>NC_089263.1:63139062-63512187 GCF_963930625.1 Muntiacus reevesi | reverse complement strand
TCCTAACCCAGGGATCGCACCTGAGTCTCCTACATTGCAGACGGATTCTTTACCATTTAAACCATCATACTCCAAAGCAAAACAAAGAGTTTAGTTTTTAAAAAATAGGAGCTTAGACCACAAGGATCATCTTATTATCTCTCAAGCTTTCTGTGGGTCAGGAATCCAGGAAAGGTTTAGCTGGGTAGGGTCTCTCTCAGGCACAGTCAGATGATGGCAGAGGTGAGCAGGGTGAGGCTGGCGGGTTGGGCTTCCCCATAACACGGCAGCCTGGGGGCAGCTGGGCAGGAGGAGAGCTTCAATCAAGAGCAGTCAACAGGCAGGATCTGCGTGGCCCTTGATAACCTTCCACTGGAAGTCACACACTGTCACTTTTGCCGTTCCCTGTGATTCCAGGCAAGTCACCAGGCCGCCCAGTTTCAGGGGAGGGGACACAGACCCCACCTCTCAACAGGAAGAGCATCCAGGGCACACTGTGGAGACACACGTGGGACAGGAAATATCACTGGGCCAGCCTGGAAACGCCTTCACCACAGCAGGGTTCCCTGGAAGCAGCACTGGAGAGGGATCTGGGGCGTATGGTCGGTTGTTGTCGTCGCACTGTCGTTTCCAACTCTTTGCGACCCCATGGACTGCAGCACGACGGGCTTCCCTGTCCTTCACCATCTCCCAGAGTTTGCTCAAACTCACGTCCATTGAGTCAGATGTCGTCCAACCATCTCATCCTCTGTCGCTCCTTTCTTGTCCTGCCCTCAATCCTTCCCAGCATCAGGGTCTTTTCCAAGAGTCAGCTTGTCACATCAGGTGATGAAAGTATTAGAGCTTCAGTTTCTGCATCAGTCCTTCCAATGAATATTCAGGGTTGATCTCCTTTAGGATTGACAGGTTTGATCTCCATGCTGTCCAAGGGACTCTCAAGCGTCTTCATCAACACCACAGTTCAAAAGTATTAATTCTTTGGTGCTCAGCCTTCTTTATGGTCCAACTCTCACATCCATACATGACTACTGGAAAAACCATCGCTTTGACTAGAGGGACCTTTGTTGGCAAAGTGATGTCTTTGCTTTTTAATACACTGTCTAGGTTTGTCATAGCTTTTCTTCCAAGGAACAAGTATTTTAATTTCATGGCTGCAGTCACCATCCACAGTGATTTTGGAGCCCAAGAAAATGAAATCTGTCACTGCTTCCACTTTTTCCCCATCCATTTACCATGAAGTGATGGGACCAAATGGGACCATGATCTTAGTTTTTTGAATATTGAGTTTTAAGCCAGTTTTTTCATTCTACTCTTTCACCTTCATCAAGAGGCTCTTTAGTTCCCCTTCACTTTCTGCCATTAAATAGAATCATCTACATATCTGAGGTTCTTTGTATTTCTCCCAGCAATCTTGATTCAAGCTTATAATTCATCCAGTCTGGCATTTCGCATGATATACTCTGCATAGAAGTTAAATAAAAAGGGTGACAATATACAGCTTTGTAGTATTCCTTTCCAAATTTTGAACCAGGGTCTGTTTTCAATAAAAACCTGAGAGGAAGGGAGAGAAGGAAGGAGAGAGTGGGAGGGAAGGGGAAGGAGCCCAGCACGAGTGTGGGTCAGGTGAAGTCTGACCCCAGACTGATGCCCGGTGGGCTCGGGAGCACAAATCGCACCAGAGCTACCCGCTCCCTGCAGAAAGGGGGCCTGCCTTCTGTACCCTCACCCAGGCAGAGAGGCAGGATATAAACTGGGGGTGTGACTCTCATGAACTGAAGCCTTTCTCTGGAGGAGAAGGCGGCTGGATTCCTGGCCAGCGTGCACAGCAGCTGGGGAATCGATGTGCCGGCCCTGAGAAGCTGGCCTGGGGGCTCTGTGGTAGTTTGCAGAATGGCTACAAGTTCCACCTATCGCTGCATTCATGCCCTTCTCTTTCGATCAAGAGGAGTCTGTTCCCTACTCCCTACTCCTTAAGTCTGGGCTTGGCCATGAGACTAGCTTTGGCCAATGAGACATTAGTAAACATGATGCATGCAGAGGTTTGAAGAGTGTTTGTATAGGGGCCTTCCTGGTGGTCTAGAGGTTAAGACTCTGCATTTCCAATGCAAGGGGCATAGGTTCAATTCCTGACCCCTGAGGGAACTAAGATCCCACATACCATGTAGCATGGCTAAGAAAATATTAAAAAAAAAATAGAACGCATTGTCTCCTCTTTAAAAAAGTGCTTGTGTATTGGTTTTTGCGCTCCTGTGGCACTTGGAACCTCAAGACTATGTGAACAAATCCAAGCTAACTCCCAAGGAACTGCATAGAAGTGAACCAAAGCATTCTAACCAATAGCTTTCATCTGCCTTCAGCTGCCAGAAACGTGAGTCAGGCCATCCTGAATCATGCAGCCTCAGCTGGGTCACGTGAGTGAGCCCAGGCAAGACCAGTAGAACTGCTCAGCTGAGCCCAACCCAAATTGCCAACTCATAGACTCATAATGTTATAAATGCTTGTTATTAATGCTACAAATGCTTGTTATTTGAAGAGATTAAGTTTCTCAGTTGTTTCCCACACATCAAAGCTGATTAATACAGGCATCAGCGGCATCCACTACAGAAATCTAGCTTCCCTAGAGGCTTGCTAACCCCCTATAGTTGCAGGGAGGGAGAAAAAGAGGGACTTTCTCCTGGGTCTGGTCCTGGCCGTCTAACTCTGGCACGCTACTCACACTGACCTGCAGAGTGAGTCGAAGACCAAGGCTATTCGCTGCACAGCCAGAGGCCACCACCCCAAAAATGAAGCCCATGGCCAAGTTAGAGGCTTGGGGGCACTAAGGAGGTATGTAGGAACAAGCCCTCAAGGAATTCCCAGAGTAATGATCTCCAAGCCCATACTTTTTGCCCTTAGGTCTCTGACCTCTGGGGCCCCAAACTTGGGATCCAGGTAAACGTCAGGGTCACTGAGTCATCTTTCTAGTTGCCACAGCTTCAAATTAGACCCAGGGAGCTTTGTCAGCAGGTTTGGGAAATGCCAAGCTGCCCCTTGCAAAATGTTTCTTGGGTCTCTTGGATGAGTATTTCAATATTAAACGTTAAGATTTTGCTATGATTAGATTTTCACTGGGCACAAGGAAAGAGCTGTAACTACATTTCAATGTAGCATTTGAAGGGATTTAGTGATTTTCCATTAATTTTTTTTAAATGTCAAGGGTATATATCTTTCTTCGAGGACTCAGCCTATGGCAAATTTCAGATTTAAAAAGACCCAGCGATGGACTTACGAGACCAAGAAGGGGAGGTGAAAATCTACAATTCAAAAATTATGAAGCCGCTAAGTTTTCAGTTAATTCAAAAATCATCTCAGTGGAAAATTTTGTAAGCTTTCCATGCATAATCAAAGAGATCTGGTTTGGAATTGCAACTGAAATGAACCACTGTAAGAGCTTGCTTTCTGACTCAAATGATCAACCTCAGATCAAAGGCGCTGGTGAGTGATCAGATCTCATTACCGAGAACCCAAACGAAGGACCCCGGTGATGCTATAACAAGGAGACAGGTCAAGCCCCGTCCCTCCCCTTCCCAGCTTCTCTCCCTCTCTCCCCCAGCCCTGCCTCGCCGCCAAGAATGTATGCAGAAGGTGCAGTCTTCAATTTTATGGAGCAATGAGATTTGTAGTAAATATTTATTAGCTATTTAGTAAATACAATTAGAATTCTGGCAGCGCTTGGCACGGCTATTTTGTGAGAATTAGCTAAGGTTTACTTGCAAGTCTAAATGGAAACCACAGAGCAAAGCGGTGTAGACATGAATGTGCAAATGAGAAAGTGGTGCTGATCACAGCAGGCGGGCAGGGTCTTCCTGTCTCTGGGAGCGAAGGGCCTGGTGAGGGAGCCCACGCCAGGGCAGAAGTCCACCTCTGCGGCCTTCTATACCCTCTGCGGGCGGGCACCTTCATCTCTCCCTAGCACAGCATCGGGGAAGAAGTGGGCCTGCAGGTACCCTCTCAGGGCAGGGCTGGGAGCATCTGCTCCAGAACATGGGTGGCTGAGATCTGCCCAAGGTTCCAGAGCCCCCAGAAGGCGCAGCCCAAACCACAACCTCCTAACTCCCACTCCAGTGCGCGGACCACTCTGAGCCCACCCGCTAACCCTTAAATGACCATGTGCTTCCACCTCTGAAAAAAGACTCTCTCGCCCACGACACCACTCCCGGGTCTCTACTCTAGAAGAATAAAAACTTCTGTTCTCAGCAGCGTTAGTCACAGTGTCCAAAAGCCGGAGACAACCCCATGCCCGTCAGCTGGTGACCAGATGAACACAGCCTGGTGTGTCCACGCCACGGGGCACGGGTGAAAGGAACAAAACACTGACACTCGCTCTACATGCATGAACCTGGACATCACCACGTTAAGTGGAAGACGCCAGACACCAGGGTCTACATGCTGTAGGTTCCAGTATATAAATGTCCAGAATCGGCCAGTCTACAGAGACAGAAAGTAAACCAGCGGTCGCCTGGGGCTGGAGGGAGGGAAACAGGGGGCGACCACTAAGCCTGAGTGGTTTCTTCTGGGGGTAATGAACTTGTTCTAAAATTGAGTGTGGTGATGGTTGCACAACCTTGCAAAATATACCAACAACCACTGAATCGTACACTTCAAAAGAGTGGATTGTATGGCATGCAAATTACATTCAATTTTTCAGACAGGACTTTTGCAGGACGGGCGTGGGCACTGTGAGCTCCTCCAGGTCCAGCCCCGGCTCCCCTACTGACCAATTGTGGCGCTTTCGGTGACTTATCTCGACCTCTGCCCTCCTGTCTCCCCAGCTCTGGAGCTGCCGAGGTGATCCAGGGAGCCACCTGGGGAGCTGGCCTTGGGAACAGCAGGGCTTTTAAACAAGGCGGCCTCAGGAAACACTCAGTGGAGATCCTTCCAGTTTCTAGAAGTTTCTAGAAAAAACCTCCTCCTTCAGGGACCTCAGACTGATCTTGACCCTGGCAGAGCACAGCCACCTGAGAGTTTTGCCACAAGATACAAGTGGCTTTGACGACAGCCTTTGGCAGAAAAGCCAGGGGATCTGTATCCCAGACCCCACGGGCCCACCCTCCCTGACAGAGCCCACCTTTCCACTGGAGTCCAAGCTCTGCCCCGGGTGCCTCAGGAGTAACTGCTGATTGGCTAAGCCCATGGTTCTCCTAGCCGATGACTGGCGTAGCACAGAGCACATGACCCAATCCGTCCTGGAAGTCAGGAGGCGGGGGCCAGCTCCACCTCTGCCTCAGTTTCTCCTGTTGACCAAGAGGCCTGGAGGATTTCCACCCCCCTCCTCTCACAGGTGTGCTGTGATTCCACCGTGATGGTGGCGGGTGACAGGAGGAACAAAGGGCCACTTTCAGAGAAGAGCCCATTCATTCATTCATTTATTCTGTGACATGAGCTGGATTCCTTAGGCGCCACAAAGGCAGCAATGGTTCAACTGCTTCTCCAGACGAGCTGGGGCCATCCAGACTCAGGAAGAGGGGAGGGGTCTTCAGGCAGTGGACCCGAGACGGGCTGGGGCGGAGAGACACCAAAGTGTCGAGCACTCTGGACACAGGAGTGGCAGGGACGCCCCTGGGGTCGTCACCAGCTGTGGCGGGAGGGTTGAGAGCAGCTCTGCACCCTACCCATGGGCTCCGGGCACAGGTCGATGAAAGAAGCGGGGCAGGTGCTCGAATCTCTGCAGAGTGTGGACCGGGGCGGCCAGGGGGCGGGCTGCTGTGACCAGGCAGGCCTGGGGCCGGCAGAGCTGAGGGTCTGCAGCGAGCAGGTGGGAGGTCGGGGCTGATGTGGGGCGGGCTGAGGCTCCGTCAGCAGCAGGGCTTGGTGACCACCTGGCCATCAGGGGAGAAGCCGAGGTGGACGCTGAGGCTTTGAGGGCTCTGGCCTGGGTGCCTAGGCCGGGGGTACAGAAAGAGTGGGTCTGGGGAGGATGGGCAGCACCACCTTGGATGTGGGCAGTTTGAGGCTCCCGTCCCATGTCCTGGGGAGACCCGAGGGAGCCGTGGGGCAGTGAGGGCGCTGCAGCTCAGGGTGGGGGCCTTGGACGTGGGGACAGGGCCGGCAGTGCAGGAAATGCACCCACAGGGCCCCGGCCGGGCGTTCCTCCTCAGCAGGGAGACTTGTGGGCCAAGGCCTGGTGAGTCCTGGCCTCGCTCGGTTCCCGTGAGCTTGAACACCTCAGAGGACGAGGGGAGAGTCAGGAGAGCTGGAAGGAGGCCTCAGTGACAGACGTCGCCCATGGACACTCATCGTTTAATTTAGGGTGGTAAAAATCACTCAGACTGAATTTCTCCCCACTTTTAGAACGGAGTTAGCTCCAGCAAGAGCAGAAGCCAGCTCGCTGGGAGACCGTCCAGGCCTCCTCCGGGCCAGCTGGCCGCACCCCGGCCTCCGTCTCCCAGTGCCCGTTGCGATCGTCAGACCTTTTCCCTCCAGCGATGTCACTCACGGAGCAGCCCTCACCCGTGAGCCTGAGGCCCCGGGTGAGACAATGAGTCTCGGCCACGTCCAAGCCCCTGCTCCCCGCTCGCTCCTGCCTCCAAAACCGAGCCTCCTCTCCAAGCTTCCAGCAGAGATTTATAAAGATTTAATAGCTGAGGGCTGTAATGAGAGCTTAGATTATTAAGATCTCATTTCTCTTTGAAAATATCTCATGAAGTATTCTCTTAAATAATTAAAACTAAATTCCACCTATCAAAATAAATGAAAAGGCATGTTTGGCTCTGGGGTGTCCTCGCGTGACTTCTCAGGCCACCAGCTCTCGTCTGCGCGCTCTGTCCCCAGAGGAGTTGGCTTAAAGTCCTGGCCTTTCTAAATCCATTCTCTCCTTCTCCAGGCCTGGGTTGTCCATAAGGACACTGGCCAAGTTACTGACCTTCCCAATATGCCACCGTCCTGAAGATAGAGAGTCAGGCCCAAAAAAATCATGCCGACATCAGATGTTGACGCCAATTGCCCAATCCTGAAATAAGGGTTTATATATATATTCTGAGAATGCAGTTTTAGGAGGCGGAATTTAACCTCGCTGGATGCCAGTCAGCTCATCACCTCCAGAAGCCCAGCGCTTGGACCACTCAGGCTCTCGTTCCCGGGGCCAGCGATACCCCGCAGAGCCCTGATAGGAAAACCAGGGGCTGCCGCTTCTGTGCAGTTTGCTGGCTGGGCCCTCCCCGCACCCCCACGGCCCACAGCCCAGTCCTCCCGAAACCACCGCCGACGCGGCACTCCGCTCCTGAGCTCACAGAGTGAGTCTGGACGCCGAGTGCCAGGGGCTGTGTCTGCCTCTGGGGGTGGACACGTAAAAGCAAGTAAGACATGGTCTTCCCTGGTGGCTCAGCCGTGAAGAGTCCGCCTGCCAACGCAGGAGCCATAGGAGACTCGGGTTCGATCCTCAGGTTGGGAAGACCCCCTGGGGGAGGGCATGGCAACCCACTCCAGTATTCTTGCCTGGAGAATCCCATGGACGGAGGAGCCTGGTGGGCTACAGTTCATGGGGCCGCAGAGAGCCAGACACGACTGAAGCTACTTAGCACACATGCATTATTACCCTGAAAGGGCTTTGCTTTAGCGGGGAAAGAGCCAACACGCACACAGTGTGGTCAGCACAGGTGGGGGCCCAGGGCTCAGGGCCTGGGGTCATCAAGTGGGGCTCCCCCGTGGAGGGGAGGCCTGAGCAGAGTGAGCCGGCCGAGGGGTCCAGGCAGGGGCCCCGGCAGGAGCAAGGGCTGGAGGGGGCACAGGCGGGGCTGGCCCAGGGTGCCCCAGGAAGGGAGGGGCCCGGTCGGATGTACACTGATGGGCATCCTGGAGACTCCCTTGGGGGCCCCGTGGGGGCTGGACTAGGGGATCGGGGCAGATGGAATCAGGGAGCAGGGTCGGGTCAGCACACGACCGCGAGCAGAAGGCTGGGTTTAGGGAGGCGCTGGAGGCAGACGGGCTGGGGGCTGGCGAGTCAGGTGACGCTCCGGACAGGGGCTTGGACGGCTGGATTGACGGGGGTGCCACCCGCCGAAAGGGGGGCTCAGGAGAAGTCGCAGACCGTGCGAGAAGGGCTGGGCAGGGCCAGGTGCTGGGGAACAGCAGAAAAGCGAGTTTCCAGGACAGCATGGTTAGTCATCCAGTGGTGTCCCTCCCAGGACCTGTGGGGGTCAGGCTCCGTGCAGGCAGGGCCACACGGGGGGCCATCGGCACCCAGGTCCCTGCAGTACACAGACCCTAGACCTTCGCCAGATGACCTCCTTGCCCCAAGCGGAGGTAAAATCACCGATCAGACAGGATGAGGCCCTCCAGGAATGCCCAGGGGCCTGGAGGCTTTTTGGAGGTGAAGCCTGGCTGAGCCTGGGGCGGGGAGAAGGTCCCTGAAGGAGGGGAGGGCCTGTGGGGAGGAACCCAGAGGTTGTCTGTGGGCAATGCTCACGTGATCCAAACCTCCCTGTTAAATGAGCACATGAGCTAGACGCTTCCCAGCAAGAGCAGGACAAGGACAGTAGGAACCTTTCCGGGGTGGCCCCGTGTGTGAACCACACAAGGTCAGAGGTCTGAGCAGGCTGCATTCTCAGTGCAGACATCGTAGACCCACACACAGCAAAGGGATGCGCTCTAACTGACCGGTGTGCTATGATCACTTTCCTTTGGGTGCTCTGAAGGGCCCTGGGGAAGGGGTCAGTTCAGTCGCTCAGTCCTATCCGACTCTTTGCAACCTCATGAATCACGGCACACCAGGCCTCCCTGTCCATCACCAACTCCCGGAGTTTACTCAAACTCATGTCCATCAAGTTGGTGATGCCATCCAGCCATCTCATCCTCTGTCGCCCCCTTCTCCTCCTGCCCCCAATCCCTCCCAGCATCAGGGTCTTTTCCAATGAGTCAGCTCTTCGCATCAGGTGGCCAAATTACTGGAGTTTCAGCCTCAGCATCAGTCCTTCCAATGAACACCCAGGACTGATCTCCTTTAGGATGGACTGGTTGGATCTCCTTGCAGTCCAAGGGACTCTCAAGAGTCTTCAGCACCACAGTTCAAAAGCATCAATTCTTTGGCGCTCAGCTTTCTTCATAGTCCAACTCTCACATCCATACATGACCACTGGAAAAACCATAGCCTTGACCAGACGGACCTTTATTGGCAAAGTCATGTCTCTGCTTTTTAATATGCTATCTAGGTTGGTCATAACTTTCATGACTGAGCAACTGAACTGAACTGAACTGAACTGAGGGGCACGCCTCATTGACTGCACTTTGCAGACGCTGCGTTTTTTACAAATTGAGGTTTGTGGCCACTCTGCCTTGGGCAGGCCTGTCGGCACCCTTCTGCCAACAGCATTTGCTCACCTCGTGTCTCTGTGTCACAGTTTTGCTAATTCCTGAATAGTTCAGGCTTTTCGTTATCATTTGTTCGGTGACCTGTGCTCAGTGATCTTCAGTGTGACTCCCCATAGGCTCAGACGATGGTGTAGAACTTTTTAGCAATAAAGTATTTTTTAATAAAGGCATGTGCTTTTTAGACATAATGCTATTTATTGCTCCATATTAACAGACTACACCTTAGTGTGAACATAACTTCTATATGCACTGGGGAACCAGGGAATTCACGTGAGTCCCTTCATGGTGGCATTTGCATTACGGTTGTGGTCTGGAACAGAACCCACAGTATCTCAGATCTGTCTGGACGATTTTTGCCTGTGGGTCTCAGTAAAGTTATTTTCATCTTGAATTGGGAGAAAAATCATGAATGCTCAATTTTCCTAATTTGTCCCTGGGTTAAAAGAACCCTCCTAGGACTTCCCTGGTGGTCCAGTGGCTAAGACTCCGTGCTCCCAATGCCGGGGGCCTCGGTCCCATCCCTGGTCAGAGAACTAGATTCCACATGCTGCAACTAGGACCTTTTTTTCTATTTAAAAAATAAAACTTTTTTAAAAAAAGAACTGTCCCCACACCCTAGATGTGCACCGGTTGCTTACCCTGGCCCCCAGCCCCATCGACACCCTGGGGCACCCCAACTCCCCTCCCCCCTCAGCCCGTACGTACCCCACCCTCCAGCCCTGCCCCCAGTCTCTGGAGAAGGAAGACGTGGCCCTCGGTGGTGGCCTCAGCCTTGGCCCAGGTGGCTCTTCCCGATTCAAACCCTCGTGGGGAAGGAGGGGAGTGGTGAGGGGCAAGGAGGGGACACAGGAGCCCCTGAGCGTGGGTCCCAGAGAAGCCATAACGTCACCTGCAAAGGAAGAGCCTCTGCCCAGGGGACACCATTAATAATAATAAAATGATAACAATAGAGGCTGCCCCTCCCCTGCTGCTGGGCCCAGCTCTCTGAGCGCAGCTCAGAATCTCCTCACTTGATCCTAACTGCCGCCCCACAGGAGCTTGCATCATCTCTGTTTTAGAGAGGAGAACGATGAGGCCCGGAGAGGGGAAGTAACCCACCCAGGGTCACACAGCACCTGAGCCCTGGAGCTGAGGTCTGAGCGCAGCAGCGGGAGCCTGGGCCTCCCGCCTCCCACATTACCAGCGGCCCCAGCAGTGAGCCGAGCTCAAGGGCAAGCTCCCGACTCAGCAAGTACAAACAGCATCAAAGCAGACACTTGGAGATGGGCTTGGTCTGTCTTCCTGGCCCCTAACAACCCCGCGACGGGCTCCTGGGGTCTCAGTGACTGCACGTCAGAGCCCTCAGGAGCCCGGACCCCCCAGCCCCCCGACTCCTCTCCCGGTCTGGGCCCTGATAGAGCTGCGCTGGGATGTCTGTCCTCCTCTGAGCAGGTCACCCCGTGGCCTCTTCCTTGTTCCTGCTCACGGGAGACCAGGTCTCGGTGGGTCTCTGAGTCCTGGGCAGGCAGCTCCCTGCAGAGCCTGTTCTGTGGGGTCCTGGTGCTGAAAAGCAAAGGGCTTTGCTGATCTTTAGCCCTCCGGGCATTTGTAGGAGCAGACCTCCTTGTCAGCATCACGGCCTTCTTTTCCAGGCCTCCTGGGCCAGGCCCCAAGCAAGGCCCAGATCTGACGTGTTTTCTGGGTGTCCCTGTCCTGAACCCCAGTTTCTGCACAGCCCCAGTGGACAGTGCCGGGCGAGGCCAGGTCCTGTGTCGGGCCCGCCCCAGCTGGTCACAGATCTCTGGCTCCAGGGGTCACAGGTTTCTCAGAAGCTGGGAAGACCACCCTGCCCCTCCCAGTAGAAAGTACTGCAGTGTTAACCCCCCCAGGGGTGACCCTCAACCAGCTGGACCGGGAGCCACTGGATAAACACCAGCCTCCCCTCCTTCTGCCCAGCCATCCCGAGGTGTGTGATGCACGCTTTCTGGGCGTCCACAGCAGCCTGAGCCCGGGAGCCCCCGGGACGACAGGGCCTTCTCTCTGCCCGTGGGCTCCCCCCACCCCCCCGGATCCCCTAGACGGAACTGCTTGCTCTCAAGTTCTTTTTCCACTTCTGCTTCCCAGGCACTCACTGCGCCCCGGGACCTCTCTGAGCCCCAACCTCCTCACCCACAAGGGGGCATAAAAGACTGCACGGCCACCTCGGGAGGTCAGACAACTGAGCCCGGTATGGCCTGGGCTGTGACCACAAGGCACCGGGCCCTGCAAACTCCAGGGCAAGACACGGAAGCTGAGAAATGCCCGAACACAGAGGCTCACTCTTGGTACTTGTGGATGCCTGGTGTATTCTTATTTGTTGATTGTTGGTGTAATTTTTGTTGATTTGCTGATTATCATTTGTTGACTCCAGGTCTGCACAGCCACAAACATTCACGTATCTCAAACCACGTTCCCTGCTGTTTGCCGGCTCATTCAAGCAAACCCCAGAACATCCTGCCTACATGCTCGCCCCCCTGGATCGTGGACAGGGAGAGGGCCCTTCCCCCTGGCTGCTCTAGGAGAACACGCGCCGATTAGTGGGAAAGGTGTCGCCAGCGGGTAAGCAGCTCACAGAGAGGTCAGCTCCGGCCAGCTCTGGGCATTCAGAAAGCCGACTGCAGTGAAGGGGCCCTGCTCCACGCAGGCGCCGCTGAGGCTTTGGGATGCGCTTCCCTGATAGTTCAGTTGGTAAAGAATCCGCCTGCAATGCAGGAGACGCCAGTTTGATTCCTGGGTTGGGAAGATCCCCTGGAGAAGGGGTAGGCTACCCACTCCAGTATTCTTCACTCCAGTATTCTTGGGCTTCCCTTGTGGCTCAGCTGGTAAAGAATCTGCCCGCAATGTGGGAGAGCTGGGTTTGAACCCTGGGTTAGGAAGACCCCCTAGAGAAGGGAACAGCTACGCGCTCCAGTATTCCGGCCTGGAGAATTCCGTGGACTACACAGTCCATGGGGTCACAGAGAGTCGGACACGACTGAGCATCTTTCACTTTCAACCCTGGGCAGCCACACACCTCGCTGCTCCCCCTGCCCTGGGTCCAACCCCCTGGGACTGGCACCTACCAGTTGCCACCTGGGCTGTCACGATAAATCATGACACGCCAGCATGCCAAGGAGGGTATGCAGAATGGGTGAGAGCCAGCGCCGTCCCCGTGGAGGCCCAACACGGCTGCTGACGGCGGGCACGGTGCGCGGGTGCAATGGTTAGCAGCACGGGATGCGGGCAGCTGGCACACAGGACCCTGAGTTGCTTTCATTTTTAATTAATTAATCGATTAATTAGTTTCGGCCGTGCTGGGTCTTCGTAGCTATGTGTGGGCATTTCTCGAGTTGCGTCCAGCAGGAGCTCCTCTTTGGTGCAGCGTGAAGGTATCTCACTGCGGTGGTTTCTCTAGCCGTGGAGCACGGGCTTCAGCAGCTGTGGCTCCGGGCTCTAGAGCAGGGACCGAGCCTGTGTCCCCTGCACTGGCAACTGGATTCTTTACCGCTGAGCTCCTAAGGAAACCCTTCTGCCTTTTTTTGAAGATTGTGTGTTTTTTTTAATGGGTTTTAATTTTATTTATTTTTAGCCACATTTTTTGTGTGTGGTTTGTGGAACTTCCCTGACCAGGCATAGAACCCATGCCGCCTTCAGTGGAAACAGAGCCTTACCCACTGGCTCGGTAGGGAAGTCCCAGCCATGCTCCTTTCGCAGCAACTCCAGGTCAGGCTCTGTGGCACTTGCAGCCTTGAGGTGCAGCCTGGTCCAGACGCTGGCTGGACCCTGATGCCCAGTTCTGCAGAAGAAATCGCTGACCCGGGAGCTGGGGGATGCAGGGCCGAGTGCTGCTGCGGGCAGAGAGGTCTCTGGGGCCCAGAGAGGCTGGGACAGTGCTTACAGCAGCCTCGGAGCCCGAGATGCTAAAAATAGCTGGGGCCTTGCCCCTGAACCCACTCCTCCTGGCCGCCCGGCAGGTGGTTGATGGGAACAGGCCCCCAGTGTGGTGAGCACAGGCTGCCAGCACCTCACGGGGTGGGGGTGGCGGATCGCCCTCCGGTTGCAGCAGAGGAGAAGCCTAGCGGCGGGACCCCAGGTCGGGGAGCCGAGCTGCAGAGGAGACGAGGGAGGGGGGATCGGGCCATCCCCAGGGGCCCTCGTCCTGCAGGGCCCCAGAAGCAGGCAGTTCCCAGTAAGTGGCACGTGTTTTCCCAGAACGGGCAGGGGACGGGCCCTCTCTCTGTCCGCCATCCGGGGCGAGTGCGCAGGCAAAACGTTCTGGGGTTTGCCTGAATGAGCCGGCAAACAGCAGGGAACGTGATTTGCGATATGTGAATATCTGCGGCTGTGCAGACCCGGAATCAACAGATGATAATGACGGGACAGGCCCCCCAGCTTGAGGGCCAAGCACAGCTCCAAAGCGGAGCCAGTGCTGGGGGCCCTGGCCCTGTGAGACTGGGGCGTCTGCACTCTCGGGGTGCCTCTCCTCACCTGCCCTCGGGGACGGTGAGCCTGTCCTCACAGGGGGATGGGAATGGGGGGCTGCAGGGAGCGGGCAGCTGAGCCTGCCACCCGGCTCAGGGGTCAAGGGAGCACCCGGTCCCCCGTGGGCGACGTTTCCCCGGCCAGGGTGGGAAAGGAGCTGGGCGTGATTCCCAGCGCAGAGGAGATGGGGGCCGGCCCCCCACCCAGCCTGCCTGGGGTCCCCGCCCCGCTGATAAGAATAAGCTGCCGCTGGACAGCGTTCCCATCCAGAACTTCTGGGAAGCGACACGTTCTGGAGGCTAAAATGGTTTGGTCACCAAAATACAGCAGCTGGGGCGCCAGACGCCAGAGTGGAGGGCCAGCCCACAGTCTTTGCCGTTCAGCTCATGTCTTCAAAATACCGCGCCCCGGGACTATTCCCGGTGTGGCCAGAGGGCATGCCTGGCTCCCTGGCCTGGGTTTGGAGCACTGTGGCCTGGCACCTAGGAGCCGGGGCAGGTACGCGGCCGGGGCAGGGCGTGGTCTGGGGTGCTGCCCCCTGGCCCATCACCAGGAGGTGCAGATTTGGAGTCAGGAGAATCCCATGTGCCCCCTGGAGAAGCTGATGACTCGCAAGGCTAATCTGGGCTTTCAGAGGGTGCCCACAGCCCAGCCCTGTCCCCACGAGACCGCCGCCCTCCCTCCAGGTGGCAAATCCACCCACAGCACACACACACGTCCCCACGCAGCCGGTCACGCGGGGCGCTCCCTGCACCGGGCAAGCTGCCCGCAGCGGGGGGCACACTCCCAGGCTGCAGCCAGCAGGCGTGGGCTCCCTCTCTGCAGCAGACCCTGGCCAGGGCGGAGGGACAGACAGGCTGGAAGGGTGGGGAGAAGCAGCGGCCCCCTGCCCCTGGGGCCTCCCAGAAGGGCCTGGCCATCACAGAAGGAGTCCTGCCAGTGGGCACTTCAGGTGACCGAGCTGGTCCGTCTGGGCCGCAGGAAGACGGTGGCCCCTGCAGTCCTGAGCGGACCAAAGCGAACAGCCCTCATCGCCTCCCCTGCCCCGGTCGAGGCCTCCTGAGCAGACAGACAGGGCCAGCTCTGCCCCCGGGCACCGCATGTACGCTTGGCGGCTGTCAGGAAGTGTCTGCCTAGGCTCAGGGACCAGGCCTGGGCGGCGTCCATCTGTCAGGGACCCCCTCGAGACTGCACTCACTGTCTGCCTCCTCGTCTGGGGCCCGGGACGCCCCAACAGGCCACTGCCCTGCTGGTGGGAGCCGGGTGCGCACCCCCGAGAGGCCCAGGCATTCCCCGGGATCTGGCCCTCGCCCCCTCTCCTGCCTGGCTTGGCCCCTTGGCTTGAGTCCCCGCCAGCTCTCCCAGCCCACTTCCCAGGAGAGGTCCGGGTGGAAGGAGGAGAGGGTCCGTCCATCCTCTTCCACTGAAGCCCCCTGCCCCGGGGACCCAGCCCCACACCTGCACTCCCAGGGCCCAGGCTGCAGAGGCCGCCAGTCCAGGAGGGACGGAGGGCCCTCAGGGGCACAGCGGCAGGGTCCGGGGGCACAGCGGCACGAGGAGCACTTGGCTTCCCCCAGCGGCCCCTCCCCTCAGCGTTCGGGGCTGCCACCCGCAGCTGATGTCCCTCAAGGGTGGGCTGAGAGCAGGGCAGGGATTCACCCCAGACTTCTCCTGGGGTCCCTGGGCCCCCCCCGGAGAGCCGCCACAGTGGCTTCTGGGGGGCTTTGCACCCCAATCCTGCTGAGGGGGTCCTGGGGATGGCAAGGGCCCCAAAGGCACTGTGCACCCCTCCCCGCCCCTACACGGAGCCTCCAAGGGTGCTTCTGGAAGTTCCTGGAGCCCAAGATCTTGGTGGGTTCACCCCACAGCCAGGCAACCCCCGGAGGCCTGTGTCCACCGTGTAGGCCTCAGGTACCTCCCCAGGGAGCCGGGTGGGGCCGCGTCTCTGTCGAAACCATGTCCAGCAGGTGCCACCCCCCCAACCTGGCGCTGAGCTGCTGCACCGCCGCCCGAGGGCCCTTCCAGAACCAGCCTCCCCCCAGGAATGGAGGATAAGTCCCAGACCTGGGTCCCGGCTGGGCTCGAGGGCCACACCTGCCACTACCATCCAAGCCCTTGCCCAGGCCGGCACCGGGGCTCAGGCGTGGGGCTGGATCCCCCGCCCCAGGGGCCCTCGGTGGAAGAGGGTGGACAGCGCACAGGGGCTCCTCCAGACGCCCTCTTCCTCCTTCCGCCAGGACTTCTCCCGGGAAGCAGACGCCCTCCCTGGCCAGCCATGGAGACTCAGAGGGCTTCTGCCCATCCAGGCTGCATCCACCCGGCTCCACAGCCAGGTCCCAGAGACGGGGGCCCTTAGAGTCCCACAGAGGACGGCGTCCTGACGGGGGGGTGGCGGGGAGGGAGGCCCCTGGTCAGAGGCCCTGGAGGGACCTGGCCTGGGCTGAAATCCACCTCGGCACGTCCCGCTGCTGGACTCTCCAAACTCGGGTCTCGGTAACTCACTGGCAGGGCGCAGGCTCGGGGTGCGGGTGGGGGGCTCAGGGGATCGGCTGGAGGCGGGTGGCGGGAAGAACCAGGGCTGGGGAGGTATCAGGGCCCAGGTGGCTCCAAGTCCGGGGGCTGGCCTCAGTGGCCGGGATGAGTGCAGCCCGCGGGGTCGCTGCCCAGGAGCCAAGGCAGCGGGGTCCCCATGGAGGTGCTTCTAGGTTGCGATGTCGGTGGGGGCGGTTCCCAGCAGCAGGGCCTCCTGGCCGGGTTCTCAGCCCATCGCAGGCTCTGTGGGCTTCCCGATCCTCTTCCATGGGTCCCGCGTCACTTAGGCACCCAGCAATTCTCAGTCTGGTGAGCCGGGGGTTCAAGTCTCCAGCTGTGATTACAGACCTGTCTCTGCCCTCTCGTCATCAGACTTCATGTCCCATGTTTGGAAGCTGCTTTCAGGTGCATAACCACTTACAACTTTATGTCTTCCTGATGAACTGACCCTTTCATCAGGAAGATGATGTAAGAATCGTCCCTCTTTGCCTCTAATAATATGCTTTGCCTTAAAGTCTATTTTGTGTGATATGAACACAATCTCTCTAGCTTTCCTAGGCTGCTTGCAAGGTACAGGCGTACCCACGTTATTGTGCTTTGCAGATATTGGAATTTTTACAAATTGAAGGTTTGTGGCAACACAGTATTGTCAGATGATGGTTGGCTTATTTTTTGGGGGCAATAAGGCATTTTCAAAATTAAGGTATGTACACTGTATTTTAGATAATGCTGTTGCACAGTTAATAGATTAGTGCAGTGTAAATACAACTTCTTTCCCCCAAACTTTAAGCCATTTTATTCTGTATTGGGGTATATATCTGATTAACAATACTGTTGTAGTTTCAGGGGAACAGATAGGGACTCAGCCATACATAAACATGTCTCTGTTCTTCCCCAAAACCCCCCTCCCATCCAAGCTGGCACAAAACATCGAGCAGAGTTCCGTGTGCTATACAGTAGGTCCTTGGTGGTTGCGCTGTCTTAGTTGCTCAGTCGTGTCTGACTCTTTGTGACCCATGGACTGTAATCCGCCAGACTCCTCTGTCCATGGGGATTCTCCACGAAAGAATACTGGAGTGGGTTGTCATTCCCTTCTGCAGGGGATCTTCCCAACTCAGGAATCAAACCCAGGTCTCCTGCATTGCAGGCAGATTCTTTACTGTCTGAGCCACCAGGATATCCCCCTTGTTGGTTATCCATTTTGAATACAGTAGTGTGTATATGACCTTCCCAAACTCTGTAACTAACCCTTCCCCCAGTAAAAACCACTTCTATATGCCCTGGGAAATAAAAAGCCTCCCATGATTTGCTTTACTGTGTTATTTGTCTTATCACAGTTGATCTGGAATTGAACCCACAGTATCTCTGAGGTCAGTCTGTATCTCCTTTCCCACACTTTTACTTACTGCCTATCTGTGCTTTTGTATATAAAGTGCATCTCCTGTAGATAGCACAAAGTTGAATCTTGTTTTGTTATCTAGTTCAGTTCAGTTGTCGCTCAGTCGTGTCCAACTCTTTGCGACCCCATGAACCACAGCACACCAGGCCTCTCTGTCCATCACCAACTGCCGGAGTCCACCCAAACCCATGTCCGTTGAGTTGGTGATGCCATCCAACCATCTCATCCTCCGTCGTCCCCTTCTCTTCCCACCCTCAATCTTTCCCAGAATCAGGGTCTTTTCAAATGAGTCAGCTCTTCACATCAGGTGGCCAAAGTATTGGAGTTTCAGCTTCAACATCAGTCCTTCCAATGAACACCCAGGACTGATTTCCTTTAGGATGGACTGGTTGGACCTCCTTGCAGTTCAAGGGACTTTCAAGAGCCTTCTTCAACACCAGTTCAAAAGCATCAATTCTTTGGCGCTCAGCTTTCTTTATAGTCCAACTCTCACATCCATACATGACCACTGGAAAAACCATAGCCTTGATTAGATGGACCTTTGTTGGCAAAGTAATGTCTCTGCTTTTTAATATGCTGTCTAGGTTGGTCATAACTTTTCTTCCAAGGAGTAAGCATCTTTTAATTTCATGGCTGCAATCACCATCTGCAGTGATTTTGGAGCCCCCCAAAATAAAATCAGCCATTGTTTCCACTGTCTCCCATCTATTTGCCATGAAGTGATGGGACTGGATGCCATGATCTTAGTTTTCTGAATGGTGAGCTTTAAGCTAAATTTTTCACTCTCCTCTTTCACTTTCATCAAGAGGCTCTTCAGTTCTTCTTCACTTTCTGCCATAAGTGTGGTGTCATCTGCATATCTGAGGTTATTGATATTTCTCCGGGAATCTTGATACCAGCTTGTACTTCATCTAGCCCAGCGTTTCTCATGATGTACTCTGCATATAAGTTAAATAAGCAGGGTGACAACATACAGCCTTGACATACTCCTTTTCCTATTTGGAACCAGTCTGTTGTTCCATGTCCAGTTCTAACTGTTGCTTCCTGACCTGCAAACAGGTTTCTCAAGAGGCAGGTCAGGTGGTCTGGTATTCCCATCTCTTTCAGAATTTCCCACAGTTTATTGTGAGCCACACAGTCAAAGGTTTTGGCATAGTCAATAAAGCAGAAATAGATGTTTTTCTGGAATTCTCTTGCTTTCTCGATGATCCAGCGGATGTTGGCAATTTGATCTCTGGTTTCTCTGCCTTTTCTAAAACCAGCTTGAACATCTGGTAGTTCATGGTTCACATATTGCTGAAGCCTGGCTTGGAGAATTTTGAGCATTGTTTTACTAGCATGTGAGATGAGTGCAAGTGTGTGGCAGTTTGAGCATTCTTTGGCATTGCCTTTCTTTGGGATTGGAATGAAAATTGATCTTTTCCAGTCCTTGGCCACGGCTGAGTTTTCCAAATTTGCTGGCATATTGAGTGCAGCACTTTCACAGCATCATATTTTAGGATTTGAAATAGCTCAAATGGAATTCCATCACCTCCACTAGCTTTGTTCATAGTGATGCTTCCTAAGGCCCACTTGACTTCACATTCCAGGATGTCTGGCTCTAGGTGAGTGTGAGTGACCACACTATCATGATTATCTGGGTTGTGAAGATCTTTTTTGTACAGTTCTTCTGTGTATTCTTGCTACCTCTTCTTAATATCTTCTGCTTCTGTTAGGTCCATTACCATTTCTGTCTTTTATTGAGCCCATCTTTGCATGAGATGTTCCCTTGGTATCTCTAATTTTCTTGAAGAGCTCTCTAGTCTTTCCCATTCTATTGTTTTCCTCTATTTCTTTGCATTGATCTAGTACAATAGTACATACCTTGTAATTGGAGTTTTATTCCATCTACATAGAATTTCAGTTGCAGTTAGGTTAGATTTAGATCTACTACCTTGCTATTTATCTCTTTTGGTTTCTCTTTCCAGTCCTTCTTTTGTGTTAATACAATATTTCTTCGAATCCCATAATTTTCCTAATGGATTTCCAGCTCTGTCTTTGCATATACTGTCCTTCACTGATTGCTCTAGAGATGAAGCACACATTTTAATGTGTCCCAGTCTGCACAGGATTGGCATTGGATTCCTTCAGGTGAAATACAACCACGTGCCTCTCTAGTCACTCTGCCATCTATATTGCATTTATGTCATAAGCACAGCGCTGTGTATGAGAGCAGTGAAAGTGAAAGCTGCTCAGTCATGTCCGACTCTCTGCGACTCCATGGACTACACAGCGCATGGAATTCTCCAGGCCAGAATACTGGAGTGAGAAAAAAAAAAAAAGAATACTGGAGTGGGAAACCTGTTCCCTTCTCCAGGGGATCTTCCCAACCCAGGAATCAAACCCAGGTCTCCCGCATTGCAGGTGGATTCTTTACCAGCTGAACTATCAGGGAAGCCCACACTGTGTATAACATTTCTAAAAGGAATTAAGAGGGACTTCTCTGGTGGTCTACTGCTTAAGACTCTGTGCTCCCAATACAGAGGACCCGGGTTCAAACCCTGATCATGGAACTAGATCCCACATGTGACAACTAAGATTTCACACACCATAACTAGAAGATTCCACCTGCCACAATTAAGACCCAGTGCAACCAAATAAATACATTCTTAAAGAAAGGAATTAAGAAAAGCAGTGCGCCAGGGGCTTCCCTAGTGGTCCAGGGATTAAGAATCCACCTGCCAATGACGGGACCACAGGTTCGCTCCCTGGTACAGGAAGATTACACGTGTCAAGAGGCAACAAAGCGGGAGAGGAGCCAAGATGGCAGAGGAATATGCCGGGGAGACCACTTTCTCCCCTACAGATTCATCGCAAGAACAATGGAACGCAGAGCAAGCTTCACAAAGCAACTTCTGATCACTAGCTGAGGACATCAGGCACCCAGAAAAGCAGCCCATTGTCTTCGAAAGGAGGTAGGACAAAATATAAAAGATAAAAAGAGAGACAAAAGAGCCAAGGACAGAGACCCGTCCCGGGAAGGGAGTCGTAATAGAGGAAGTTTCCCAACACCGGGAAACCCTCGCACTGGCGGGTCTGGGGGAAGTTTTCAAATCTCAGAGGGCAACCTAACTGGGAGGAAAAATAAATAAAACCCACAGATTACGTGCCTAAAAGCAACTCCCAGCAGAAAAGTACCCCAGACGCCCGCATCCGCCACCAGCAAGTGGGGGCGGAACGGAGAGGAGCGGGCGGCATTGCTCAGGGTAAGGCCCGGGCCTGAGTGCCCTGAGGACAATCGGAGGGAGCTAATGGGAGAGAGCAACTTAAACTGTGGGACAGCAAGAGAGAGAGAAAATTAACCGGCCGGAACACACTGCCGACCATTCGCAGAACAAAGGGTCTGAGCAAGTCCAGAGAAGAGCTAGCTGGCTGCAGACCGGCCAAGCCCCACCGAAGGCAGGAGGCGGGGGCAGGGGAAAGGGGCAAACTCGGCCCCAAAGACAGCACCCCCTGCCAAACTGCAAACAGGCCTCCAGCTTCTAACCAAAGACCTCCTGAGATTCTGGATGGTCGACATCTGCAGGGAGGGTCGCGGCTAAACAAAGGGCGCACGCACCAACCGGCGCGGGCAGGGTCTGGGGCTGGGGCCGCGGAGGGCAGAAGGCGCAGGGCACCCGGGGAGAGTGCGCCCGTCAAGCCCCTGGCTGCCTGAGCTGCTCCCGCCGGGGAATGCGCAAAACGCAGGCGCGACCGAGTCCGCGCTTTTGTGGAACACCCGAAAACTGGAACCGCATGCAAGGCAGGGCACGCTCCACATAGAGCCGCCGGGAGCCTGAGCAGCGTGGACGGGGAGAGCAGCGCCCCCCCTCCCCGCAGCGCGACGGAACTAGCGACCTGAATAAGAGGCCACCTCCGCCCGCCTGTGTCAGGGCGGAAATGAGGCCCCGAAGAGACCAGCAAACAGAAGCCAAACAAAGAAAGGGAGCCGCCGACCACACCAGGAGGGGTCTATAGATATGGAGAAGTGCAAGCTGGAACGAGGAGCTATGTGAAACTGAGCCGAACCCACACTGCCCGCAACAGCTCCAGAGAAATTCCTAGATATATTTTTACTTTTTTTTTTAATTAAAAAATTTTTTTTATTTTTTTTTTTTCTCTTTTATTTTCTTTTAAAATCCCCTATTACTCCCCCATTACTCCTTAACTTTCATTTTCATATATTTTTTACATTTTTTTTAATTAGGAAAAAAATTTTTTTCTTTTTCTCTTATTTTCTTTTAAATTCCTCTATTACTCCTCTACTACTCCTTAATTTTCATTTTCATTTCACTATAACCCTGCAAAAAAAAAAAAAAAAAAAGAGAGAAGCCCTATTTTTAAACCAAACTTCATATATATTTCTAAAATTTTTGTGTTTTTGTTTTTAATATTTTATTTTTAAGAGTCTAATCTCTACTCTAGATTTTGAATCTTTGTTTTTCAGTATGTGATATAAATTTTGGACATTTAAGAATCCAATATTCAGTTCCCATTTTTATTCAGGAGTGTGTTGATTACTCTCTCCCACTTTTGACTTTCCGTTTTCTACCTCAGAACACCTCTATTTCCTCCTTTCCCCTTCTCTTCCCAATCCAATTCCATGAATCTCTGTGGGTGTCTGGGCTATGGAGAACACTCTGGGAACAGACAACTGCGTAGATCTGTCTCTCTCCTCTTGAGTCCCTTTTTCTCCTCCTGCTCATCTCTATCTCCCTCCTCCCTCTCCTCCTCTTCATGTAACTCTGTGAACCTCTCTGAGTGGAGAATCTTTTCACCATTAACCTAGATGTTTTATTATCAGTGCTGTATAGTTGGAGAAGTCTTGAGACTACTGGAAGAATAAAACGAAATCCAGAGGCAGGAGACTTAAGCCCCAAACCTGAGAACACCAGGAAACTCCTGACTACAGGGAGCATTAAGTAATAAGAGGCCATCCCAAGGCCTCCATACCTACACTGAAACCAACCACCACCCAAGAGCCAGTAAGTTTCAGAGCAAGACATACCACGCAAATTATCCAGCAACGCAGGAACATAGACCTGAGCGTCAACATATAGGCTGCCCAAAGTCACACCTAACACATAGACCCATCTCAAAACTCACTACTGGACACTCCATTGCACTCCAGAGAGAAGAAATCCAGTTCCATGCACCAGAACACTGACGCAAGCTTCCCTAACCAGGAAACCTTGACAAGCCAATCGTCTAACCCCACCCACTGGGTGAAACCTTCACAACAAAAAGGAACCCCAGACCTCCAGAATACAGAAAGCCCACTCCAGACACAGCAATCTAAACAAGATGAAAAGGCAGAGAAATACCCAACAGGTAAAGGAACATGAAAAGTGCCCACAAAGTCAAACAAAAGAGGAGGAGATAGGGAATCTACCTGAAAAAGAATTTAGAATAATGATAAAAATAATCCAAAGTCTTGAAAACAAAATGGAGTTACAGATAAATAGCCTGGAGACAAAGATTGAGAAGATGCAATAAATGTTTAATAAAGACCTAGAAGAAATAAAAGAGTCAATTAAAAATGAAAAAATGCAATAAATGAGATAAAAAACACTCTGGAGGGAACCAAGAGTAGAATAACAGAGACAGAAGATAGGATAAGTGAGGCAGAAGATAAAATGGTGGAAATAAATGAAGCAGAGAGGAAAAAAGAAAAAAGAATCAAAAGAAATGAGGACAACCTCAGGGACCTCTGGGACAATGTGAAACGCCCCAACATTCGAATCATAGGAGTCCCAGAAGAAGAAGACAAAAAGAAAGGCCATGAGAAAATACTCGAGGAGATAATAGCTGAAAAGTAACCTAAAATGGGGAAGGAAATAGCCACCCAAGTCCAAGAAACCCAGAGAGTCCCAAACAGGATAAACCCAAGGTGAAACACCCCAAGACACATATTAATCAAATTAACAAAGATCAAACACAAACAACAAATACTAAAAGCAGCAAGGGAGAAACAACAAATAACACACAAAGGGATTCCTATAAGGATAACAGCTGATCTATCAATAGAAACCCTCCAGGCCAGAAGGGAATGGCAGGACATACTGAAAGTAATGAAAGAGAATAACCTACAACCTAGATTACTGTACCCAGCAAGGATCTCATTCAGATATGAAGGAGAATTCAAAAGCTTTACAGACAAGCACAAGCTGAGAGAATTCAGCACCACCAAACCAGCTCTTCAACAAATGCTAAAGGATCTTCTCTAGACAGGAAACACAGAAAGGTTGTATAAACGTGAACCCAAAACAACAAAGTAAATGGCAACGGGACCACACCTATCAATAATTACCTTAAATATAAATGGGTTGAATGCCCCAACCAAAAGACAAAGACTGGCTGAATGGATACAAAAACAAGACCCCTATACATGCTGTCTACAAGAGACCCACCTCAAAACAAGGGACACATACAGACTAAAGTGAAGGGCTGGAAAAAAATATTTCACGCAAATGGAGACCAAAAGAAAGCAGGAGTCGCAATGCTCATATCAGGTAAAATAGACTTTCAAATAAAGGCTGTGAAAAGAGACAAAGAAGGACACTACATAACGATCAAAAGATCAATCCAAGAAGAAGATATAACAATTATAAATATATATGCACCCAACATAGGAGCACCGCAATATGTAAGGCAAACACTAACGAGTATGAAAGTGGAAATTAACAATAACACAATAATAGTGGGAGACTTTAATACCCCACTCACAACTATGGATAGATCAACTAAACAGAAAATTAACAAGGAAACACAAACTTTAAATGACACAATGGACCAGCTAGACCTAATTGATATCTATAGGACATTTCACCCCAAAACAATCAATTTCACCTTTTTCTCAAGCGCACAGGGAACCTTCTCCAGAATAGATCACATCCTGGGCCATAAATTTAGCCTTGAGAAATTCAAAAAAATTGAAATCATTCCAGTCATCTTTTCTGACCACAGTGCAGTAAGATTAGATCTCAATTACAGGAAAAAAATTATTAAAAATTCAAACATATGGAGGCTAAATAACATGCTTCTGAAAAACCAACAAATCATAGAAGAAATCAAAAAAGAAATCAAAATATGCATAGAAATGAATGAAAATGAAAACACAACAACCCAAAACCTATGGGACACTGTAAAAGCAGTGCTAAGGGGAAGGTTTATAGCATTATAGGCTTACCTCAAGAAACAAGAAAAAAGTCAAATAAATGACCTAACTCTACACCTAAAGCAACTAGAGAAGGAAGAAATGAAGAAACCCAGGGTTAGTAGAAGGAAAGAAATCTTAAAAATTAGGGCAGAAATAAATGCAAAAGAAACTAAAGAGACCAAAGCAAAAATCAACAAAGCTAAAAGCTGGTTTTTTGAAAAAATAAACAAAATTGACAAACCATTAGCAAGACTCATTAAGAAACAAAGGGAGAAGAACCAAATTAACAAAATTAGAAATGAAAATTGAGAGTTCACAACAGACAACACTGAAATACAAAGGATCATAAGAGACTACTACCAGCAGCTCTATGCCAATAAAATGGACAACTTGGAAGAAATGGACAAATTCTTAGAAAAGTATAACTTTCCAAAACTGAACCAGAAAGAAATAGAAGATCTTAACAGACCCATCACAAGCAAGGAAATCGAAACTGTAATCAGAAATCTTCCAGCAAACAAAAGCCCAGGACCAGATGGCTTCACAGCTGAATTCTACCAAAAATTTAGAGAAGAGCTAACACCTATCTTACTTAAACTCTTCCAGAAAATTGCAGAAGAAGGCGAACTTCCAAACTCATTTTATGAGGCCACCATCACCCTAATTCCAAAACCAGACAAAGATGCCACAAAAAAAGAAAACTACAGGCCAATATCACTGATGAACATAGATGCAGAAATCCTTAACAAAATTCTAGCAAACAGAATCCAACAACATATTTAAAAAATCATATGTTACTTGCCTTGAGTTGGAAACAGTTTGCATTCACACCTGTAAATTTATTCATCCTCTTAATTTATGTAAGGTTTTTGTATGCAATTCTCAATTTTTTTAAGAGATGACAACAGACTTTGATTTTCTACTGTCATGTGAGAACATTAGGCCCCAGCAACGCGTCATTGTGAGGAAATAAAAAGTGCTGCAGTAAAAAAAAAAATCATACACCATGACCAAGTGGGCTTTATCCCAGGAATGCAAGGATTCTTTAATATCTGCAAATCAATCAATGTAATACACCACATTAACAAATTGAAAGATAAAAACCATATGATTATCTCAATAGATGCAGAGAAAGCCTTTGACAAAATTCAACACCCATTTATGATTAAAATTCTCCAGAAAGCAGGAATAGAAGGAACATACCTCAACATAATAAAAGCTACATATGACAAACCCACAGCAAGCATTACCCTCAATGGTGAAAAATTGAAAGCATTTCCCCTAAAATCAGGAACAAGACAAGGGTGCCCACTCTCACCACTACAATTCAACATAGTTTTGGAAGTTTTGGCCACAGCAATCAGAGCAGAAAAAGAAGTCAAAGGAATCCAGATAGGAAAAGAAGAAGTGAAACTCTCTCTGTTTGCAGATGACATGATCCTCTACATAGAAAATCCTAAAGACTCTACCAGAAAATTACTAGAGCTAATCAACGAATATAGTAAAGTTGCAGGATATAAAATTAACACACAGAAATCCCTTGCATTCCTATACACTAACAATGAGAAAACAGAAAGAGAAATTAAGGAAAGAATACCATTCACCATTGCAACAAAGAGAATAAAATACTTAGGAGTATATCTACCTAAAGAAACAAAAGACCTATACATAGAAAACTATAAAACACTGATGAAAGAAATCAAAGAGGACACAAACAGATGGAGAAACATACCGTTTTCATGGATTGGAAGAATCAATATTGTCAAAATGGCTATACTACCCAAAGCAATCTATAGATTCAATGCCATCCCTATTAAGCTACCAATGGTATTTTTCACAGAACTAGAACAAATAATTTCTCAATTTGTATGGAAATACAAAAAACCTCGAAGAGCCAAAGTAATCTTGAGAAAGAAGAATGGAACTGGAGGAATCAACCTGCCTGACTTCAGGCTCTACTACAAAGCCACAGTCATCAAGACAGTATGGTACTGGCACAAAGACAGAAATATAGATCAATGGAACAGAATAGAAAGCCCAGAGATAAATCCACGAACCTATGGACACCTTATCTTTGACAAAGGAGGCAAGGATATACAATGAAAAAAAGAGCACCACTCTTTAACAAGTGGTGCTGGGAAAACTGGTCAACCACTTGTAAAAGGATGAAACTAGAACACTTTCTAACACCATACACAAAAATAAACTTAAAATGGATTAAAGATCTAAATGTAAGACCAGAAACTATAAAACTCCTAGAGGAGAACATAGGCAGAACCCTCTCTGACATAAATCACAGCAGGATCCTCTATGACCCACCTCCCAGAATATTGGAAATAAAAGCAAAAATAAACAAATGGGACCTAATGAAACTTAAAAGCTTTTGCACAACAAAGGAAACTATAAGCAAGGTGAAAAGACAGCCCTCAGATTGGGAGAAAATAATAGCAAACGAAGCAACAGACAAAGGATTAATCTCAAAAATATACAAGCAACTCCTGAAGCTCAACTCCAGAAAAATAAATGACCCAATCAAAAAATGGGCCAAAGAACTAAACAGACATTTCTCCAAAGAAGACATACAGATGGCTAACAAACACATGAAAAGATGCTCAACATCACTCATCATCAGAGAAATGCAAATCAAAACCACAATGAGGTACCATTACACGCCAGTCAGAATGGCTGCTATCCAAAAGTCTACAAGCAATAAACGCTGGAGAGGGTGTGGAGAAAAGGGAACCCTCTTACACTGTTGGTGGGAATGCAAACTAGTACAGCCACTATGGAGAACAGTGTGGAGATTTCTTAAAAAACTGGAAACAGAACTGCCATATGACCCAGCAATACCACTTCTGGGCATACACACCGAGGAAACCAGATCTGAAAGAGACACGTGCACCCCAATGTTCATCACAGCACTGTTTATAATAGCCAGGACATGGAAGCAACCTAGATGCCCATCAGTAGATGAATGGATAAGGAAGCTGTGGTACGTATACACCATGGAATATTACTCAGCCATTAAAAAGAATTCATTTGAATCAGTTCTAATGAGATGGATGAAACTGGAGCCCATTATACGGAGTGAAGTAAGCCAGAAAGATAAAGAACATTACAGTATACTAACACATATATATGGAATTTAGAAAGATGGTAATGATAACCCTATATGCAAAACAGAAAAAGAGACACAGATGTACAGAACAAACTTTTGGGCTCTGTGGGAGAAGGCGAGGGTGGGATGTTTAGAGAGAACAGTATGTATATTATCTATAGTGAAACAGATCACCAGCCCAGGTTGGATGCATGAGACAAGTGCTCGGGCCTGGTGCACTGGGAAGACCCAGAGGGATCGGGTGGAGAGGGAGGTGGGAGGGGGGATCGGGATGGGGAATACATGTAAATCCATGGCTGATTCATGTCAACGTGTGACAAAACCCACTGCAATATTGTAAAGTAATTAGCCTCCAACTAATAAAAATAAATGAAAAAAAAAAAAAAAAAGAGGCAACGAAGCCTGTGGGCCACAAATACTGAGCCCATGCTCTGGAGCCTGCAAGCCACAGCTAGGGAAAAGTCATGTGTAGCAATGAAGACCCAGCACAGCAAAAAAAAAAAGGGGGGGGGGGCGTACCAGTTACCAGTTTGTTGGCTCTCAGCTCCCCGTGTACCCGTCTTTGCCCTGCTTTGCAGAACTGGCGCTGATCACAGGAAGTTCTCTCTTACCTACTGGATGATGTTAGGTTTTGTCAGTAGAGGGCACAGGAGGGCCACCACAGGGCCAGTCAGTCCCAGCTCCTCCCCCCGGGGCCCGGGGCCCGGGGTTTTCATCCCCGGCGGTGCAGCCGCCAGCAGCTGGCAAGAGGCCCACCGGGCTTCCCTAGCCACTGTGGTCACGGCCTAGGACCCAGCTTCAGCCAGCACGGTCCTCCCTGCTCTTCACCACTGCCAGCTGCACCTGCCGTGGAGGTCTGAAGCTCAGCCTTGGGGGGGTGGGGGGCGGGGGGCAGGGACATCCCACCTTCTCACTTTATCCCTGAGCTGTTTTCTGCATTTGTATTCCTGTAATCCTTAAAGTTCTCTCTTACCCATTTTAGTTGTTACCCATCTCTTTTTTTTGGCTAAGTTGCTCAGTCATGTCTGACTCTTGTGACCCCCGTGGACTGTAGCCCGCCAGGCTGCTCTGTCCATGGAATTCTCAGGCAAGAATACCGCAGTGGGTTGCCATTCCCTTCTCCAGGGGATCTTCCTGACCCAGGGATTGAACCCAAGACTCCTGTGTCTCCTGCATTGGCAGGCGGATTCTTTACCACTGAGCCACCTGGGGGGCCCTAACCATCTGTAAGTCTTTGTTAAAAGTTTTCTGTTCAGATTGTGAGTGGTTTCTGTCTTCTGACTGGATGTTGACTGGTAGATCTAGCCCTTCACCCACATTTACCACTCCCACTGCCACCCATTCCGACCCGTAGCTCGGAGGTGTCATCTGAGGTCATTTCCATTTACCCTCAACAACTTGCTTTAGCATTTCTTACAGTGGAGATCTGCTTGCGACATATTTCCTCAATTTTTGTTTGCAGAAAAGTCCTTATTTTGCCTTCGCTTTGATAGTTTTAAACTTCAGCACTGAATATGACACTCCAAAATTTTCGGGTTTGTTTTTTCTGTTGAGAAGTCAGCTCTCAGCCAGAGAACTGTTCTATATAACCTGTTGTTTTTCTCTCACCATATTTGAGATTTTCTCCTTTATCTTTAGCTTTTGGCAGTTGGATCATGATGCTCCGAGGAGTGTTTTTACCTGCTTTAGGTTCAGTAAGATTCTTGTATCTTCAATGTTTTCCACAAAATTTGGGCTGGTTTCACCTTATTTCTTTAAAAATATCATCTGTCCCTTTCCCCACTTCCTTTCCTTCTAAGACAATTACATGTATGTTGGCTCCTTCATATCGCCCCCACATCTGAGGCTCTGTTCATCTTTCTTTTTCTCTCCATTTTTGGGGTTCTTACTGATCTTGAAGTTCACTCATTCTTCTGCCATCTCTAATCTGCCGTTCAAACCATCCAAAAAAACCCCACAAATTTCTAACTTCACTTTTCATACTGTTTGGCTCTTGAAATTCCATTTGTAATAGTTTTTAACTATTGAGTTTTCCTACCTGTTCACTAATTAAAATAACTAACTTTAATTATTGATACATATTTATAACAGATGTTTTGAAGTCTTTGCTAAATTCAATATCTGAATCCACTTGGAGTCAATTTCAACTTTTTTTTTTTTTCCTGGCAGTGAATCCTATCTTGCCAATTCTTTGCTTGTCTAACTTTTGTTTGAAAATTAGACATTTCAGACAACATATTGTAGGTGTCTTTAGATTTTGCTGTGTTCTAAGCATGACTGTTTTGCTATTGTTACTGTTTTAGAGGGAAGTTAATTTGCCTATATTCACACTGAATCCTGTCTCCCAAGGGAGGGTGTGGCAGCTGTAGTCACAGCTTGTAGTCACAGCTTTTCTTTCCCTGTTCCACTGGGGATACTCCCCTCTGCATGCATAGTTTGGCCATCAGTCAAGGATCTCGGTAAACTTGACACTCAGAAGCTTACCCTTTGTGGTTTCCTTCCTTCTGAGGATTCCCTTTGAAATCCTCAGCTTCCTCCCAGCACCAGGTTATATTCTCTGATATCTCAAGTGTAAGGCTACAGCTTTCTACCACTCATGCTGTACAGTTGGGGAACGCAGTCAGATAAAAAGCAGTAAACTCGCAAGCATCATCTAGTGTAGCTGCCTTCCAAGAGTAGACAGATTCCCGCCTGTTTCCCACTGCATCCGCAGCACACACGTAGAGCTGTGGTCAGTCAGGGATGAGAACCGCAGGTTGACTCAGGTATTTAGCATCACCCCTTCTGTGGTTCTCTCACATCCAGAGGTTCGCCCGGGTTTTCTTGCAGCTCTGAGCTCTGTTCTCTGCTACGTGAAGCTGACAGGGATGTGATGTTCCAGGTGTTCTCCTCCACTATGGCAGAGGGCCCTGGGCGGCCCCATCGGGAGGAAAACAAGCTCTCGATTCTTAGCTCTTGTGGTTACTAAGTTTTCAGGAAGAATACACCTCTTGTTTCTGTCTGCTTTGGGGTTCTTTTATTATTTATTTATCAGCTGTGCTGGGTCTTCGTTGCTGTGCAGGCTCTTTCTTTAGTTGCAGCAAGTGGGGGCTGCTCTCTAGTCACGGTGCACGGGCTTCTCACTGCGGTGGTTTCTCTCGTTGTGGAGCACGGGCTTTAGGGCACGCAGGTTCGGTAGTTGCGGCTCCTGGGCTCTGCGGCACGTGCTCAGCTGCTCCACTGCATGCGGGCTCTTCCTGGATCAGGGATCGAACCTGTGTCTCCTGCATTGACAGGCAGATTCTTTACCACTGAGCCACCAGGGAAGCCCTCCAGTTCTTTTAAATAGTTGGCATGTATTTGTTTTAGTATTTCACTCAAATTTTATCATAGTTATATGCAGGTCGGGTGGCCTGACCACTTCACTCCACCATCAGACTGGAAGTCTTCAATACTTCCAGTGGTAAAAAACGTGTAACATAAAATTTACTGTCTTAACCACTTTGATGTGTACAGTTCAGTGGTGTTAAGTACATTCACATTAACCATCACCAGCCATCTCCAGAACTCTTTCACCTTGCAAAATCAAAACAGTATACCCATGAAACAAATACCCTCTCCCCTCCAGCACCTGGGAGTCAACTTTCCACCGTCTGTCTCTGAATTTGCCTATTGTCAACACCTCATGTAAGCGGAATCATACGGTATTTCTCTCTTTGTGGCTTATTTCACTTAGCATAAAGTCTTTGTAATATATTGAATGTTTGCGTTCCCACAAAACTCTTTTATTTTGATACAAGGTGATGTATTTGCAGGTGGGGCCTTTGGGAGGTAGGTAATTAGGTCGTGAGGGTAGAGCCCTTATGAATGAGATTAGTGCTCTTATAAAACATTTCAGGAGAACATTTTTGAGGACACAGCAGACAGCCATCTAGAAACCAGGAATGAGGCCTTCATCAAAAACCAAATCAGGTAATGCCTGCATCTTGGATTTCCCAGCTTCTAGGGCTGTGAGAAATACATTTTTATTAGCTCCCCAATTTGTTATTTTTCTATAAGCAAGCCAAGTGGACTAGGACAGTCCTCTAGGTACTTCCACACTGTAGTGCATCTCAGATCCCCTTTGAGACTCATTCACTTTACACATTTTGTTTATCCATTCATCTGTCAAAGGACATTGGGTTGCTTCCACTTTTTGGCTATCGTGAATAGTGCTGTTGTAAACATGGGTGTACAAATATTTCTTCAAGACCTTCCTTTCAATTCTTTGGACATATATCCAGAAGTGGAATTACTGGGTTAAACAATAATTCTATCTTTAACTTTCTAAGGAAACCAATTCTATCTTTAACTTTCTAAGGCCCTTCTAAGAATTCCCTTCTTTTGCTTAGTTTGGCCAGAGTTTGCTCCCGTCACTAGCAAACATGGGTCCTGCAGATGCACACCCTCGCCCCAGCCTGTGGCATGCTCACTAGGATGGCAAGTCAGAAGAATGCAGACTGCCAGGCTCCCTGGAAACTAGAGCCAGAGGCAAAAGCGCTTTATCAGAAAGTGCAAGGCAAGGAAAGTGAGGAATAAAGAAAGCAGCAAAAGCAAATTTATGAAGGTGCAGGGGCTTCTCTGGTGGTTCAGATGATGAAGAACCTGCCTGCAGTTGCAGGAGACCCAGGTTCATTCCCTGGGTTAGGAAGATCCCCTGGAGAAAGGAATAGCAACCCACTCCAATATTCTTGCCTGGGGAATTTCGTGGACACGAGTGAGCAACTAGCACTTCCACTTCCATTACTGAACCAGCCATAGCTTCAGGACAAACTGATTTGTTCAACCTCATGATACATTATCAGTGAGGCTGTATGAAGCTATACATCTCTGCACAGTCCAGGGTGTGAGGAAGAATAATTAACAGGCAGTCCAGTCACCCTCTATGGCTGGAGTTCAGAGAGGGCATCAACGCCTCTCGCAGTGCATGGCTACCGAGAAGATCCTGCCGTGTTTGCTACTTCAGCGGCAACAGGAAAGTCTCTGGGCTGGAGGCAAGGGGTTCAGAGTCTGGCTATGAGGTGAAGCATTACTGGAGTGTTTCTTGAGCCACACGAGTCCAGGAGTCGCTGCCGCTGCAGCACACCTGAGTCCGTGATCATGGTAACAAACAAGCCGATGCAAGGATTCGAGGACCGGAGAGCAGAGCATGTGGGCAGGTCTAGGGTGATGTGTAAAGTGAATGTAGTATGGGGGTGGAGGAAAGGGTACACACACTCAGTTACAAGGTTAATTCATAAGTTCTGAGGACCTAATGCACAGCATGGTGACTATTCTATAATAATACTGTATTGTGGGACTTCCATGGTGGTCTAGTGGTTAAGAGTTCTTCTTGCAGTGAGGAGGACTCAGGTTCAATCCCTGGTCAGGGAACTAAAATCCCATCTGCTGCGGAGCAACTAGGCCCTCAAGCCACCATGAAGATCTGACAGACAAAAGTTGATGAATAAATAAATATCCTATTATCTATACTTGAAATTTGTAAGAGTAGACCTTAAATGTTCTCACCATACATCTTAACAATATTGAGCCTTCCAATCCATGAACATGGGATGTCTTTTGTCTTCCTTAATTTCTTGCAGGAACGTTCTGTAGTTTCCAGTGTACAAACCTATTTCTTCCTCGGTATTTATTGCTCAGTATTTTATTCTTTTTTAAGCCACTGTAAATGAAACTGTTTTCTTAATTTCCTTATCAGATTGTTCATTGTTAATGTATAAAAATTATAGACTGATTTTCATGTGTTGATTTTTTTATCCTGGTACTTTGCTGCATTTATTGGTTTTAAGTTCCTTTGTGGAATCTTTAGGATTTTTAAAATATAAGATCGCATCATCCATGAACAGAGATCATATTACTTCCTCCTGTCCAATTTGGATGCCTCTTATTACTTTTTCTTGCCTAATTGCTCTGGCGAGGACATCCAGTACTACACTGGTGAAAGCAGGCATCCTTGCCTTCTTCCTGATCTTAAAGGAGGTGCTTTCATTCTTTCACCACTGAACATGATGTTCGTTCATGTATGCCTTTTGTTATGCTCAACCCTGTGCCTTCTGGACTCTGGTATTTCTCATGGGAAAACTCCTTATTATCTTCCTGAGGATCCCTTATGTGGGCTGAGCTGCTTTTCTCTTCTCGTGCTGCCTTCCAGACTCTCTTGGCTAAACTCCTCATTATCTTCCTGAGGACCCCTTGTGTGGGCTGGGTTGCTTCTCTCTTCTCTTGCTGCCTTCCAGACTCTCTTGGCTTCTGACGTCATTATGACGTGTCTTTGTGAGTCTCTGATTTCACCTTACCTGGAGCTGGTTGAGCTTCTTGGATGTTTATGTCTGTGTCTTTCCTAAAGCTTGGGAAGTTTTTGGCCATTATTTCTTCAAGTATCCTCTCTGCCCCTTTCTTTTTTGCCTGGGAGTGTGTACAGAAGGTGGTTGCAAAGCTTCTCCATGAGGTGGCAGACTGTTCAGCTACAAGAGATAGCACAGGCTGATGCTCCCGTTATGACTGCTAAAATACTGCGGGGTGAAGCAAGTCCACGACTAAGAAGAGTTGGGGTGAGTGACAGCGTGTGATGAGGATACTCAGAGGTGTGACTCACTGGGGCCACTCCTCCAAGACTCTTTCCTACCAGCGACGTTAGAGGAAAGGGGTCATCAGGGCCACCTCTGTGGTCAGGGCCAGACAAGGGCAGAATTACGCCCCAGTGCTGCTGTGAAGAGCGCTGACGGAAGCCCGGGCCTCACGGTGTTGCTGGGCAGGACTCACTGGCATCACCAGGCCCTGGGCCCAGAGCCCCGGGCTGCAGAGGAGCCAAAGATCACCCCCCGGGAAGGACCTGGGGGACCTCAGGGGCTGGGCAGCCTGAAATGGGACAAGGTGGGGAAATTTCCAGAGTCCTCTCTGGACAGCCTGGTGCCGTGGGAGATGGGGGTGCCCAGGCCTCGGCTGAGGAGGGAAACTGGACGCCAGGTGCAGTCAGCCCTGGGCACTATCCAGCTTCAGGAGCAGGTGCACGGTGACCAGCAGGGCATCTGAAACCAACTGTTGCGATGGCAGCAACGAGGAAATCAGGGTCCGTCCCAGACGAGCGGCCCCAGAGACACGCGTTCCCTTGCAGGAAGAGTGTCCACAGCCAGCATCAGCAGAGGCTGAAGGCAGGAAAGGACACTCTAGCACTGGCCCTGGGGCCTGGACTCAAGATGGGAGCTGGACCATGCTTGTTGGCAACGGGGGAGCTCAGAATGGGCCCGGCCTTGGGAGCAGCCAAACTGAAGAGGCTCCCTCACCTTCCGCACAGCAGTTCAGCCACTCGGCAGCGGCCACGGCGGGAGGCCTGGCGAGGAGCTGTCTCAAGGCGTGCCCACCAGCTGCCGGCTGAATGACCCTGTGCACGTCACTGCAGCGCTCTGGCCTCGGCTCCCGCAGACACGGGCGCGGGGGACGGGGTGCACCTCCTTCACAGTGCAGTGTTCCCGAGCCTCGGAGCAGGGTCGGCCAGGCACCATCACGGTCAGTTAGCTGTCTAGAATAGAGGGTACAGAAGGAAGTGGCTTCGGGGTCTTTTCTAATTCTGAACATACTAATTATAGGCACTGCCCATACAAATTCTACAAATGAGTACATGAACATGGAGGCGCCTCGTCAGTAAATTCCCATCTGTTATCAGCACGCCACCAAAACCACCGGAGCGCCACTGGTCTGGGGGCAGGACTGGAGATGGGGATTTGGGAAGAGAAACGAGGGATCTGACTGAAGGCCCATGAACTGTGAAAAACTTGATTTATCCCCTGCTCGTAGGAGACGAGGCGACACATACTCCTGAGAAAACAGGTCTTTGTGGAAGGGAAGGGTGAGCCTTCTGTCGGGCATCTCCTCTCTGTAGGCCCCTGAGCTGGACCGAGCCGTCTCCGGGCTCTGCCTCGGGTAAGTCAGACAGCTGTCGTCCCTGCTTCACAGATGAGGTAGCTGAAGGAGCGACTGAGGCCGTGTCCCGGGGCCTGAGGAGGTGGCCACACAGGAGAGCAGAGCCTCTGGCATGTCCAGCCCCAACTCAGGCCCCTTCTACTCGTCTAACTTGGGAAGGCATTCTTCTCCTAGTCTCGGTCCCCTCTAAGACCAGGATGGTAGGCCCTTTGCGTGAGGCTGCCATGAGCATTACATCAAACAAGACATGTTTGGTCCTTGGAGGCCAAGATCATCTTCAACAAATCAAGCAATTAATACTAAAAACCACAAATAATTTCCTATTCATGATTATGCAGGATATAAGAGCTAATTGCTGCTAGATTTACTTTTCAATCAGTTAAGTGTCACGAGCCACCGTCCGCCAAATAACTTCATTTCATGAAAGAGTCTTGGCAGGAAAACAAGGGGCCCCCTCCAGCAACGCCTGTCCTCGGGCAGGACGTTGGCTTGAGGTCAGGAGTCACCAGCAGCTGCCCAGCCCCGAGGCCGGGGAATCCCAGACAGAAACCACAGCTGGAGTCACGAGGCAGCGTTCAGCCCTGCCTCCTGCCCTCTACCCTGACGGCCACAGGGCAGCCTGCCGGAGGGAGTCTGTGTGCGGTGCCTGCAGGTGACGACTGCTCCCAGTCTCCAAGCAGCAGCGACATTCCCCAGCCTCGGCCTCGGGTGGGGACCCAGACTGACACAGGGATCACCGTGGAGCCACAGGAAGTTCCAACACCCTTCGACGGGTGGCGAGGAAATAGGCACGTCCCACATAGACCATGGGTCTGCAGGGACGCCAGGCCAGCTGTCACTCCTTCTTCAACTGTCACCTCCTCAAGGACGCCTTCCAAGAAAGCCCCAGGTGGGACGATCTCTCCCCACGGCTCACTTAGGTCTGAGAAGCGCTGCCTGTGGCGTCTCGGCTGGAAGGTGTCTGTGCAGCGTCTCCGGCCAGGACCTTGGTCAGCTGGCACAGCACGTGTGGCACCTTACGGGGGCGGGGCGGCGACAGAGGACCAGAAACCAGGCTGCACAGAGCGCTCTCCAACCTCATTCCTAATGTACCCGCACCAGAGCTTTAATTCCAACTCATTTTTTCCCCCAGTCCTTGGGCAATTAAAAAAAAAGCAAATAGCCTCAGAAAGAAGCAAAGTGTCCAGAAAACCCCAAACCTCAGCTCTTCCGTCTCTGGATGCCCAGGAACCAGCGGCCGCCGAGTCCCCCTCCCCTCCGAGGGCGGCCACCACAAATGGGCCTTTCATCCTGCACTCAAGAGCTGGCAGGCGCTCATTCTTCTTCTTCAACGTGCTGACCTCCCAGCTCTTTATTCCACGAGCCTATTATCGCCAGTTGTGGGCACAGAGATGACTATGACAGCCCTGGATCTCATGAAAAGCTTATAAAACACCTCGGATCAAAACGTTTAATTATCACAGTGTTAGGAAAGGCACAGAGCAACAGGCTGCCTCATTCACGGCCGATGGAGAGAGAGACTGGCACCGCCCCTCTGAGAGAGACACAGCATCACGTGTCAAGTGTCAGAGCGATCCGATTTCTGGACTCAAGCGCCAATCTTAGACATTTATCCCCACAACACTTGCCTATAGGCAAAATGACATAGGCTGGCTCCACTCTGCCGATATTACATGATTCTTCACTATCAAATGACACAGTTTAAATAAACAGTTACTGTCGTAACTGGATACCATGAAACCAGTGCAAGGGAATGAAGCAACTTCCTATCCATGGGTTGGTCCAGAAGACCAAGGCGCCACTGTGCGAGGTAAGAACAGTATACACAGCACAGCCGCCCTCTGCACCTGTGGGCCGGGGACCCGTGGCCGGGGAGACCTGACTGTGCCCTGGATTCTGGCGTTTGCGGGGTCCTAGAACCAATTCCCCACATACTGATGGAGAGACAACTGCTCGTTATCTGCATGGAAACGTGAGTATGTGACACGTGCAAGTGAGCATGCGTGCTTGTACACCTGCTGATACACTCTCAAAGGAGGCGCCAGAGCCGCGGCTCCCTGAAGGGGAGGGCGGCTGGAGGCCACAGGCGGGGAGCTCACGTCCCACTGTCTGCCTTTTCTAACAAGCATGCTGGTTACCCACTCAAAAGAAGAACAAACGTAAAGCAGCTTCTCCGTGGTACACTACGAAGAGCAAGTGCAGAGACGTGCAAGCAGCAGAGGCCCGGAGACTGGGTCCTCTGCTGAAGGCGGAGGCCTGCAGGGGGGTGTGGCGTCGTTTTCGAGAGAAGCACCGAGACTGGCCCTGCAGTAGGCATGTGATGTGGCTTAAGACAGAATGAAGGGCTTCTCTGGAAGGCAGAGGAAGCATTTTAAGCAGGAAAGGGCCCTGATTTTGGCTGGGAGATGTGGGGTGAGACCAAGCAGGAAAAGAGGCATGTCAGGGTCAAGATGAATTCGGAGCGAGAGCATCAGCTCAGGACACTGGGAGGGGCCTGAGCTGTCACTGGACGTAGTAATGGAGGAAGGCCCTCAAGCGGGGGTCTGAGGCAGGCGACACCGATGAGCCTAGACACAGCAGTGCCACACACGGAGGAGGAGAACTTAAGAGACCGAAGTGAGGGGCGGGAACTTCATCAGAAGCCCAAACAGCCCTCACCGGGTCCACCCCAGCAGCCAACGCGGCCTCCTCTGTCCCTGCCCGCACACCCTCTTGGTCTCCCTCCTCCTCTGTCTCCTGGAGGAAACCCAGGTTCTGACCTTGGCACTGGCTCCCTCTGGGTCTGGACTGGAGTCGCCTCCAGAGACACGGGCTGAGGTCTCTGAGCCTCTGAGCTCCTTTCCCAGGGGCCACCCCCTGGCAGCACCGCACACACGCTCCGCGGACACTCAGCACGGTGACCACATCTGCCAGGCAAGGGCCTCTGGGAGGCGTCACGCAAACCCCATTCACTAAGGGAAGTCACTACACAGAGCAAGCCCACCCACGTGTTTTACATGTTGTGTGAGGCAAGGCTGATTTTTATACAAGCATTATCTAACCAAATCCTACATTCCGGCTAGAAAGGGCCACAGAGATGGCCATGGGGCACTCACAGAGTCCTCATGTGACTCAGCGAGGCGCTGAGATCTGGGTTGTGTCCACTGGGCTGACCAGAGGCAAGACAAGCAGTCATCTCACCTCTTCTCTGCCATAGTCCCGAGACTGTGCTGAGGCCGGCAGCCAGGTGTCAAAGCCCAGTGGAGCCAAAAAGAGAAAAATCACCAACAGGAAAAAAAATTTCTCTAATTAAACCTACACATTTAAGTCCTCAGCTATCACAAACATAATGAATTCATGTCCATTGATTTGATCCCAACCATAAGATGATCATATATTATAAAATAATAATGCAGTTCAGGTAGATCTAAGGTTTAAAAACAAAAGCACCGCTGGCTGTGTGCTCCCACAGCGCGCAGTGCTGGGGAACGGACGCTTTCAGAAACCCAAAGGCCCCGGGCAAGAGGCAGGGAAAACCCAGTTGGCGTCAGTCAGGGTGGGGTGCTGCTTTGAGCCTGGTGGGTCAGAACAGTCTTTTGTTTCATATTTTATTACATCAATGGCTTGAAAATTTTTATTTAACTTCAGCAAATATTGGAAATAGAAAAATGAATTTTGCAGAGTTTCACAAATAAAATTTTCAGTCTCTACTAACAAATGTTATCATTCGATGGCTAAGCAATTATAATGCTATGAACATTCACCACAATGAATGTGCTGAAATAGAAAACAGGCAAAAAGAGACATTAAAATATTACTTACAACAGCATTATTACAACATATTTTCTTTAAAATTCCAACATGGATTTTTATCACTTCAAAAGATATACAGCATTTCCATTATATTTGCAAACTTAACCTTATACATCTTTTAAAATCTTGAAAAAATTTTTAAGCAATCTAAAAAGCACTTAGCAAAGTTGGTAAGTCTACGTAATGGAATACTATCTGCTCCAGCACAGACTTGAGCCCGGGGGAAGGGCTGTAAACACTCGTTACCATACAACATGCATGGGCTGTGCTGGCCTTCCCTCGCTGCTGCGACGCTACCGCAATTGTGCTTCACTACGAGAAGGGAAAGCTGCGGAGATCCGGGGAGCGGCAGAAAGAGGATTTGTTTTGAGCATTGCACAAGATCACTAGATTCAAATTAGCTAACCACCTCAAGTCAACTTGAGATAAAGTCTTACTTGATATCACAAGCTTGAATCCGGGGTCACTCAGTTTAGATTAGGCTAGACAAGAAACACGAGGCTCTCGGGTGAGCTGGCTCCATCCGACCTTTGCTCATATAAGCAGGGATCCAGTTAGTGTAATGCACTATTTGGCTTATTTTTGGTATGCAATTATACCAATAGTACAATCTGATAATCAGAAAGACAAAAATAGGGCATAGTTGAAATTAAAGTGACAACGAGCACACTTAGAGTGGTGTGTGGTAACAGTAAGCTTTTCAAACTCAACTACTTTTTCTTTCTCATTTTTTGATCAGAGGTTTACAACCATCAAAGGATCTGGCAGGTTAAAAACTATCCAAAGCCATCTTGAGGAACTGATGATGTCTGGTAGGCACGGACGCAGCGAGATGACGTGGGGAGGCGGGCGGTTTACACTAACTTCAGGGTCCAGCCAACTCTGGCGCTGCCTCCCCACGGCTCCCCACTCAGTAAGAACAGGTGGGGCTGCTTCCTGCTTACAGAGCGATCCTACAGAATCCATCACTGTTTCAGACCAGTCAAAACAATATTCAAGTAACAAGGTGTTCAAATGAGTAAGTGAAAAAATGTTTACCTAACACTTTACACATCTACACAAAATTAAATAAAACAAACCTTTAATGCATATGCAATACAATTTATATCTTTCAGGACTTCTAAACTAAAAGGTAAACTATCATTTGCTTCAATGGTACTATATTTTGCACAATAACTTAGGAGAAATTTTCCACAAAAAATATATATAATTATGACATTCACATTGATAATTTTTAAGAAGACAAAGCTTAAGTGAACACTGCATCTGAAGCAGCTGTCATCATGGACCCTTACACATCCAAACACAACCTGATGACACACCCAAGTCTTGGTATGTTAAAAAGGGTCGTCCCATAAATAAGACCAAACCACTTCGCTTCTAAAGGGAAGTGATTTCTTGCATTTACAACATCATTGCAAAGACAGTGTAATGAAACAGTTTAAAACACAGTGCTATCTTATGCATGAAACTACAACGAAGGCAGTCAGGCAAAGACAACTACCTTTTTTCCTTCTAGCAAATGAAAACAACACACCTCTTTCCCTTGGCGAGAAAGCCAAAACTCAGTGGCCATGATGGTAAGTACGCCAGCACCGTGACTCTTCGGGACTGGAGACCACCTGCTGCCAGGAGCCAGGTCAGGGGACGTCTGAGCACAGATGGGCTGGCCCTGCCGGTGTGCCCGCTGAGCAGCACAGACCAGCACCAGCCCTGAAGCACTGCCAGGCGGGACCGACTCTCTAGGGAAAGAGCCTGGGGGTGAAGAGAGGAAGCACGGCTGGCAGAGAGACCGCTGCAGCAAGGTGCCCGCTGCTTCCCTAACGAGGAAGGAGGGCTGGAGAAGAGGCCAGACGCAGCAGAAGCCTCTTCAGGCCGACCATCCTCTTTCGGCAACGTGCAAAAAACTCCTGCCACCTCTTGCCCGTGTTTTCCTGCCATGTTCCAATTAGGCGGCAGGCTCAGGACAAAGACAGAATGAACCCTGCAGAGTGACCGCTGTGACTGCCGCCCGCCTGGCAGGAGCGGTGGGGGCGCCCAGCTCCTTGGAGGCTCTTCCTACCAGCCCTCACGTGACCCACAGACACTGCATGTAGGGACAGGGGATGGGCACCAGAAAAGGCCCGAATCACTCCCCTCCTGATAACCTTTCTCCAGATTTCAAAAAAAGAAGTCAATTCCAAACATTCTAGGTGTCGTGCTGACCCTCTTCCTAAAGAGAAAATCAGCTGACTTAAAAAAGGAAAGAGAGAAAAAAAAAGTGAGGGAAAAAAAAAAAAGCAAGGTGTGTGGGAGTCAAAACAACAAATTTTAATTGCATATTTCAAATTCTTAAGAATTCTGTTTATGCCTTAAAGCATCTGGAATTTTTTTCTTTTTGGTATTGAAAGCACAAAAAATACTTCATTGATGCAAAAGCCAACAACAAAAAAGCTCCTTCCACATATTTAGTGCAGACTGAACCAACCACGGGCCAGGGAACGGGGCACACCAGGAGGCATGGCGCAGTCCACCCTCAGACCCCCCACAGGCCCACGGTCTGGCAAGAGAATAAAAGTGATTCTGCAAGTTTTAGAACATTTGTTAAATGTCTGTACTTGTTCCCAGCCCAACCAAAAGGCATCACATACCCCTTTGCAGATGGTTTCTTCCCACCTGGACTCACTAGAACCAGTGACCGAGCACGTCCCTACCTGTTCTGTAACATCGAGGGGGGTGTGCCTGCATGGCCAGCACGTGACAGACAAGAGGCTGCGTGGAGAGACAGGCAAGAGGCCAGGCGTACCAAGAGGACAGCGCTCAAAGAGCACAGAGCTTTGAGAGAACCATCGCCAGCCAGCCTCATGCCTCTTATTACTGCCCACCGTGACATCGAGCGTCTGCACTGTCAAGCACCTGCAGCAAGGCCTCCCCGTCTCCTCATCTCAGTGATGTCATCTTTGGCAAGCAATCAACTTTAAAAAAGAATTAAGACACTGAAACAGAAAAGAGGGCTGAAAACATGGTTGCCGAAAGGAGAAGGCACCAATTCCCAATGTACAAGCACCAGGTACCGTGTGCGGACACTCTGGGAGGCGGGGGCGGGCAGGCGAAGGAGAAGACGGGGCGGCGCCCGTCCTGGGGTGACGATGCTGAAGGCAGCGAGTGCTGGGGTCCAGGATCCTCCAAGGACAGTGCAGAAAATGAGCTTTCCACCACGTGGGCAGGAGAGGGGAGAGATTTAAGCCAAGTGAATTTATAGACCATAATTATACCTACACTGAGGGAAAGGGGAGTTGTATCAAGCTGTTTGGCACGATAAAGGTTATGACGCAGTCTGCCGATATGCAGGAATTCCCAAGAAGCATGATATCACTTAGGTGGATGCCTCAAAAAAGAACAAAGGAAACTTCCCAGAAGGCCAACGGGTCAGTTATTCTGAAAAGTACGTTATGCACAAAGTAGGGACTGCAGGCCATGCAGGAACAGAGTCGCACCTCCGACTGACTCCTTGTTCCGAAGCCGCCAACGGGGAAGAGCTGCCGTAGGTGGGCCGGGGCACCATGGGGGCGGCGGGCCCCGGCGTCGCAGGAGCGTGCAGGCCACAGGATCCCCACACTGAGGCAGAGCGAGAGACACAGAGAACTCTCGGGGAAGCGGCTCCACACGAGGAACGAGCGGAGAATTAAGGCAGGTGTAGCCCAGGACTGCGAGTGTGTGCCTTTTTGGTAATAGCTGCTTGTCCACAGAGCTGTGATGCGGATGGCTGGGTGAAGTCTGGAGGTACCTGAGTCCTGGAAAATGCAGGCGTCCACACCAAGCGCTCAGGCCAGCAGAGCGTCTCAGGAGGCAGACGCGTATCTGACGTCAAGGACAGAAGCAGCCTGAGCAAGGAGGAGACAGAAGCACAGGCAGGTCACCGGGACGCACTGCTGACTCTGGTCTGGAGGGGCCCCGCTCCCCTGTCCGGCCCCGCGGCTCCCAGGCCAGGGCGCAGAGGCGGAGGCTGTGCCAGGCCGCGTGGGCAGATGGGTAGGCCTCCACAGCTATGTGCCTGGACCTCCAGGCCCCGCTCTGTCCTTCCAGCTGTGTGTCCAGGGCGAGTTATCAGGGTCCTTGTCAGCTGAAGGGACCCAACACTGCGGTCCACCTCACAGGGCCTGCAAGCGCACTGCTGGGAATCCCAGCACCCACTGGCGGGGATGTGTGGCACCCACCCTGTTCAGCAGACAGCCACAACATAAAGATCGTAGGATCTTCTAAACTTCACAGGCCTTTCTAATTCTCTACTCTTATTTTTAAAGACTGACTGCTGAACCTAGGCCTCAAGATCATCGAGGGTCTCAGAGCTTGCTGCTCCCCCGTGGTGTCTTATTTCTAAGAAAATAGCCAAGCTTAGAGTCCAAAATCTGAAAACAGCTGTGCCTTCAGGTGAAATCTCAATTTATGAGAACTGTTATTAATGAAATCAATTTCTCCTTAATAGTAATACTCAATCGCTCTACACTTTTAAGTGAGAATGTTCACCTTCAAACCAGTCACCTTCAGCGTCATTCCATGCCTTTCTGACACCTCCCCAGACTCCATCTGTGCCCACCCCTCCCCAGAGAACCCTGAGTCTCACACGCTCAACCCTCGTGGGCTACTCTGCCTCCTCAGCTCCAAAGGAAGAAAGCCCATAGCTAACAGACAGCCATGAACTTCTCAAATCTGTCTGCACTGCATAAACAGTGCAGACCCACGGGCAGGCTGGACACCAGCAGACATCTTTCTTAGCTGCTGGACTCCACAGGAATGGAGAAATTACAAGCACACTAAGTTCTGAGCACTGATCAGACAGACAATTAGCCAGCTCCCTTAGGCCCTTGGTGGACACAGAGAAGTAGCTGGTCCTTAAAGATAAATTTCCTTCTGTAGGCTAACACACAGAGACTGGAGAACCAGGGTGGCAAAGCAGGAGGCCTGGTGCCTTAAGAAGCATAAGAAGAAAGGGACTAAAGAAAAGGAAGGACAGGCCTTCTGAGCTAGCAAGACAGGAGGAAACGTCAGCTGACAGATTAAGCCACATCAACAGATCATGAATGACGACGACTCTGGGTCCTCAACCTGCGATCACATTTTTCATGCTAACTCTGTTGGGGCCGGCTATGATGAAATCTGAAGAGGGAAGAGATCTGAGCTTCCTCTCATTTTTGCTTCATGAGCCTTAAGTCAGAAAACAGACCTGGAAGAAAGCTTTCATTCTCCAAGTTCTAATGGCCCTTCCCCAGTAATCCTCATGTTCTCAATGCTTCAGGACTTCAGGGAAGGTAATCTATTGTTAAAAGGGCAACTAGCTGTCAGACAAAGTCACTGCCCCAAGATAAAAAACACATCTTTTGCTCCTGTGCTGTCCTGTTCGTGGGCAGGCTGGGCTGGGTGGGTGTGAGTCAAGGAACCGCTTACACTGCCAGTACTAGAGACTGTGCACACAACTGCAAATATTTTCTGGTAGCAAAATCTCAACAGTCTAATAAAATTAGTATGCTTCTAAAACCACGTCTTCTGACAGGTGTAGATGCCTCAAGGCCCTTTCTCAAACTGGCACATGGACGCGGGGGGTGGGGGTGGCTGGCAGAGCTGTGCTCTCAGGGCACCCTCCGCACAAGGCTCATGCACGCACAGCTTGGGGGCCTCCAAGTTCTGCAGCCAGGCTCTGGCAGCAAAGAGTCACAGAACAACAAAGAAGTAACTTCAAGTCCTTCCTGCCTCGTTTGGGGAAGATTTTGATGATAAAGTGATGAGTAAATTAATCCTCACATTAGAATTCTCCAGGCCAGAATACTGGAGTGGGTGGCCTTTCCCTTCTCTGGGGATCTTCCCAACCCAGGGATCAAATCCACGTCTCCCACATTGCAGGTGGATTCTTTACCAGTTGAGCCACAAGGGAAGCCCAAGAATACTGGAGTGAGTAGCCTATCCCTTCTCCAGTGGATCTTCCCAACCCAGAAATCAAACCCAGGTCTCCTGCACCGCAGGCGGATTCTTTACCAACTAAGCCACCAGGGAAGCCTACTATATCAGTGAACAAGTGCAAAAATAAAGTGGATGTCGTGCACTCCTATCCCCTAGCCCTATGCACTGTCTGTGGGGAAGGGTGAGCATGCAGGAAGTAGGCAGGCAGCAGACGGTCCCTGCAGCCTCAGCAATCTCCCCTCAATCTCTGCCTACTGGGTCAGCAGACTCAGTGCCACCACCCAGGAGGTCACAGGAGTGTCAGTTCCACTCTGGAAATGCCAGGCAACCCAGGACCTAGACTTGTCCCCAACAGTCCTTCAGCCGGTGGCCCCCCAGCAGCAGCCAGACTGGAGGTGCAGCAACAAAGACACACCTGGAGCCTGTGGACACCCTGAGCTCACACATACAGTTCACACGGCTGATCCTCAAGGCACTTCTAACGTACTGTCTCAGGGCCAAGTGGTGACTGTATTTAAGGAAATACTGATGTGAAATGTTCTGTGGCTAGAGAAAGTAGGGTGGACTTAAGAATTTGTCCAGGAGTTAAAACGTGAATAATGTACACAGTGACCAAGAAATGACTAAAGTCAACATATATTACAGCATTTATGGGTGAGAGTCATTACTGACACAGCTGAAGCCTAAATCTACTTCTACAGCTGGAAAAGGTCATCAGTGAAGAAAGTATCTGGAGGTCGAGCATGAATCCTGCAGAGACCAGCTGCTTCAAACTCACCTCGTCGTCCTCCTCAGGCATTTTGATGGAGCTGTCTGGGGACTTGACAGGCTTCTGGTTACTGGGACCATTCTCTTCTTTCCCGTGCTCTGCCTCCCATTCTTGTAAAACTTCATCTATGTTGAAGCGGCGTCGATAATTTACAAAAAAGTTTTTCACTTGCACCACTGATTTGTTCCCAATCACATCTGAGATGGCCTGGAAATCTCGGCCGTATTTCCTGATGGCTAAGGATGGAAGAAAGTGTCTTTTTCAACACAAGAGAAAAATAATAAAACACACACTCACACACACACTTGAGACTCACCCCTGATCCAGATAAGGCAGCATGGGGGCTCCTAACAGCAGACACTATCTTAGCGTAGAAACCAACTGGAAGAGCAGCACAGCAGTCCACGAGCGAGACTGGTCACACGGGTCATGTGCAAGATCGGTCACACGGTCCACGTGCGAGATCATAGTCCACGTGTGAGACCGGTCACATGGTCCGCGAGCAAGACCGCTTCATGAGCGAGACTGGTCACACAGACCGCGAGCAAGAGCAGTCACACGGTCCGTGAGTGAGAGCGGTCACACAGTCCATGTGCAAGATCAGTCACAGTCTGCATGACCTGTCATGTAGGGTCTGCACCTTCTCACCACACACCACATGGCATAACTGAGGTCACCCAGCAGCTATCCTGTGCTGTGGACATTCTACACTGGCCTTTCCAGGGTCCCAGGACTAGAACACCTCCAACCTTACAGCCCTAACCCTCAACCTGCCCTTTCTGACTACTCAGAACCAAACAAGCAGCTGCTAAAATGAAATATGCCTTTAGACACCAAGACTTCCAGATTCATTTTTACATCTTGTGAGACATGGGAAAGGAAAAAAGTAAAGCCCAAAGGGAATGCAGAAATTCAGCTAATATGATGTCCGCTAGAAGGATATAAGCTCACAGGAGTCTGTTAAAGGTGAGCGATGTGCTGGGAGCAGGCTGGGGCACAACTCCCTCCTGAGGCGACTGTTCTGCCTAAGCTCTCTGTTTATAAGCAGAGCTTCTTGTTTATAAGTACAAGCTTCTTGATTATAAGTACAAGCTTCCTACCTTGTACGGCGAGCAGTTGCTCTTCCGTGGTCCAGCGGGCGTTGCATTTCTGAATGACCTGGACATCCAAATGAGTCCTGTTAGCATGCTACATTTAGGCGCAGGCATGTCCTTATGAGGATTAATCAATCTTCTATCAGAACATTAACATCAACTAGGGTTATAACAAATGATGTCTATACCCTTCCTTCTAGGAGATGTGTACTGGAGACACAGACAGTAAATTCTTAAACAGATAAACTTGGGAGTGACTTCAAAGATGATATTTACATAATCTTACCTCTGGAAGTCGGTATGGTTCTATTCCACCATCAAGTTTTTCTTTTAGAGCACTGTTCGTCTGTTTAATATTCTGAATCTAAGAGAAACAAGATTCTCATTTTAAAAATGAAAGAATTTTATAAAGGTATGAAAAGAAAACAAAACTACGAAAGTTAAAAGAAACAAAAAACCAAGAGGAAAGAAGTTCCTAGTCTATACGACAGCCCCAAATACAAGGTCCCTAATGCATCCTTTGAGAGCAGCTAACTATTAATAGATGTTTTAATTAACTTGCTGAGAGCAACAGACAAGGAACAAACAAGAAATGGGTGGCAGGTAAGAAGGTTCCTGCACACACAATCCTAATCCAATAGATCGTTAACAGGTGTCCACCTGGGCACAGAAGACACAACCTGAGTCTGACACCAAACACAGCGCCTGGGCCCCACCACACAGAATGGAGCTGAAGGCACAGAGCAGGAAGGGTGAAGGCAGAAGCTCGCCTTTCAGACTTCTTTAATGGGGAGGGGGGAAAAAGTGTTATTTTTCCACGAGCCTAATTTTGAGCAACTGTAACTTCTTCATTTTCTCACAAATTATTTTTTCCACATTCTTGCTTTGATTCAGTGGACCTAATCTTTCACTGAGCTTGCCTAATCAAAAGAAAGACACAACAGGACAAACCATTGCATCAATCCAGGGCTGCTCCTTAATTCTGCTCAGACTGTGAGCAAGCTGGGTCACAGATGGGGCCCTTCTCACTCCACTCTAGGCAGAGGGGAATTTCTGTGCCAAGCACCAGGGGAACTCTGGCCCTGGCACTTTCATTCTTGAATATCACTTGAGCAAATAAGCAAGCAAGCAGAGGAACAAGTTCACTTTCCCAAGGGAAACATCAAAAACATTTTGTGAGCAGAAAGTGCCCTAGGCAAATGAGGAAAAGCAGCACTCTCAGCCAGGGAAGAGGTGGGAGATGAGTGGAGATACTGTCATATGGGCACTTCTAATACTTGTCTCTCTAAAAACTTTTCATACCTATACAATTTTCAAAAATCCCACTTTCATTACATTTCATCAATTGCCAGTTTCACAGATCCTTTCCTTCTGTGTTTTACTTCTCAAAGGTTTAAAGACTTCAGGCAGCGGGGAGGGGTACAGGAAAGATTTTTTTGATGCTCTGGGACCAGCAGGCAAGTAAATAAGACCAGCGCTCCTAAGGACCAGAGCCGACCCTGTCTGCCTTAGTAACGGCCTCAAAGTCTACCAGACATGCAGCTCACTCCAAATATTTTGATAACAATGCCACATCAGAACGCAAAAGCAACTGAAAAGAGAAATACTGGAAATATGCACAAATTTTACTCTACAGTAAAAACCATAAACTCCGACCATGCTTTACTGAAATTTGCTTTAGTTTATTTTGAAAAGGTATAAATCAGAAGAAACTATCTGAAACTTACTCAGAGTAAGTAATTCCAAGCTCTCAGACCAGCATTACTTCATAGAACACTCTCTGATAATAAAGAGCACAATCTTAGATTCTTCTCAGACCCTGCAGTTACCAGCAACCCACAAAATACTGCAAGGCACTGAGATTATGTTCCCTGAATTCTGAAAATGAGGCCTAGGAACTTCCAACATGCAATGAGCAAATTCTCAAGTCAGGGGTCTAAAATACCCCATGTTTCTCCCTCTCCTCAGGCACTCCAGTTACTCTATTCATTCTAGCTGGTTGTTTATAATATATGATACAAAGCTGAGAGAGTGCATGAGATCTATCTATCTATATTGCACTGGGATTAAGTGACATGCATCTTCCAAGGAGACCAATCTGTTTAAGTAACATATGCATTTTCTAAAATCAGTGTTTTTGATAATAAAGCATAGACATTAAATGAGTGGCTACAAGATAAAATATCCACAAGTTCTGAACTAAAAGTTAGCTCAATATTCTCATTTACCCACAGGACTTCTAATCATTTGTGTTTACTAATCAGTGTAAGAATAGGAGTTAGTTGACAGAATTATGCCAACTGGAAAGGAAGCCAGAGTGGCAACCAGCTGGATAAGACATAGGATAAGAAAGTAACCAGCATGGAAAAAAGAACCAAACAAAGCAGTCCACTTGGCTTGGGGTCTTACCAAGGGCTCCTGGCTGAACATAACTTTCTTTTTCCTGCTTTACTGCGTGATCCTTCTCTAACGTCAGACCTTTTCATTCCCTCCACCCAGCAAGTCCTGATGCAACAGGCAGTGTCTGTTGGCTAACCTGTCCCCAGTCCCCGTCTCACTTGTATCTTTGACAGCGAATAAGGATCTCCCTGGAGCTGAGAGGAGCTGGGCTGCAGAGCCCTGGCACATAGAATGTCTAGGAGGTTCTGGGGAGGCAAGAGAGCTTTCCCTGCTGAAAGGGATAGAAGGGTCAGCTCCGCTTCCCCCTTCTTCTTACTGCCCTGAATGAAGACACAAAGGTGACGAAATGGCTTCTGCAGCATCCAGCATGAGGCCACAAGCAAGATGAAAACCCTAGAAGCTAAGGATGCAGGGAACTCTGAAAGAACCTGGGGCCTCCGAGGGCAGTGCTGAACAGAGGAGCTAATCAGCAGCCACTGGCGTTGGAATTTCTTGCTATTTTAAAAAAAGAAAAAAGAAACAAACAGTTCACCATTTGAGCCACTGTTAGTCACGTTTTCTGTTACCATCGGATGAATGTGTCCCTGATACATGACCAGACGTGGGAACGCCCAGAACACAAGGCCTGCCGTGTGAGTGACTGCCATGGACGTCCGGGAGCGCCGCTGGCAGGAGAGCTAGAGGCTGCAGACAGCAAACCACCGGCCTCACCTCCCAGTAACTGAAGACTCCGAGAATTCACTCTTTTGTAATGTCAACTCTGGGCAGCTACCTTCAAATAAAATATTCCTGCTCTTGATCCTGGCTCTGAAAACTGAAAGCTCTCTATCTACCAGACAACAGAATCACTAACAGCTCTGTGCGAAAGGGTCTCATCCCCGTTCCACGTTGATACTGCACAGCCAGCATCAGACACTCACCTGGCTGCGGGCCTGAAGCCCCGGGAGAGGGAGATGAAATGCAGAGGGGAGCCCCAGCCCTAACCGGAGAGCCCTCCCCCCGCACACGCAGTGTGCCGATTCCTCAAGCATCCTGTACCATCAGGCAGACAAGGGTGAGTCTCCTTGCTTGAGAAGAGGCTCAGAAAGATGAGCTGATTCTCCTAAGATTAGAATACAGCTCCGCCAGCAGCTGGGACAAATGGCCAAGCTCATGAGCCCGTGGGGCTGGCTCGGTCCTAGGTTGTGCGCCTCCTGCACCAGAGGACAGCAGGGCCACAGAGCAGGCCGCCCTGCTCGTCTCACCTCGTCCGAGCAGCGAGAACTGCCAGTCCACAGCCCACCCTGAAGTCAGGGTGGGGTGGGGGGAGATGACTAAGGCAAGGACAACACTGGGCCACTCGGCTGACTTTTCAGTTTGACTTCTATGCAAAATCAGACCAAAAGGATGAGTCATTTCCCACACGAGGCACAAATAATCAGGAAAAGATTCATTTTAGAAGCACTATTCTTTACAAGAGCACCAAAAAAGTACCAAACATGTAGGAATAACTCTAATGAAGGAAACAGAAGACTTGTTCCCATCAAGAACCACAAAATTCTAGAAGAAACAAGATCACAGAAGTGCAGGGACAAATCATGTTCCTGGGTGAGAAGATGTTAACTCTCTATCTTGATCTATAGATTCAACACCATCCCAATCAAAACTCTAGTAGAGTTACTTTTCTGGAAATTGAGAAGGTGATTCTAAGTTTTATATGGAAACACAGGGCAGGGATCCACGACAACGTTGGAAGACTCCCCTACCACGAAGCGCCATTTATAACCTGTTTCGTCAGGACCACGCGGTGCTGGTGAAGAAAGGACAAACACAGTTCCAGACGCGACCCACACACACAATGGACACTAGATTTAAAACAAAGGTCCCATTGCCTTCTGACAGGAAGAGGGCAGTCTTTAATGAATAGCGCTTGGTAAACTAGATATTCATGTGAAAAAAAAAAACCCTACATGTAACAACAAAGAAAAACACACCAGGTAAACTGAAGATCAAAAGGCAAAACAAAGCTTGTAACACAGTGCCTTATGACCTCAGGAAGGGTTCCTAACAGAACTCGAGAGCACCCACCACACAAGACAAGAACAAGAAACTGGACCACCTCAAAACGAAGAGCATCAGTTCATCAAAGATACCACTAGGAGGGACTGGGGGCAGTCCAGTGGCTAAGACTCTGCACTCTCAATGCAGGAGATCCAGGTTCGACCCCTGGTAAGGGAACTAGATCTCATAGTCACACCTAAGAATTTGCATGCCACAACTAAGACCTGGTGCAGCCAAATAAACAAATACTAAGGGGAAAAAAAAAAAGATACCACTGAGTGAGTGAAAAGGCAGGCCTCCAAATGAGAACGTGAGACAACCCCCTGCCAGCCCCGTAATTCCACAACGTGGTCACAGCAGAGCGGTGGGGGGAAGCGCTGCTGGTATCCAGTGGGTGGAAGCCAAAGCTGCTGCTAATGTCCTGCAAGACACAGAACAACTCCCCACAAGAAGAGTTATCTGGCCGCAAAAGTCAGCTGTGCTACGGTTAGGAAATCCTGCCGTGGTGCACCCAGCACTCACACACAGCGACACAACCAGCGTGGGAGAGAGTTCTCTAGTGCTGGACGTGTGCACGCCCAACAAGCTGGCAACTGCACCCTGAGGGGTGTCTCCAACAAGCATACACACACAACGCACCAACAGGCACATAAACCACGTTCCTATCTGTATCCAGTGTTAACAGCCAACAAGGGGAGACAACCCAAACTCAAAGTAAAACAGGAGCAGGGACTAAGGGGAGATGAACGGGGTGCTGGAGACCACGTTCCAGGTCTTGACCACACAGAGGTAACGTGGGTGTGTTCATGTTATGAAAATCACTGAGATCTGTATCTAGATCGATACAGATATTTAAAATTTCAATTTCATGGTTAAGTTAGGAGAAAAAAAAAAAATCAATGGGCCTAAGAGCCTATGTTCAATTCCTCAGAAACAGAACACCCCTCTGAGATTTGTGAAGCGAGTGAGCAGCGAGAGCAGGCTGCAGGGCAGGGCACTCTTCGCCAGGTTGGGGTGCACGGCACCTGTCGTTTGATCGACACCAGCTCCAGGTCCAGTTGTCTCAGCACCGTGGTAGCAGCAGTGGCATTGGCAGAAACAGCCTCCACGTCTTCTTGAGAAAGAAACATTCCTTTTGGAGGTTTTCTTTTTGCTCTATTTTTAGCTTGAGTACTATGTTTTTCCTTTTTGATCTGAGGAATCGTCTCAGTAGGGGGCACCTGCATGGTACACATATTTGATAAATGATAACTGAAAAAATTAAAATGCCAAATGAATAGCAATAAGCATATTTTAACATGGCTCCAAACAATCTTAAGACAAATACCATGCCACACCAAAATAACCATCCACAAATTCTAAAACACAGTTAACAGACAAAGAACACTAGCTAAATAAACAACTCAAAGTGGACTCCACTTCCTTGCTTTAGCGACACATCTTTATTCTATAAACCTCTGACAAGAAGCATTCCCAGCTTCCCAGCTTCTGGGAGGAATACAGGAAAAAAAATAACCTGTGCTCCCTTCTGGTGAGCTGTGTATATATGAATAAGGAATGATTTCATTCTAACAGTCCCTAGCAATGTAGACAGATGTATGGTCACAGGAAGAAAAAAAAAAATGATTCAGCACATGTATAAGGATCCATTTAAATTTCTTAAATCTTTATAGAAGGTTATAAAAATAAAACTTCAATATGAAATTTGTTTATATACCCCTTTTTTGGGATGACACACTTTTCACGGCATGTAACCTGCTTCAATATAACCTGTCGTTTAGAAATGTGTGACTGCTGCTTATTTTTTAAAATGTTCTTTCTAAAACCAAAACCTTTGGAAATGAAATGCACTCACATCTTGGCAAGGAAAGGATAACATCCTATTGGTAACCATCTTAACAAGAAGTTTAGGTTAACTAATTATAATCTCATTTTGTTATTCTATTAACACTGGCTGGTAAAGCTGAAAATACATTCAAGCTTGTTACTTCACATGTTAAGACAGATAAAAAGACCATGCAGACTATGATGGTAGCAATAAGCTCTCAAACAAGTGGTAAGAAACAACACATAAAAATCTGAGTCAGCAATAATCTATATTCTATAATAGTACAGTGCTGGTCAGTATAGATCACCTACTGACCAAGTCTGTTTTCATACATTTTAGCACACTAAGAAACTAACAATTTTTATTTTCAAGTTAGAAATTGTGCTATATAAATAAGAATTATGGAAATTAATATAAAACCAAGCCTCTTCTCTTTCATTGAAAATGTCCCACTGAAGACCTAATAAATAACAATGCATCAAAAACAAAGCTTATTAAAAACTGCAAGTTCAATTTGATTTTGCAAACAATGTAATTTAACTAATCCTTAAAATGACCTGGGCACTCATACAGACCACTGGTAAGAGCGCCATCCAGAAGGTATGACCAGTTTCCTATTTGATAATAATATACTATGCCAAAAGAAGCCTTAAGAATATATATAGAACATTCTGACTCAATAATTCAACTTCCAGAAATTAATTCTAATGGAAAAAATTAAGCGCACAAATATGTAGCTATGATATCAGATTTCAGCATTAATTATAGGGAAAAAGACTTAAAAATCTGTATAAATTAACTCAATTATAAAAGATTTGTATGACAGAATAACAAATATACTGCTATGCATACAAATATATTTGACATAAAAATACATCCAGGTTTAGCAGTGACATTCCTCAAGAAACTAAAAACAGTGTTGCTATATGATCCAGTGATCCCACTCCTGGGCATATATAAGGACAAATATGTCCTTCGAAAGATACATGCACCCCTCTGTTCACAGCACCACTGTTCACAACAGACAAGACATGGAGGCAACCCAAGTGTCCGCTGACAAGATGAATGGATAAAAAAAGATGTGGTACATATATACAGGAATCACTGCCTTATCATGGTGAAGGGCTTGTGTAACTCAATGAAGCTACAAGCCATGCTGTAGCTTGGCCTGGTCCACCCAAGACGGACAGGTCATAGCAGAGAGTTCTGACAAAATGTGATCCACTGGAGAAGGGAATGGCAAACCACCACCAGCTCAGCATACTAGCCATGAGAACCTCATGAACTGTATAAAAAGGCAAAAAGATATGACACCGAAAGATGAGACCCCCCAGGTTGGAAGGTGTCCAACATGCTACTGGGGAAGAGCGGAAGGCAATTACTCAGCTATAAGAAGGAAACAATGCTATCTGCCACAACAGGAATGCAACGAGAGAATATCATACTAAGTGAAGAAACACAGAGAAAGACAAGTATCACATGATGTCATTTATATGTGGAATCTAAAATAGAACACAAATGACCTTCTCTATGAAACAAACAGAATCACATACAGAACAGACTTGTGGTTGCTGGGGGAAGAGGAGGTTGGATTGGGAGTTTGGGACTAGCAGAGGCAAGCTATTATATATTTAATGCAAAAACATGGCCCTACTATATAGCACAGGGAACTATATATATGGCACAACAACCCACTCTAGTATTCTTGCTTGGAGAATCCATGGACAGAGAAGACTGGCAGGCTACAGTCCATAGGGTGGCAGAGTCGGACACGACTGAAATGACTGAGCAGGCACACACATATTTTACAAAGGAGGTCATCTGGAACGAGCCACCAAAATGGTAACAGTGATAACGGGCGCACGCTGAGTCACTCAGTCGTGTCTGACTCTCTGCATCTCCAGGACTGCAGCCCACCAGGCTCCTCTGTCCATGGATTCTCCAGGCAAGAACACTGGAGTGGGTTGCCATTTCCTCCTCCAGGAAGCCTCCCTGACCCAGGGATTAAACCCGTGCCTCCTGCACTGGCAGGTTTTCCTGGTGACTCAGCTGGTAAAGAATCTGCCTGCGGTGTAGGAGACCCTGGGTCAGATTCCTGGGTCAGGAAGATCCACTGGAGAAGGGAAAGGCTACCCACTCCAGTGTTCTTGGGCTTCCCTCATAGCTCAGCTGGTAAAGAATCTGCCTGCAATGCTGGAGACCTGGGTTTGATCCCTGGGTTGGGAAGATCCCCTTGAGAAGGGAAAGGCTACCCACTCCAGTATTCCAGCCTGGAGAATTCCGTGGACTGTATAGTCCATGGGGTCGCAAAGAGTCAGACAAGCCTGAGCGACTTTCACTTTCACTCCTGCATTGGCAGGCGGCTTCTTTACTGCTGAGCCATCCGGAAGCCCTGATAAAGGGTGATGATATTATAAATCATTTTCATTTTTTCCATTTTGTTTAGCTGTATTTCCTACATATCTATAAAAAAGAATTTATTACTGGTGTATTTTTAGTTTAGGTATGTCTAGACTCTTTTGTTTTTTTCATACTTCAGTACCTTCTGAGACAGAGAACCTTTTAGATTTTAATGAAACTACAGACACTTATTTGAACACATGTACAAGTAATACCCATGCTGGGATTCCACACTCCAGCCTGAATGGGACTCCAGTGGACAGACACCAGGGGGCTTGGGACCTCTGCCCAGGTGGTGGGGGCCGCATCAAGGACCGCCTGCAGGCAGGTCTGTATTGTGGGGGTTTTCACTGGGCCACGGTGACAAGGCCTGGTGTCCTCAGAGGGCCCTCGGGGACCCCATGTGTGCTTTATTCAGTTATGAATCAGCAAAATAATTCAAGTTTATCACCCCTATTTCAAAGGCTAAGATCACCCAGACACCCGATTGTTCTCAGTGAACAGTTTATAATAAATAAATGCTATAAATATATCCCTCAAAGTCATATCTAATTGTAGGGGTTTGTGGGCCTCTTGAATCGAGAGACTAAAAACCTCTGGCATCGTGGTTTTTAAAACATGAGAGATTAAAGCTTCTCCATGACCCAGAGGGCACAGGCCCTGGGTGCCCACAGGAGGGAGGCAGCCCAGGGCTGAGAGGAGGGCAAGAGGCCCCTTCCTAACCTGCTGAGCGAGCGCCCGGCAAAGAGGGCAGTGAGGACTGCTACCCTACAGAAAACCTCTCATTAATGCCATTTTCCCCTTTAAGGCTTTCTTTCTTATATTTCTTGGCAAACAAAACTCCTAAGTTCTATAAAGCAAGGTTAATACATACATACATACTCATACATACCATGATGTCTCCTGAAGTTGCTCAGTCATGTCCAAGTCTTTGTGACCCCATGGACTGCAGCCTGCCAGGCTCCTCTGTCCATGGGATTTTCCAGGCAAGAATACTGGAGTGGGGTGCCATTTCCTTCTCCAGGGGATCTTCCCAACCCAGGGATCAAACCTGGGTCTCCCGCATTGTAGGCAGACGCTTTTACTGTCTAAGCCACGGGGGATGTCTCCTACATGGCACTTAATATATTAAGTAGACTAAGGAAAAAGAATGCTTTACTTTGAAACTAGTAAATGAAATTTATTTGTCTTAATAATACTAGGGGGAAAAATACCTCCTTTTTGCTTTCCTTGTTTTGGTCAATCTCCATGTCAATGGGGTTATTTCCATTTGTTTCTTCCAGTTCATCCTCACTGGAAGACAAAAACAAGTTACTGAAAGATTATTTTGTGCTACTTCTATTTAATATACAAATAAAAGCAATATATTGATTTAATATAAAATTAGTATATGTTTTCAGAATGTTGAGAAAAATGTTTTTACAATTCAAATAAAATACCAACTCCATAGTTCTTTTAGTCTAAATGATTAAAAAAGCTATTGAAATAGGTTTCTATCTCCCAAACCAAGCTTAGAACATGTCACTTTACATTTGTAAAGTGTTTTCTCTCAACTAAAAATATCAAATTTAAGATTTTAATTCTCCTTAATTATCTAGTAGAGAACCAGGACATGATCATTAGATATAACTGAGAAATTATTCAAGAATACAGGCTCATGATATTGAGAATAAATTCACCCACAAGTAAAAACTCATTTTCATGTCCCATCTGTGTACCCACAGCTACACAATTCTGAGAATTGGAGAAGGTTTCTGGTGGCGTGAAAAACTCAAAGTGAACTTCAAAAAGAACACTCACACTGATAACGGAACTTCAAATGCTTTTGTTTATATTCTTCCATGAAGTATTAAAAAAAAAAAAAAAGCTCTGTGGTAGGTAGGAGCTTTACAAAAAAAAGGAACATGAAGGTTTCCAGAGGCCAGACACCTGGCTTGTCTGCCTGCAGCTAAGCCAGCTGAGCGGGGCTGGCGGCACAGCACTCAGGGCTTCCAGTGTCATCACCCCTCGTCTCAGGGGCCCACCCCGGTGGGATGCCCACCGCACCCCATCCTCTTCTCCCTTGCCCAGGCCCGCACTGTCAGCAGTTCTGGCTGAGGAAGGTGCTGAGAGCAGAAAGGGCTGGGGCGGAGGGGATTCTCCGCCGCCCTGCCATTCCCTTCCCAGGCAGGTCCCGTCAGATAGTCAGCCGTCTCATGGGGTCTTCCGGGGCCTGTGCCCCACCTCTGTCTGCTTCCTGACGGTGACGTCGGGGCACAGGGCAGACGGAGCGCCCCGAGGCGGACGCAAAGTGAGAGCCCGGGCATGTCTGCCAAACCATTACGGCTCCACCCTCAAAGATGACAACCCCAATCTTTATTAGATTTAATTCTGATTTCAGCTTAGTAAACTGCACCTGTTTGTAGTAATAGATTTAGTTCACAAAGACTGAATTAAGCCTAAGGTATATAAAACAAAAAATGTTAATCAAAAGTTGCTGTAACACTAAAAACAAATTCAATAGTTTGCTCCTTTTCTTTGGTTACAGATAGTACTGATCAATAAATGGACCCACTAGTTACAAGTGATACAGACCAAAAAATACGCAGACTGTCAAGGTCAACAATCTCACAGCATCTTACAGCTGGGAAGAGCTCTGCAGATGTTCGTCACACTGCTCATTTTATCCTTGTGCCCAGACCTTAGAATTCTCCAGAAGAGACACCCGATTATCGACTTGTCCCCACACGCCATTCCTTTCATTTGAAATCATAAAACACTCTCCTGAGGCAGGGCCATGAAGATCATAGAGTTTATTTTATCCCTTCATTTTACTTTTGTATTGTTAATTTATAAAAGTAATATATTATAGAAAACATAATTTTTAAAAGCCACCTATATTCCCACTAACACAAAACCCATTCTGTGTCTTGTCTTCAGACCAGAGGAGACAGAGGCCTCGGAATGCGTGCATGGAGCCCACCAGCAGGCCTCTCACTGAGAGCAGAACCCACTTCCCTGGGCAAGCACAGGCCGCGTCCACACCTCTGCTGTGCGTGTAAGGCTGAGGGCGTGGTGTCTCAGGTGTGTCCCGCACACTGAGCCGTCCTTAAAACTAAACTCCTTACAAAGAAGTCACAGGGAGGTGGGAGGGGGGTTCAGGATGGGGAACACATGTAAATCCAGGGCTGATTCATGTCAATGTGTGGCAAAAACCACTACAATATTGTAAAGTAATTAGCCTCCAACTGATAAAAATAAAGGGAAAAATAAATAAATAAAAATAAATAAAAAAGAGAAGTCATAAAAGGATCCCCTACCCGCGCTCTCGCTCACATATGCAGAACAGATGGTCGAGAAAGGCAGGAAGGAAATCTAAACTGCAGATGTTTAACAAATCAGACATAAAAACATGTCAGCTGAATTCTGCAGAAGTACATGAGTAAATTTCAACCCCAGAAGTAAGAGATTCCTTTCTGCTAAAGGAGACACCCCTAAGGGGAAGAGAGGAACGTGTGGGGAAGTTCACTCACTGTGACTGCACGGTGCTGAGGAAAGATGCCTTCAGAACGTAACACCCTGAACGCAGCTCCTCTGTGTAAGTTCTGGGCCCACCCTGAAGGCCCCGGGGAGACCGTCCCCTCCCTCTCCTCTGCGTGCCCACCTGCTCCTAGAGACGCCAGGCCCAGCAGAGCTCCCTGGAGGGCTGGGACACCGCCGCGCCTACTGACCTCTCCTCCCGCTCACGCTTCTGTCTCCGAGCGTGGCGGTCCATCACGCTGGTTTTAGTCCTCGTCTTCTTCCAAGAGTAGTAGAACTTCACCAGACTTGCTATAGACTTATCAGGAAGCTGGACGGAAGAGACGAGCTGCTTCAGGTTTAATCTTTAAAGATCAAATGTGTGTACATATATTTCATAAGGATCACGCTCACATATTCAGAAATGTCGTAAGTCACAGTCATTTTTCTCTGAATTCATAGAAGAACCCTCATCGATACAGTTTCAAATGACTGAAGTTTTGACTGCAAGTGAAACTTGGCCCATGAAAGACTGCAGAGTCACTTTAAGATGAATCAGGGTTTTCACACAGCTGAAGCTTCTAACATAACTTCTAGGTTGTTTTTTAAGGAATTCATTTTAGCACTAACGTGACCATCAGTCAGCATTCATGGTAGGAGTCCACCAAATACCATTCTAAAACGTGAGAGATCAGCAGAAGTCCTCAGGGAGACAGGGCCCCCGACGCCGCGCCTCACCCACCACTCACCATCAGAGACCCTTTCTCTCAGGACACACTGGGCAGTCCTACCCCGAGACCTGGGCTGCGCTGGGGCTGGGAAGCGTCGCCCACCCAGCAGCCCCCGCTGCACTAAACACAGGACACTCACACTGGAGGAGGACAGCCCTCCCGGGGCGCTGGAGGGGGACGGGGGCTGGCGCGCACACAGTGCTCTCACCTACTCACCATTTGTTGGATTCTATGAAAAGTTTTCCCGTGAAAACTAAAGGCTTGCTCAAACAAGACTTTATCTTCCACAGTCCACTCATCTGGGAAGGGGGTAAAGTTGGGCAAGTCAGCCAATGATTTTTCAATATTATGCTTATGCCAAAAGAGCATCCCAAGAGCCTAGAAAAATAGCATCAGTGAAATTTTTAGACCAACAACGTGACTAAAACATCGTGGGAATGAGGCTGGCAAAAGGGAGCATATTTTACACCCCGACACACACACATGGGAACTCAGACACTGCTGCTGCGCGCCCCTCTGTGTACTAACTCATTCATCTCAGGCCCTACAAGGTAAGTTCCCCTCTTCTCATGACTCAAATTGGAATACAGGGGCCTGAGAAACCCAGTAACTTGTTGATGGTTACAGTGGACAATGGCAGAAGCAGTGGGCTCTGGAACCTGCACTCATAAAAGGGTCACACTCTAGTGCCAGTGGACATGAAAGAGAAAGTGACTCAAAAAGCACACCACTGTTTTTCTTTGGTCAAAAAGTTCAAACATAAAGAGTTTTGGGTTTCAGCTCAGAAAGGAAAAAAAAATACAAATGAGTAAGGAACAAAGTAGAAACAAGAGAATTCAGGAATACTTTTCTAAGAAACCTCCCCACAATTCTATTTTAAAGTAGAAATAATCATAATTTGGGAGACCAAAATCCTCACAAATTTCATACAAGTGCACTTAGCAGTCACCCAATAATAGTTACACTTTGTAAACAAAATGAAAAATTAATGATTTTCTAAGCAGCTTTGTGAGGTTCAAGAGCAGGTTTTGGAGAAAGAGACATACATTTCTTGCTTTGAAAGATTCTGCAACTACTTTCTTGTAACTGGCTTCCCTAACAGTTCTACCAGGTAAAATAACCAAAAGCAAGGCCATGGCAGAAAGACAGGGTCCACGTCTATGTAACCAAAATTAGTGGTATCCTGGGGCATAAGGGTAAATGAAAAAAAAATTATTTACAGGCTGTAAAATCTAGATCAATACAAAGGAAAGTATCAATCCAACTTAAGGTGATAATCTGAAAAAAAACAACTGTAACTAAAAATAAGGCTGAAATAAGACATCATGTTTCTGGAGAAAAATTAACATTATGGATTTCTCATTAATTGGCTCCAAACAATTCTTAAACCTGAGTAAAATTTTACAACCTGAAAAATGATTCAAAACAATTAAAACAGGTCTGAGTAGGTTTGAGTGTGACATGAGTCAGGAAACCACAGGAACAAGAAACAAATCATATATTCACGTAAGAAAGCACTGTGCCAAGTACCCACTAAGAGCTGCTGCTGACCCTCCATGCCAAGGGTCTCTACTGCTCATCTCAGGCAGTAACAAGCGGATCAGGGCCCCTGGAGCACTGCCAGTAACCACCAGACACGGCTAATGAGGAAACCATGCTGCCTAACACACAAAACATGAGACACCTAACAGGTGAGCTACAAAACCCATTTTTAACAACAACAAAACCACACCGTTACCTGCTCCATGTTGTACCCATGCTTCTCTTTGGCAATGGCGATGTATTCATCCACTGAAAAACAAGACAGGAGGCCGTAAATGAGAGCAGGGACAGGGCACAGTCTAGGGCTCCAGAACTGATACTGATTATACATATATTTCAGGCCTGCCATGCATGAGAATAAAGATAAAGACAAGATAGGAACAAAACAGAGTTACATAGTGTCATCTCATTATGGATCTTACATATATAAATCTCACAGAGAAGTGGCTGAACAAATAAATACAGTACTTATTTCTGGATGGTGAGGTTATGATTCTGGTTTTTTCTTTTTTTAAAACAAGGTTCTACTTAAATTTTCTATGATAAGCAAATATCACTTTGGTACTTGAAAACATAATTATTTATAAATAAAAAGAAATATGAAATGGGGGTTTAGTCTCAGATTGAAGAGCAAGCAACCTACTTTTATGTTAAAGAAAATCTACGAGATAAATCCCATGAACAGCACTGAGTATTTGCTCCCCAAGTCCAGTGAAAGGTGGCGCGCGCCAGCGTGCAACCACTGAGGGAACAGGAGGAAACCGACAGACTCACACCCCACCAGCTGCCACCCCAGTGAGGATCCACGTCCTCTCTACACCTCCCAGACTTGCTCCCAGAACAGTAAGAGACCACTACCCTCCTAATACTCCTGGTGTGACTCTCCTTATCAACGACAAAAATGAGACAAACTCAGAAAGGAGAACTCAGGTAGCACAGAACAGCAGGAAGCAAACACGCACCCCTTCCAGCCCTAAGGCCCGTCCCTCAGGTCTCACTTTCCAGGGGCCACGACCAGACTCAGCTGAGGGGACAGGCTGGGTGTGACACAGCCAGCAGAAGACGCCTGGGAGTCAGAGCGTCTAGTCTCAGCGTGCGATTCCGCTACGCCACACCATCCTCCCCAACTGCGGTATGACTGACCACCAAGGAGGAAACAGAAATCAGCTCTGAGAAAGAATTAAAGTTCATTAGCATATATTCTAATACCAGGGAGGATTTTTTTCCACTGACAAAAGACCCAGTTTAATTCAGACAGTAACTACATGTAGTGCAGTTTAATAGTAAGGCACTAATTTTCTGGTTGTTTTTTTTTACATCTAATATAACTCACAAACTGACTGGTTACTCCACTCAGAATAGAGTAAAATTCCAATTTACCTGAGAGTCAGTAAATGATAAAGGCCCTTGTTTGTCCCCAAAGTTGAAACTGGTGATTTTTTTAAATTGGGGGATGAAATGTTTCAAAGTCTGTCCCTTGCTTATTACTTCACAACACAGTAAATTATGCCAAATAACAGAAAAATGATGGAAGGTTCTTTAAAAAAAAAAAAAAAAAGCCTTGAAAAGTAAGGTTGCTAGAGCAGGTGGCTGCATGCCTGCCTGAGAGAACCCTAAATGCTGCCCGAGGCACTCTAGACCCCAGGGGTGGACCACAGGTCAGAGGACAAAAGCCAGGTAATGAGACATCCTCAAGTCAAGAACAGGTACGTGAGGGGAAGAGACAAAAAAAACAACCTACAGTCAACTGAGGGTCGGCCCTGGAGGGTGCTTCATGGGTTCCTTCTTTTTATAAATATCTGCTGAATGAACAATAAACGCACCTCCAACTTCTGCTATATAGTCTCTGAGAGCATACAGGTTTCCAGACGCTATTATTTACCTTAACAGAGTACGGGATGTGTGGTGTGTGCACACATTCAGCCACGTGATCTCCAGTCAGTCATATGATCTTTAGGCAAGTGAACACATAGGCCGGCTGCGATGCAGGAGCCCTTGGGAGCCTGTCCTGCCCACGCTCCCAGGGCAGAACCACAGCCTGCTACATCAGTAACAGGGTCCACTAAAACTGCCCCCATTGTTTCTGATCAGATTTACTTAAAAATATTACAAGGGAAACAAAAGCTTTTTCTATCTTTATCTGTTCTTTTGTTTTTACATAAAAAACTAACTGGTGGTAGGACCAGTAAAACAGACTAAAACAGTGGATCCCAGCTGCTGCTGCTAAATGTGGATTTAACATTTGCCATGTTGTACACAGATTGCCAGGAAAAATATCAACAACCTCAGATATGCAGATGATACCACTCTAATGGCAGAAAGTGAAGAGGAACTAAAGAGCCTCTTGATGAAGGTGAAAGAGGAGAATGAAAAAGCTGGCTTGAAACTCAACATGCAAAAAACTAAGATCATGGCAACTGGTTCCATCACTTTATGGCAAATAGAAGGGGGAAAAGTGGAAACAGTAACAAATTTTCTTTTCTTAGGCTCCAAAATCACTGCGGACGATGACTATAGCCATGAAATTAAAAGACGCTTGCACCTTGGAAGGAAAGCTATGATAAACCGAGACAGCATATTAAAAAGGAGAGATATCACTTTGCCGCCAAAGGTGTGCATAGTCTAAGTTATGGCTTTTCCAGTAGTCATGTATGGATGCACGAGTTGAACCATAAAGAAGGCTGAGCACCAAAGAATTGATGCTTTTAAACTGTAGTCTGGAGAAGATTCTTGAGAGTCCCTTGGACTGCAAGAAGATCAAACCAGTCCATTCTAAAGGAAATCAGTCCTGGGTGTTCATTGGAAGGACTGATGTTGAAGCTGAAGCTCCAATACTTTGGCCACCTGATGTGTAAAGCCAGCTCATTGAAAAAGACCCTGATGCTGGGAAAGATTGAAGGCAAAAAGAGAAGCGGGTGACAGAGGATGAGATGGCTGGATGGCCTCACCGAGTCAATGGACATGAGTTTGAGCAAACTCCGGGAGACAAAGAAGGACAGAAAAGCCTAGCGTGCTGCAGTTCTTCGGGCCGCGGGGTCGGACATGACTTGGCGACTGAGCGACAACAAACAGCACAGGGTGGCCTGTCAAGTCACACCTGTTAGGTGTTCTTAGAGACCAGCCTCAGGACTCAGCTCTAAAGCAAAGGGAGAAAGAACTGCATCATAGCTGCTGAAGTGACAGCACCTGGCCTTGAGGGTTCGATGAAACAAGTTAACACATGGGGAACTGTGCAGCTTAGAGAAGGATTACCATCTGATACCCACCAGTGAAAACCCAGTTTTTCATTCTTTTCATTGTCTCCCTGCCCAGTGTTCAATAAAGGTTAGACAAACGTTTGGTGAATGAATGCTAGTGGACTGTGAGATGTACAATGTTAACATTTTAGGTTCTTTTTCTAGCAAGGTGAAAGGCAGCACATATCATCAAAAAGGCTACAGATAACAAATGCTGGAGAGTGTGTGGAGAAAAGCGAACCCTCCTACACTGCTGGTGGGAATGTCAACTGGTATTCCCGCTAGGGAGAACAGCGTGGAGGTTCTGTTACCACAGAACACATAGTCCCACTCCTGCACACATATCTGGAAAAGACAAGAGGCACCCCGATGCTCACGGGAGCACTTTTTACAACAGTCAAGACACGGGAACAACCCAAGTGCTCACCGACAGATGACTGGCTTCAGGAGATGCCGCGTATTTACACAGTGGAGTACTACTCAGGCATAAAAAGGAATGAAATACTGCCACTTGCAGCAACATGGATGAACCGAGAGAGTATTACACTAAATGAAGTCAGGCAGAGAAGAACCACTCATATATCATATATATGCGGAATCTGAAAAATAACACAAATCAATCTATACATAAAACAAACAGACTCACAGACATAGAAGACAAACGTACGGTTTACCAAAGGAGAGAGGGAAGGGGAGATACATTAGGGGTGTGGGAAAACAGACACAAACCACTATACACAATGAGACAAACAACAAGGATTTACTGCATAGCACTGAGGATTATATTTAGTATCTTATAATAAGGTATAAAGGAAAATTATCTGAAAAAAATAAAGCGGAATCACTTTGCTCTTCACCTGAAATTAACACAATACTGTAAATTAACTATACCTTAACTAAAAGAAAGAAAGGAAAGAGAGGCAGCACAGGTTAGGTACGAGGTAAGAAAGACTCAGGTCAAATCTTGGCTCAGTCTGTTGATAAAATGACTTCGTATCCAGTGGTACCTGACAAGCCCCACATTTAAGACTGTGCTACCCTCAGCAACTTGCTCACACCCACAGAGCTAGGTTATCACGTAAGTAAATAGAGCGTTTTGGACGAGCGTGAGCTCAGTACAGCCACGGACACAGCGCTGTGACAGGCCTTGTCTCGCCTTCCTGCCCTCTCTGAGCCGTCCCCAGCCCTCGTTTCCCTCTCATTAGCAGTGGACAGGGACCCCCTACCTCAGCTTCTGCACTCCCAAGGCCCTCCCCATCACCTGCCTGGCTGCTTTACACAGCCTGCCAGGAGCTGTTGGCAGGTCATGAAGAAAATGGAACATTTTTTAAAACCTCCCGCATGAATTTCTTAAGCAAAAATGAGTTTTCAATCTCAGAAAACAAAATCGACTCCCACCAGCCCCTATGAAAAACAAAGGATGACTGGATATTTGAGGTGGGGGACAAAGATGAAACAAGAGAAGTACCAGCTGCCTGAGACAAAGACCACAGGCAGGGGGGGATTCCCAGCACTTTGTATCATCTGGCAACAATAACCTTGATTTTGTCTCTAGAAGATTAAAGGTTAACCAGAGTTCGTCCCAATCTGGGGCAAACAGCCACCGCAGGCAGAGAGGTTGACTGAGTGTGATCAGGCCGACGAGCAAAGTCCACGGGGCTTAGGGAAAGGCCCAGGCTCTGCCCCCACCCGGGGGGCACCCAGGACAGGGCCAGGGTCATCGGCGAGCTACAGGCAGTCTTGCCTTGTGCAGCTTAGCTGACATCTAATGTCATCAGAAGCAGGAGACTCAGACAAAGGGTTAAGTGTATTCTGCTTTAAAAACAATCCTATGATTGCATAATGTCATGTTTTTAAAAACTTGGAAACTCCTACAAAAACAGCCAGGAAGAATGGTCCAATCTTAAATCATGATGGATACAGATACATGTATGCATCACCCTGACTCTTTAAAGAACTACACAGCTACACAAACCATGCCTTTTTGGACAACTCACCATTATGCATAGCACAACTGAATGAGTTGTTTGGGGGGGTAACATCATTTAAAGGTAGAACGTGTGTGAGATGCATCAAGAAAATGCACAAAATTTAACAGAGCTTAGTCAAACATTTACTGAACCACCCTCACTACATACAGAACACTGTATTAAACAGCAGGCCACATACAAAAGAAAAACAATTTCCTGCAGTTCCTTGAACCAACACACAGGTGACAGAAGAGAACATAAGCACACATGGCAACAAGTGCAGTTGCAGCCTGAGAATGCAGTGACGGTGATGGCGGTCATTCAAGAGAAAATTCCTAAAGACTCAACAGCTGTTCAGTTCAGTTCAGTCGCTCAGTTGTGTCTGACTCTTTGCGACCCCATGAGGCTGTACTTATTAACAAAAGTCACTGACATCTGAGAATCTGCTACGTGCAGGCCACTGTTCTAAGCTCTTTACCAGGCTTCTCTTTCTAATCCTCTCCAATAATTCTACTATCACTCCCATCCACAAATGAAGACACTGAGGTGCAGAGAGGTTAGATCACTTGGCCACGTCACACAGCTGGTAAAGACAGACACAGGACTCTTGTATCAATGTACCCCGAGTGTCTGGCCCCAGGACCCATCGAGTTAAAACTCAGTTAGCAATCCTCTCTCCTGAGTAAGGGAGGCAGAAGCTCACTTCAGATGAGGACAGCTCCACAGCAGAGAATGCTGAGCAAGGCAGCAACACGGTCTATTCCGTTTAAATGGAGTCAAGAAAACAAAACTGTGGTTGATGAAAGAAGTGATGGAGACAGAGGCTAACAGATGACTGCTTTGAACTAAGCTTCATAGGTTTCTTTATTCATGTTCTAACCCGATGATCTAAATGCTCCCAGTACCATTAGTAAGAATCTCAAATTTAACTGCAAAACTGGGAAGAATGCAGAAGAAAGCTGCCACAGTAACCTTAACTCACCCTTACCTCCCCAGATACTGCAGCGACTTGGAATCCTTGTGACCCTGCACAGTCTGTGTGACGCCTTTGGTGAGGACAAAGCTACAGTCTGAACACAGCTGTAAAATTTTTATCATTACATTTACTGTAGCTTCAGGTGCTGCAAAGGAAATACGGTACCACTTTCTCTCTCATAACTCAAAAACAGCATGCTAAAGTTTTCTTCAAGAATATGGTAACAAATATTGTGGCATCTCCTTGAGTTATTAAAATAAGAAATGAATCATCACCATAACTCACTGAGAATCACAAAGAGCTTGAATCAGTTAGGTAGAGCAACTGTGCCACCTAGTGGGCACAGACACCACTACGACATTTCAACGGTCCCTGTGACAGATCAAGTGGGAGTAGTGGGCTTAAGAGGTAAGATCAGCCAGAGACTCAGCCAGACTACGATCAATGCACCAGTCCCTCCTAGCCAGAGATAAAATATGCTTTCTTTATGACACTGCCATTTCTTAATGTAATTTTGTTAAAAACCCCACTTCACAGAAAAAGCTCCCCCCTCGCACCCCAGTAAACACAAATCCAGCCCAATCTCACAATCTCATCAAGTGAAATAAGAAACACAAGCACCTCACTAAGCCATACACACTGAAATTCAGCCTCCAGCATTTATTCCTACCTAGTCCACCCAGAATCAGCAGACACGACTCTGGACACGTCCTCCTTCTGCCTCAGTGCTGCAGGATCCGCCTCGTCTAAGAGTGGACTGGCCATCATGCTTTCCAGGGCTAACTGTTAAATTTAAGCTTGCTTGTGTGTTGCATTAAATTTTTTTCCAATAAAAAGATAACTGCACTCCTCCCCCTTTACTCAAGTACTCATACACTGGTATATTTTCCAGAAAGGCATATGCATATTCTCTATTGCAGAAACTGGAAGGAAGAACATTTAGTTGTGACTAACCAAAATAACCATCTTTCTCCTTAAAAATGCCCCAAGTCTGTGGCAAGGAATAAGATGCACGCAGTGACAACTAGCCTACTAGCCTCTTGCATCTCTTTCACACCAAGTCAACTGACTTGATGACCGAGGCCCTCAGCAGGCAGCTGTGCCATCGAGACTATCTTATTCGCTCTCAGGAGTCTGCTCTGTGCACATGAGCTGAGGAAGGAACCATGCTCACAAGGTCTGCATCTTCCTCAATTAACAGCAACCTTTCCTGACATTAAAAGAGGGAGAAAAAGACTAACCCTTGATTCCCCTATAACCTCACAGGAGACTACAGTGCAAACAGCCCTGGACGATGAGCAAGAGCCCTTAAGTTTCCATCAGGAACTTGCAGCTAAGTCCATTTCATCACTTGTAAAATAAGAAGAATTTTTATAAATTCTCTGTACAAAAATATTCGTATACATAAATACTTAGAGGCACCTACTCAGTCCCTGAACACCACCAGAGCTGTGTCCCAGTTCAGCAGCTCCCAATCCTGACGATAAGAACTGTCTGATAAACATCTTTATACTGAATTGGGTTCCACCCTGTTTTGTAAATGTATGCGTATAAATATGTATGTGTGTGCATGTTTATGAACATATATGTGTGTGCATGGATGCATATGTATACTTTATGCATATACAGAGCTTCTAGTAAAGTATGATGTGTGCAGACAGGAGCACACATATAAGGATACAGCTAGGCTCATTGTACTCTTGATGTTATGGGTTTGCTTTTATAATGATCCCAGGTGATTACGATGCATCAATAAATTAGAGAATAACACTGATATGTAAAGAACAGTTCCCATTTTAATGTGATAGAAACCACCTCAATGAACACAAAATTTTAAGGTTTTGACATTTAAACTATTACGCCAATATCAGAACCACAGAAACGAGGAGAAATGTGCTTTTATGTTACTGTTAATATAAAATGAAGCTTCTAAATTGTGAGTTGTGAATTTCAATCATGTAAAAGAATTTCCTCTCAGTGACTAAAGAGGTTCTTTTGTAAGCTACCAATTTCAAGCTCACCTCCAGCGGAGGGGTTATGAACAGGGGAGAAAGGTGGAACAAAGGAAAGCAAGGTCAGACAGCATGGTCTCTACAGTGTGGTCAAGATGGGGCCCCCCAGGTACACTTCAGCCATGCCCAGGAGGAAGCGAGGGGACAGCGCCATGCAGATACTCAGCAAGAGGGATGCGGACAAGGGGAGCGGGCTCTGGCTGCGTCCAGAGAGCAGAGGAGGGCTCAGACCTCAGGGTGCCTAGTGGTAACTGTCAGGTCTTCTGACTTCAATTTACAGTCATCTAGAAAGTTGTGAATAGAGACCCCGACATTTACTATATATTTCTATGAAAGTTTAGGCATTTACTACATACCTGTGTATGTAGTACATACATACTTTCACTCATAATTTTGAAAATGTGTACTGAACTCATATGACTTAATGAAGAAATAACTTTTTATATGCAGGTCCAAAGAGGGTTCTCACCCCCTAAAAGCTAAAACTTACTTTAAAATCCATAATTTGACACGATTTTAAGTTCTGTATGTCTACCCTGTTGAAAGGGTTAATTTTTTTCTTTATAGAGTTTGGCCAGCAAACTCCAACCTTCCAGCATGGCTGTCTTTGCAGAGGTGATGATTTCCAGCTTCTCTCACTGTCCGACCTCCAGATTCTATTATAGGACCGAACCATCATTTGTGCCTTTGTCCCCTAAATATCATGTGGTCATTTAATCATGTAATTCACTACAATATGTTCATAATAATACCCAAATGCCATTGTTCTAATCTATGCTACTTGGGCTTATTTGCATTTCCTCTACATGAAATATGTCTCTGAACATTTTCTTGGCATACTACAAAGGTTGCATCCTTCCTAAAGGAAGTTTTACTTAGACACACCCAAGAGCAACTGTGTAATATCAGTAATACTTTAAGCATTCTGGTTTATTAAATCAAACAGCACACCAAGGGAGATCTGTGTGATAAGAGCTCAAACCAGAAATCTAGACCAAACTTGGCTACTAACTAGCTGAGGCACCCTAAACATTTGACCTAACTTCTCCAGATCCCAGGTTTTCGAAATTAAAAGGAAGCAGTTGGACTAAAGGAAATACATATAAATTATCTGTTTACATTTCATTGCCCCCCTCTTTGTGCATCAGAATATAAACTTCCTGAATCCCTCTCTCCTGGTACCTACCAGGCACACAAGACCGCTCAATAAAAATGTGAAGGAAATCAATTCTCACTGAATAAACACAAATTCAATATAACCCTAATTGGGATACTTTTGGAGGAAATGTGCTTTTTAAAAAATAAGAATAAAAATATAAAAAGAAGACTAAATTATGGTGCACCCATACTTGTTAGTTTAAAACTACGTAATTGTAAATATATTCAAATAGAATAAAGTCCCAGATAATGTTAAGAGCAAACTGCTAAACAGCTCATATATGTGATTTAAAAATCATACTTATTAATATGTATAAACATACTAGGAAAAAATATATATATAGTAAATAGTAATTATAAGAGGGCTTTAATTGTCTACATTATACATTCTATATTGTTCAGAATTTCTACAACAGCACTTATTTTTATAACCACAAAATAATTTTGTAAACTTGCAGTAACCCTAAGTGGAAGAACTCTAAGCAGTTACTTAAGAAGAAAGAAACCAACACAGAGAAAGCCAGTGATCTACAGACATCCTTACACATGGGGACATCTCTACACTTCTAGTAGATGTCCCCAATCTCCTGTTTCTACATAAAATCAGAATCAACTATTGGACAATCAAGACTTCCACTTTCTTTCAAAATAAATGAGAAAGACAAAAAGAGACTTCTTTTTTTGTCTATATACTTGGAGGGAGAGAAGCTGAGGGGGAAATGACAGATGGTAAAGAGAATAAATTATGTATACTTGTCCCCATTGACAGAGCTACATTTTAGTTACAATTAGACAACTATTCAAAGAGTGTGATTCCCAAAGCCCCACAAGTGGAACCTAACTGATACCACAGATTACATTCACATCCTCACACTTGGGCAGTTAAGCAAACTCTCATGGATCCACAATTCCACTAAGGATGTATCTTACAAATACTAAAAACACAACAATGGCAACAAAAGAGAACAAAGCTCTATGATTCCCTCTGTCACCATCACCTTCTTTAACAATAGCAACAAATTAGAAACAATCTAAATTTTCCAAGAGAATGGTTAAATACACGAATACATTCCTATGATACAATATTCAGCATTATTTTAAATATTCACCAGGGGTCCTACAAGATGACAAATGCGTAGGTCATTGTACAGGAAGATAATATGCACTCATACACAATGAAATTCCATCACCTCACTTACAAAAACATGCACAGAGGGAGAAAAGGGACTGGGAAAACATCCTAAAATGTTTGACAACAGTGACCTCCGGGTAATGAAATAACAGGTGAGGCGAACTGTTTCTTCTTCATACTTTTCTGTGTCTTCTGAACTTTCAACAATATATAAATGTTGCTTTTAGATTAGTTTAAGAGTTAAAGCTTTATTCAACAGTATCAGGACTTACATTAAAGCTGCAAATTTATTTTAGGCAATACCATTGTTTAAAAAATCCATTACTGTTCATACACTGTTCTTTACGTCTAGGTCTAGGAAAAACAAGCTAATATTAAAATTAAATTCTGACTCCCAGGATTTTCAAAGGTAATACAACAACAGCAAGAGGTACTAATACAATCTTCACTGTAGTAACAGCAGGCAGCAACTGAAAAGAAGAGGGGGCTGAGACCTGATGCACGTGACCTGAGGGACACGCTGGGAGCACAAGCAGGGTGAAGATCAGCACAGACACCCCCAGCTCCACCACAGATGATGCTGTGTTCACAACCTCTTCAAATCGTGGAATGCCATCTGTAAAACGGGGACAAAAACGTCCTCTTCCGTTACAGTAAAGACTGACTGAGAGATGGTAACGATAACTCTATACGCAAAACAGAAAAAGAGACACAGAAGTACAGAACAGACTTTTGGACTCAGTGTGGGAGAAGGCGAGGGTGGGATGTTTCGAGAGAACAGCATCGAAACATGTATATTATCTAGGGTGAAACAGATCACCAGCCCAGGCTGGATGAGACAAGTGCTCGGGCTTGGTGCACTGGGAAGACCCAGAGGGATCGGGTGGAGAGGGAAGTGGGAGGGGGGATCAGGATGGGGAATACATGTAAATCCATGGCTGATTCATGTCAATGTATGACAAAAACCACTACAATATTGTAAAGTAATTAACCTCCAACTAATAAAAATAAATGAAAAAAAAAAAAAAAAAGACTGATACAAAAATATGGAAAGCATTTTAGTCCAATGCTCAACAAATGCTCAACATTTTTAATGTTTAGTTCTGGGCATCATAATTTAAGAGGGGCACTGTGATTAAATAGAATATACCCAGCTGTGCAACAGAGATGAAAAAAGACCCCAAAACTGAAGCATCAGGAAACCCTGGAGGCCACCAGGCAGATTTAGCTTGGATGGGGACAGCAGAGGTGGCAGGGAAACTGAGCACCTGAGACCCAAAGGGAAGCAAACTTATTCAGCAGTGATCAGAAAACAAAGCTTAAAAATTACATGGACACAGATTTTCAGCTGTTAGAAGCAACAACATGTTTGAGTAAATGATCAAAGGGAAAAAGCCAACAGGAAATACTAAAAAGGACTTCCCTCCCCAGCACAGTAGGGGCATCGGAAACGCCAATACACTTCCTTCTGCTCTTCCTTTCTCCATGATAAACTCATCAAGCAGTAGCCTGATGGAGGCAAAATTAAGATACTCTAAAAATCAGATTAGATTTCAGATTACTTTATTCTAGCTAAATTTAGCATTACTAAGAGTAGTTGAATTTCCTATGTTCCACTATATTTTTAAAAAAGATCCTTTTTGGTCAAAATTAAACGTTTCTTTACCATATGAACTCTCTGCATCTTAAATGTGCAAATATGCATGCTACCTGTACAAGAGGTGTACATTCAATATGTATAACCTCTAACTTTTATCTGACAGAGGAAACCTGTTGACACTGACTGTAAAACACAATCTGGGAAATTCTGATCAAAGCCTGAGAGTACAGCCTTTATTCACAATTCAAGTTTCCTGACCAACATTTACCACTGATGCTTTCTAAGCCCTAACACATTTTAGAACATTGATTCTTATCCTATTTTTTTTCAAAGAGCCCTTGAAAAATTCAGTTTTCTCCAGGAAAACATACATAAACAAACAAAAAAAATTGACATGTGATTTCTGAGTTCACAAATCCCCATAAATTCCATCCATGGACAACCCCACACACACTGAATAATTCTCAAAGAGGGGAGTTTAGTTTTTTCTGTCTTTAAAGCTATGACCAAAAAAAACCCTTTAAAAACAGCAAAGACTCATGGCAATATATCAAATAGAAAATTATTCTTGCCTGGATCATTTGAGCAGAGGGGACAGAAAAAGTGAAAAGGCAAACTTGGGAAATACAATTAATCTCACTCTAGGATCCCCACCCCTTAAAAGAAACCCCAAAGTAGCTCAGAATATTCACGCTCACAAAATGTAAACACAAAAGAGGCAACTCGGAGCTCTGCCTCTGGCCAGGCCGAATTGTACAGCATGAAATCTGTTATCAGTAAACGTGTGTGCCCTCTGTAATCCTTACACTAAGGAATCTGTTTAACTCTTCATCTTTATAGATCTACAAATTCCCAGCTGAAGGAGTTATACACTGAATTATCATTTTCTTTCCACTCTGAACCTTTCCTCCTAGTTACTTCAGAATATTAGCTACTTCCTCATTTTAAATAAAAAGTAAATTATGAAACTATACTTTAAGAATCTTTAAATTATTGTGACAAGACACAATAAAGAACATATTTTCAGATTCTTTAAATTACTTACTTTAAAAATGTAAAATAAATGTAATATATCTAGAGACTTTCAGCTACAAAGGTAACTCTAAAAGTTTGCAGTAAATAAGAAAGATGGAAGATAAAAATACTTTAAAACTTACATTTTGCTTCTGATAGATTTTGATTAGGTGACCAGACCAGCATTCCAAGATTGTCTCGTTCTTGACTTCGTCTTGCTAGTTTGGCTTGGGAGAAATAAAAAAAGAAAATTCTTATTAAAATTTTAGCAAACATAACTAGTGACAACTAACACCACCATTCTGGTCTGTTTTAAACCTCAGAAGATGATGACATCACCCAGCCTCTACTGAAATCTGTCCCAATGGAACCTGTGCCTTTAACATGGGCGGGTGCGGGGGGAGTCCTGAAGTTTGCTGAAACATTTCTGCTTCAAGTCTTCTACCTAAACTTTCACTTATGTAACAAACAGGCACATATGAGGTAGGTGTGACTACTATTCTCATTTGCTAGGTGAGGAAACAAATAGGTCACTCAGCTGCTGGGAGGCAGACCTGGACTGAGCTCGCACTCAGCCAGGACGGCTGCAGCGCCTGAGGGTTTAGTTACCTCGGACTAAGATGCTCTGTGCCGAGACAGGGACACACGGAGTGGGAGCTGATGCGGCATGGGAAGCTGCATGTGGCAAGTTGCTCACGGATTCTTTTCAACTATGAATTTTTCATGTGTGCTTTGCATAACCTTACCCTTCACTGCCATTAGCATACTGGGTATTTTAATGATTTGAGAGCAGGAATTCAAAAATTCTTTTAACAACTTTAAGAAAGAATGTTATGTATGTGTTTAATTGCTCAGTCGTGTTCGACTCTTTGAGACCCCATGGACTGTAGCCTGCCAGGCTCTTCTGTCCATGGGGATTCTTCAGGCAAGAATACTGGAGTGGGTTGCCACGCTCTCCTAAAGGGGATCTTCCCAACCCAGGGATCAAAGCCATGTCTCCAGTACTGCAGGCAGACTCTTTACCGACTGAGCCACCAGGGAAGCCCTTTAGAAAGAATAACCAGCCATTTAAAAAGATTTAAACTGAAAGGAAATGTGTGAAGTGCATTCAAATTCTTAAAAATCTGTGATACAAAACAGTAGATCAAAAGGTATACAAACGACATGTACAATTGGACTGACCACAAACAACAGTTAAAAAATTACAATACAATTAAAAGATGTTATCTTCAAAAGGTACAAAAGACTCAAGAGACAAGAGGCTCATTAATATCAGTCTTTAGACTGATTTAGATCCAAACTCATTCATTCCAAAGACACTCTTACTTGACCTTTTTCTCTTTAAATAAATTCCTCTGAAACATGATGAAAGTTTTGCAACTTACTTCCAGAAAAAAATTCAACTTAAACACACACACCAATATAAACATACTTTTACAAAATTTTAGTCTTGTTTAAGAATTCCTGCTTTCATGAAATTGCCAGATCTTTTATTTAATTTTGTATAACAATGTATTCTAGATTTTAATGAATTTCTGCTAAAATCTGTGGGGCAGCTACTTTACAGAAAACTGATGGAATGGTGGGAAGGCAAGACTATGAACAAGGCAAGATTAAAGGTGGAATTTACATGCTGGGTAGGAACAGGGTGTAGTGAACAGGGACACAGGAGTATGATAAAAGATGGGAGTGACTGCTTTTAAGTCACTTTTTTTATATGGTTTTTTAATATGGTTCTGACTTTTAGAACAATGTTAAAGCCACACAAAATCTAAAAACAAAGTCAACAAATACTTGTGTGGGGCTGGACCAGACATGGAATATAGGCTTTCGGTATTTCAAATAAAAATCCAAAGTCCAAACAGAAATAAAAGAATCCACATTGAGAAAGTAGAATTAAAACTGATTTTATTCATAGATGACATGATCACCTGTGTAGAAAATCTACTGTACCTACAAAAGGTTATTAGAATGAATGAGTTTTGGCAAAGTTGCAGGAAACAAGAGCAGTAGTAAAAAGTTGTTTCAATTCAATTTCTATATATGTGTGTAATCAAAAATAAAAATGAAAGAATACCCCTATTTAGTTGATAGATGTGATAGACATGGGCTTCCCTGGTGGCTCAGATGGTAAAGAGTCTGCCTGCAAAAAAAAAAAAAAAAAGTCTGCCTGCAGTGCGGAAGACCAGGGTTCAATCCCTGGATAGGGAAGATCCCCTGGAGAAAGAAATGGCAACCCACTCCAGTATTGTTGCCTGGAAAATCCCATAGACAGAGGAGCCTGGCAGGTTACAGTCCATGGGGTTGCAAGAGTCGGACACAACTGAGCAACTTCACTTTCACTGTGGACTTCCCTTGTGACTCAGATGGTAAGGAATCTGACTGCAATGCAGGAGACTCCGGTTTGATTTCTGGGTGGGGAAGATTCCCTGGAGAAGGGAACGGCAACCTACTCCAGTGTTCTTCCCTAAAAGAAATCCATGGAGGAAAGAGCCTGATGGGCTACAGTCTAGGGGGCTGCAAAGAGTTGGACACGACTGAGTGACTAACGTGTCAGTGTGAAAACATACACTGAAAACTGCAAAATGTTTGAGAAACTAACAGGTCTAACTGAATAAAAAGATATATCATGTATATGGATCGAAAGACTCAAATATTATTAAGACAGCACTCTCCCCAAAGTGCTCTATAGATTCAACACAATCCCATCAAAATCCCAGTTTACTTTTTTGTAGGAATTGACAAACATTCTAAAATTCCTGCAGGAATGTAAAGAACCTAAAATAGCCATAACTACTTTGAAGAAAAGCAAAGCTGGAAAACATATACTGTTTGAACTGAACTAATTACAAAGATTCGGTAATGAAGACTGTGGTATTGGCACATAGAGAAAGAAATGAAACAGAATGGAATCCAAAAACAGAACCCCTCATATAGGATCAACAGATTTTCCACAAAGGTGCAAAGGTAAAATTCAATGGAGAAAAATAATATTTTAAACAAATGATGTCTAAACAAATGGATATCCATACTTAGAAAAATTAATAGATCTAATCTTACCCCATATACAAAAATTTATTCAAGACTAAATATAAACCCCCCAGTTATAAAACTTGTAAAACATGAGAAAAATATTTTTGATTTTAGGTTTAGAGAGATATTATTAGATAAACATCCAAAAGCACAAAACATAAAAGAAAAAACTTTATAAATTTGACTCATCAAAGGCAACAACTTATTTTCAAATACTACTAAAGGGATAAAAGCCAAGCCAAAGACTAAGAAAAAATAATTATAAGCCACATTATCTGATAGAGACTTGTATCCAGAATACATATGTAACTCTCAAGACAGAACAATAAGAAAAACCTTAACTGTCAAGAAACGGGCAAAAGATTTAAATAAATACCAAAGAAATGGATAGCAAACACATGGAAAGGCATTAAAACCGAACAGTCATTAGAGAAAGACTAAACCACATGAGACATCACAACATACCTACTACAGAGTATAAAGTTAAAAAGACTGACAATGCCCACAGTTGGGCCATAATGTAGAGAAATCAGAACTCTCCTAAGCTGCTGGTAGAAGTGTGAAATGGTACTATCACTTTGGGGGAAAGCCCAGCAAACGTCCTAAAATGGCAATATATCCATTTAATGGAATAAACCTCAGCAATAAAAAGGAATAAACCATTCAGGCACATGGTATGAACAAATCTCAGAAGAATCCTGCTGAGTGAAAGCGTTACAGATAAAGAAAGGGAGGTGAGAAAGAACTGTGAGGTGCTTTGCAGAAACAGGTGCTTACTGTTAAGAACCAAGCATTTTTAGTGTGCACAGATGTACATATATGCACACACATAAATACATTACTGATCCCGGTTTGTCTGCCTCAAGACTCTAGACACAAAGACAATCTAGTAAGAAAATGAGCACATTGAGCTGTCAGACCTTGGTCTCTAAATATCATTTTACAACAAAGGAAACTAGATCTCCGTGGGAGAACAGCTGGCTCCAGGCCTGGGAGGGCGAGGACAGGAAAAGTACAGGAGAACCCGGGGTACTCTGTCACGCCAGGAGGGAGCATGCGCGCTCAGTCACTTTAGTGCCCGGCTCTTTGCAACTCCATGGACCTTAGCCCACCAGGCTCCTCTGTCCAAGGAATTTTCCTGGCAAGAAAAATGGAGTGGATTGCCATTTCCTCCTTCAGGGGATCTTCCCCACCCAGGGATCCACCCTGTGTCTCCTGCATCTCCTGCACTGCAGGAAAACTCCACTGCTGAGTCACCGGGGAATCCCAAGAGCTAGCAGAGTGCTCAAAGAAACATGGGAGCTATCTCCCATGGGTCAAACCTGCAATAATCTGAGCAAAATAAATGACTATAATAAAATAATGATCCATAAATCATGAAATAATAATAATCTGAGTTCATACTGACACAGACAAATGGATGGCATATAAAGGCAAACGAGGCCACAGCAGTCAGGTTGAAGCTGTATAACTTACACCACTCTGCTTTAAGACTCGCTATATGAAAGTACAGTATTCAAGGCAGAGTGGTGTTGGTAAACGAGACACACAGATCAATGGGACAGATGGCAGTCCAGAAATAAACCCATATAAACACGGTCAACTGATCTGAAACAAAGATCCAAAAGCAACTCAATGGGGAAAGGATATCCTTTTCAACAAGTGGTACTACTTTAATAATCAGAAGGACTTCCTTGCTGGTCCAGTGGTCAAGACTGCGCTTCTACTGCAGAAGGTGTGGGTTTGATCCTAGATCAGGAACTAAGAAAGATCCCACATGGTGTGTGGTGTGACCAAGAAGTTGGTTTTTTTTTTTAATGGATCTCTATATGCAAAAGAAGTGAAACACGACCTATACCTCATACCTTGCAGAAATTCAATTCAAAATGGATCTTAAATATAAAAGTAAAATTAAAGCCACAAGTCTTTTAGGAAAAAACATGAGAAAACCTTCATGAACTTGATTAAGGAAAGCATTCTTAGATATAACACCAAAGGCACAATCCATAAAAGTTAAAAACAATAAACTGAGCTTCATAAAAACTCAGACTGTGAGAGAACATCTGCAAAGCATGGCAGAGGACAAGGACTCGTCCCCAGAACATAGAAAAGACATTTAAAACACGACAGTCAGAGAAGAACCCAACTTTAATAAGCGAAGCATGGCACTGGACAAGGACTTGGCTCCAGAACATATAAAAGACATTTAAAACACGACAGTAAGAAAATAAGCCAACTTTAAAAATGGGCAAAAGATTTAACAACTGTTTCACCAAAGATAGCACATAAGCACATGAAAAGCAACATCATTAGCCGTTAGGGATATGCAAACTAAAGCCACGATGAGAAACCAGTGTATAACTATTAGAACTTCTAAAATAAAAGAGACAGATAATACCAAGTACTGACAAGAATAAGGAGCAACTGAGGCTTTCTGACAGTGCTGGTATCGGTGCAAAATGATAAAATCACTCAAGAAAAGTTCTGCAGCTTTAATCAGATACAGCCGTATTTAACAAATGACTCAACAATTCTACCTGACTATATACCCTACAGAGTTAACATACAGGCATGCATGCTAAGTCGCTTCAGTCGTGTCCGAATCTGTGAGATCCTATGGACTGTAGCCTGCCAGGCTCCTCTGTCCATGGTATTCTCCAGGCAAGAATACTGAAGTGAGCTGCCATTCCCTTCTCCAGGGAGAGTTAATATATGTTCACAATAAAGCCTGCACACAATGACTTAGAATTCACAATTGTCAAAAACTGGGGAAGAAATCCAAATGTCCTTCAAAGAGTAAAAGGTTAAACAAGCTGGAAAGGTTAAACACACAAGCAATACTACCTAGCGTTCAAAATGCATGAGCTACTGACGCGTGCAGCAATGTGGCCATGCCCTAAAAGCTTACATGCGGTGTAACTCCATTCACGTGACATTCTGGGATGGCTGAAAACTATAAAGGTAGGGACGGAATGGGAGGAAGGCTAAGAGTTGTGTGAGGTAATGTTTTGAGGAGACGGAACTGTTCTGTATCCTAGCTGCAGGGGTGGTTACGTGAAACTACACATGCCTTAAACTCACAAATATGGACACCAAACACCAGTCCATTTCACTGTATGCAATCTGAATACAAATACAATGAAAAGAAAGCAGTGCCACTCATTTCTGGACAGACATTGATATGTGCTGAAGGTGTTAATAACTCTGCAGCTGCTCTCTTTTGTTTAGTAGAGCTTTTATTGAAGTGTCATTGATGTACAAGATTTTTATAAGTTACAGTTGTACAACAGAGATTCACAACATTCTCCTCGTTCAAAGTTGATTACCAAGTGTTAAACCTTCCCTACCTGGAGGGAAGCTGAAGAAAAATAAGGAAACTGAAATTATCAGTTGCCATCAAGGGAATTCACACTGCCAGTGGGAATGTACATCAGTACAACTGCTTCAGGGGACGCTGGCAGTGTATGAGAAAGCTGAAGCACAGATACTCTGCAACCCAGCAACGCATTTCTAGATATCATACATGTATCAGTAGCAACGCTTTTAAAAAGTGCGGGTTGGGCCAATTTATTGATTGGGTCCTAACCAGCATTAAAAAAGAAAGAAAGAAAGAAAGAGTAAGCATAGAAAACACCAGCATATTTTTCAAAGCTTGTAAGTACCTGCCCTAGAGATTTCTTAACACAGGTGTCAACTGGGCTGGTTACAGCACCAGGCATGGAATCCAGGGCTAATCTAGACACTATAGCTTTGGCTATATGAGCTGACGTTAAGTAAGGAAGAAATCCTCCATCCTGTGGGTGTGTTCTGTCTAATCACTGAAAGGCCTCATGGGCAAAACTTGAGATTTCCCTGCCTCAACACTGAGCCTCAGCTTCCTCCTGCAGGACCTGCCCTACAAAGTTCACGCGTGCTGGGCATCCATGATCATCAAAGTCAATACTGTAAAATAATGTCTAAACACTCACCCACACACCGCTGCTTCTGTTTCTCTGGAGAATTCGAACATGGATGGTCATTACAGAACTGTTTACAGTGCTACAATGCAGCAAAATCTTCAAAGTTCATCCACAGGAACTGGTTGAATCACAGTATAGATATCCAAAGGAATCAAGCACAGAAAAGAAAAGAGTCGAGCGGGTCTTCAAAAGGCTGAACAGAGTCACCATGACTCAGCAATTCCACTCCCAGGTGCACAGCCCAGAGAAAGGAAACCATGAAATTGAGAAGTGCAAGTGTCAGCTGCTCAGTCACGTGTAACTCTTTGCGACCCCATCCATGGACTGTAGCCCACCAGGCTCCTCTGTCCATGGAATTCTCCAGGCAAGAATACTGAGTGGGTAACCAGTGTGTAGCCACATAAAAACTTGTATACAAACTTTCACAGAACTATTCCTAACAGCCAAAAGGTGGAAACCATCCAAATGTACATCAACTGATGAATGAATAAGCAAAATTTAGTCTATGGATATGATGGACTATTATACTGCCATAAGCAAGAATGAAGTATTGATTCATGTTCAGTATAGATTCAACCTGAAATCATATTAAAAGTGAAAGCAGTCTGTCACAAAAAAAGACATAGTATACAATTCCATCTATATGAGATATCCAGAGTAGGCAATTCTATGGACAGAAAGTAAATGAAGGTTGCTAATGGGTGTGGGGTGTTTGGGAGAAAGGAGGGGTGACTGTTAATGGGCAAAGCATCTCCCCATGGGACAGCAAGAATGGTCCAAAACTCAGTAGTGATGGTTGCACAATTATGTGAACATACTGAAAACCACTGATTTGTACATTTTAAAAAATTAAATTGTACATTTTGTGAACATCTTAATAAAACCATTATTTTAAAAGTGAGAATACTTGTTTCTAGCTTAAGTATTTTTTTAATGAGTAAATGAATTAAAAAGCAAAAATATCAAACTGAAAATAAGAAAAACCACCTGGTAAATTTAAACAGTGGATAAATCCTAGCAAAGAAGTGGCGGCACTGGATTGAGAGGAAAAAATGAAATTTGTGCTTTTTGCTCCACATACTTTCTTACTGTTTGGATTCTCTTCATAAGAATGCATTCAAGTGATACATGATAAAATTCTCTTTTACAAAAGAAAAGAGAATTCATTTAAAACTTGCAGAGAATTATTTCATGATTGCAATTTTATATCTCTTATGTTACTCATCTCTTAAAAACTGGAAAACCTGAACAGATTACTTACAAAAAGAAAACTAAGTATGTTTCCAGAATTAAAGAATTTAGAGCTTTCCCAGGGATACCCACTACAACAGAATAAAGAAAAGCAAAACCTCACTCAGTTTCAGGAAACGCCATCTCACTCTTGGTTTCCTAGTGTAATTACAGGGAGGCGCATGACCCCAGAACTAGTGCTTAAAAACACGTGGGCAACAAAGAAGCAACGTGAAAAACCTATTCCTTGTTTACTCTCCCTGACCCAGTAGGAGGAAAACAATTTTAAGTTAACTTTCCTTGAGGATTAGTCTCTCAGACTGCCAGGATAAAAATACATTCAAAGATGACAAATACTCAACAAAACACTATGTGCAACAGTTTGCAGATACTGGACTTCAGATATTGCAGTTACATAATTGTAAACACATATGGAATGTTTAAAGAAACAGAAGTGGGAATCACAGAAATGAGTAAGCAACAAAAGAGCAAACGCAAAGACATGTATAACAATGTTAGCCCAAAACGAAAAGCAAAAATAAGTAAGTGGGACTACATCAAAATAAAACACTTCTGCAAAGCAAAGAAATTTATCAGCAAAATAAAAAGGCAACCCATTGAAAACCACTGAATCAAAAGAGAAAATACTTGCAAATTTTTAGAGAAAATACTTGCAAATCATATATCTGATAAGTGACTAATATACAAAATAAAAAAGAACTCATACAACTTCACAGCAAAAAAAAAAAAAAAATTCAATTTAAAAATGAGCCAAAGATTCAATTAGACAGCTTTCCAAAGAAGATACATATATATAAATATATATATATATATATATATATAGGTGGCCAACACGCACATTAAAAAAAAATTATTAATCATCAGGGACATGCTATGAGGTATTACCTGACACCCGTTAGAATGGCTATTATGAAAAAGATAAGAAACAACAAGCGCTGGCAAGAAGGTGGAGAAAAGGCACATCGTCAGTGGCAATGTAAACTGAATTGGCGCAGCCACTGTGGAAAACAGTGTGGAGGCCCCTCCAACACTAGAAACAGAGCCATCACGCGGCCCAGCGATCCACCTGTCTGAAGGGAAGGAAAGCACTGGATGGAAGGGCGCACGCCCCTCGGTCGGGTCCCCAGCAGCACAGCGCGCAGCAGCCAGCGCTGGGATCCACCCCAGTGCGTATCGGGGGCAAGAGGACGAACACAGACACAGGAACACTACTCAACCACGAAAGCGAGCCCCTGCCTTCTGGGTGGGTCTTGAGGGCGGTACTGAAGGGAAACGAGGCAGAGACAAACACCGCATGATCTCACTAACGTGGGATCTGAAAAAGGCTCAGACACAGAAAAGAGTGGTGCTGACCAGGGGCGGAGGGTGGAACGGGGTGATATCATGAAGGGAACATTAAAAGGTACAAACTTTCAGTGCTAGAATGAATAAATAATGGGGATGTAATGAACAGCACGGCGACTATAATAACACCATACTACAAAAAATAAATTCAAAATGATTGAAAGACCTAAATAAAAGACATGACACCATAAAACTCCTAGAAGCAAACACAGGCAAAACATTCTCTGACATAAATTCATGCCAATATTTTCTTATATCAGTCTCCTAAGGCAAAAGAAAAGAAAAATAAACAAATGGAACTTAATTAAACCTAAAATCTTCTGCAGAGGAAAGAACACCATCAGTGAAACAAAAAGACAACCTACAGAAAAGAAGAAAATATTTGTAAATGATATGATCAACAAAGTGTTAATATCCAAAACATACAAACAGTTCACACAATTCAACATCAAATAAACAAAGAACCCACTCAAAAAATGGGCAGAAGATCTAAACAGACATTTGTGCAAAGCAGACATACAGAAGGTCAAGAGGCACATGAAAAGATGCTCAACATTGCTAATTATTAGAGAAATGCACATTAAAAGTACAATGAGGTATCAACTCAAACCACTAAGAATGACCACCATCAAAAAGTCTACAAATGATAAACGTTGATGAGGGTGTGAAGGAAAGAGAACCTTCCTACCCTTCCTGCAGCCGCTCTGAAAAACAGTATGGAGGCTCCTTAAAAAACAAAAAATAGGACTTCTCTGGCATTCCACTGGTTAAAACTCCATGCTTCCAACTCGGGACGCAAAGGTCAGGGAACTTGGATCCTGCATACTGTGTGGTACAACCAAAAAAAAAAAAAAAAAAGAGCTACCAGATGATCCAGCAATGCCACTCCTGGACATAAATCCAGAAAAGATGAAAATTCAAATTCAAAAAGATACGTGCACCCCAATGTTCACAGCAGCACAACTTATAATAACCGAGACATGAGAATAACCCAAGTGCCCATGAATAGACGACTGCTGTGAGACGATGCGGTGTGTGTACATATCAGTTCAGTTCACTCATTCAGACATGTCCGACTCTTTGCGACCCCATGGACTGCAGCACACCAGGCTTCCCTCTCCATCACCAACTCCAGGAGCTTGCGCAAACTCATGTCCACTGAGTCGGTGATACCATCCAGCCATCTAATCCTCTGTCGTCCCCTTCTCCTGCCTTCAATCTTTCCCAGCATCAGGGTCTTTTCCAGTGAGTCAGTTCTTCACATCAAGTGACCAAAGTACTGGAGCTTCAGCTTCAGCATCAGCCCTTCCAATGAATATTCAGGACTGATTTCCCTTAGGATGGACTGGTGGATCTCCTTGCAGTCCGAGGGACTCTCAAGAGTCTTCTCCAACACCACAGTTCAAAAGCATCAGTTCTTTGGCACTCAGTTTTATGTTCCAACTCTCACATCCATACATGACTACTAGAAAAACCATAGCTTTGACTAGACAGACCTTTGTCGGCAAAGTAATGTCTCTGCTTTTTAATATGCTGTCTAGATTGGTCATAGCTTTTCTTCCAAGGAGCCAGGTGTTTTCATGGCTGCAGTCACCATCTGCAGAGATTTTGAAGCCCAAGAAAACAAAGTCTCTCACTGTTTCTCCATCTGTTTGCCATGAAGTGATAAGACCAGATGCCATGATCTGAGTTTCCTGAATGTTGAATTTTAAGCCAACTTTTTCACTCTCCTCTTTCACTTTCATCAAGAGGCTCTTTAGTTCTTCACTTTCTGCCATAAGGGTGGTGTCACCTGCATATATGAGGTTATTGATATTTCTCTGAGCAATCTTGATTCCAGCTTGTGCTTCATCCATTTTATATGTGTATACATATAAACACACACTATAGAATATTATTCACCCATTAAAAAAGAATCAAATATTGCCAGAACATGGATGGACCTAGAGAATGTTATACTCAGTGAAGTAATTCAGGAAAAAAACATTTTATGGTATTACTTAAATATGGAATCTAAAAAATAATAAAAATCAATCTATATACAAAACAGAAATAGATTCACAAACATAGAAGACAAACATACCAAAAGGGAAAAAGGGAGAGGATAAATTAGAAACATGGAGCTAACAGATAAAATCTACAATCTACTATACATAAAATCAGTAAACAACAATGATTTACTGTGCAGCACAGGGAATTATGGGGCTTCCCTGGTGGCTCAGATGGTAAAGAATCTGCCTGCAATGCAGGAGACCTGGGTTGATCCCTGGATCGGGAAGATCCCCTGGAGCAGAGAATGGCTACGCACTCCACTATTCTTGACTGGAGAAGTCCATAGACAGAGGAGCCTGGGGGGTTCAGTCCATGGGGTCACAAACTGACTAACACTTTCACTTTCTTTCACTCTCATGTGGGGAATTATATTCACTACCTGGTAATAAACTATAAAGGAAAATAATCTGGAAAAAATAGATACAGGACTTTCCTGGTGCTCCAGTGGTTAACAATCCACCTGACAATTCAGGGCTCATGGATTTGATCCCTGGTTGAGGAAGATCCCACAGGCCACACAGCAACAAAACCCACACCACCACAACTACTGAAGCCAGGCTGCCCTAGAGCGTACTCTTCACAAAAAAGAGAAGTCACCACAATGAGAAGCTCACACACTGCAACAAAGAGTAGCCCTCGTTTGCCCCAACTAGAAGCTTTCCTGATGGCTCAGTTGGTAAAGACTTCACCTGCAAAGCAGAAGACCTGGGTTCAATCCCTGGGTTGGGAAGATGCCCCTGGAGGAGGGCATGGCAATCTACTCCAGTATTCTTGCCTGGACAATCTTCACGGACAGAGGAGCCTGGCGGGCTACAGTCCATGGGGTTGGTTGCAAAGAATCAGACATGACTGAGCGACTAAGCACAGCACAGCCCCAACTAGAGAAAACCTGTGTGCAGCACGAAGACCTAGCAAAGCCAAACATAAATGTCACTGTTGCTGTTCAGCTGCCCAGTCGTGTCCCATCCTTTGCGACCCATGGACTGCAGCACGCCAGGCCTCCCTGTCCCTCACCATCTCCCGAAGCTTGCCCAAGTTCATGTCCATTCATGATGATGTCATCCAGCCATCTCATCCACTGACATCCTCTTCTCCTTCTGCCCTCAATCTTCCCCAGCATCAGGGACTTTCCAGTGAGTCAGCTGCTCACATCAGGTGACCAAAACACTGGAGCTTCAGCTTTAGCATTAGTCCTTCCGATGAGTATTCAGGATTGATTTCCCTTAAGATTGACTGGTTTGATCTCCTCGCTGTCTGAAGGACTTTCAGGAGTCTCCTCCAGCACCACAGTTTGAAGGGATCAACTCTTCGTTGCTCTGCCTTCTTAACAGTCCAGCTGGGATGACCACAGTCTTGACTATAAGGACCTTTGTTGGCAGAGTAATGTCTCTGCTTTTCAACACACTGTTGAAAGCTTTCCTGCCAAGAAGCAAACATCTTCTGATTTCATGGCTGCAGTCACCATCCGCAGTGATTTTGGAGACCAGGAAGAGGAAATCTGTCACTACTTCCACCTTGTCAACCCCTCTACTTGCCATGAAGTAAAGGGGCTGGATGACATGATCTTAGTTTTTTTAAAATTTAAGCCAACCCTTTCACTCTCCTTTACCCTCATCAAGAGGCTCTTTATCCTCTTTGCTTTCTGCCACTAGAGTGGTATCATCCACATATCTGTAGTTGTTGATGTTTCTCCCACCTATCTTGATTCCAGCTTGTAACTCACCCAGCCCGGCATTTCTCATGATGGCATCGTATAGACTGAACAAAGAGGGTGACAGCAGACAGCCCTGTTACACTCCTTTCTCAACCCTGAACCAATTAGTTGTTCCATACAGGGTTCCAACTGTTGTTTCTTGACCGGAATACAGGTTTCTCAGTAGATGGGTAAGACAGTCTGGCATTCCCATCTCTTTAAGAGCTTTCCAGTTTATTATGATCCACACAGTCAAAGGCTTTGTCGTAGTCAATGAAACAGAGATAGATGTTTTTCTGGAATTCCACTGCCTTCTCTATGATCCAGCGAATGTTTGCAATTTGATCTCTGGTTTCTCCTCTTCCTTTTCTAAACCCAGCTTGGACATCTGGAAGTTCTTGGTTACATAATGCTGAAGTGCAGCATGCAGGATTTTAATTAGCATGGGAGATAAGTGCAATTGTCCAATGGTTAGCACATTCTTTAGTACTACCCTTCTTGGGAATTGGGATGAGGACTGATCTTTTCCAGTCCTGTAGCCACTGCTGCATCTTCCAGATTTGCTGACATATTGAATGCAATACCTTGATGGCATCATCCTTTAGCATTTTGAAGAGTTCTACTAAAATTTCACTACCATCCTTAAAGCATCCACTAACTTTAGGAACAGCAGTGCTTCCCAAGGCCCACTTGACTTTGCTCTCCAGAATGTCTGGCTCTGGATGACTGTTCACACCATCATAGTAATCCAGCTCATTAAGATCTTTTTTGTACAGTTGTTCTGTGTATTGTTTCCATCTCTTCTTGATCTCTTCAGCATCTACTAGGTCTCTACCATTTCTGTCCTTTATTGTGCCCATCTTAGGGCAAAATGCTCCCTTGATATCTTCAATTTCCCTGAAGAGATCTCTAGTCTTTCCCATTCTGTTGTTTCCTTCTAGTTTTAGACACTCTTCATTGAAGAAGACCTTATCTCTCCAAGCTGTTCTTTGGAAATCTGCGCTTAGTTGTGTATACCTTTCCCTTTCTCCCTTGCTTTTTGCTTCTCTTCTTTAGCTATTTGTAATGCCTCCTCGGATAACCACTTTGCCTTTTTGCTTTTTTCCTTTGGGATGATTTTGTTTATTGCCTCCTATACAATATTACAGGCCTCCATCCATAGTTCTTCAGAAACATTATTTACAAGTTCTAATCCCTTGAATCTATTCGTTATCTACACTGCATATTCATAGGGCATTTGATTTAAGTCATTCCTGGCTGGCCTAGTGGTTTTCCCTGTTTTCTTTAGTTTAAGCCTGAATTTTGCCATGAAAAGCTGATAACCTGAGCCACAGTCAGCTCCAGGTCTAGTTTTTGCTGACTGTATAGAGCTTCTCCATCTTCAGCTACAAAGAATGTGATCAATTTGATTTTTGTATTGACCACTTGGTGATGTCCACGTGTAAAGTCGTCTCTTGTGTTGTTGAAAAAGGGTATTTGCTATGACCAGTACATTCTCTTGGAAGAATTCGGTGAGCCTCTGCCCTGCTTCATTTTGTACTCCAAGGCCAAACTTTACTCCAGGTATCTCTTGACTTCCTACTTTTGCATTCCAATCCCCAATGATGAACAGAACATCTTTTTTGGTGTTAAGTTCTAGGAGGTCTTCATAAAACTGATCAACTACAACTTCTTTGACATTAGTGGCTGGGTACAGACTTGGATTACTGTGATATTGAATGGCTTGCCTTGGAAATAACCAAGATCATTCTGTTGTTTTTGAGGTTGCACCCAAGTATTCCCTTTCGGACTCTTTTGTTGATTACAAGGGTTACTCCATTTCTTCTATGGGACTCCTGCCCACAGTAGTAGATTTAGTGGTCATCTGTATTAAATTTGCCCATTCCCACCCATTTTTGTTCACTGATTCCTAAGATGTCAATGTTTAGTCTTACCATCTCCTGCTTGACCATGTCCAGTTTACCTAGATTCATGGACCTAACACTCCAGGTTCCTATGCAATACTGTTCTTAGCAGCATCAGATTTTACTTTCATCACCAGACACATCCACAACTGGGCACTGTTTCTACTTTGGTCCAGCCACTTCATTCTTTCTGGAGCTACTAGTACTTCTTCTTCACTCTTCCCCAGTAGCATATTGGACACCTTCACACCTGGGGGACTCATCTTTCACTGTAATATCCCCTTCATGGATCACTGCCTTGTCGTGGCGAAGGGGGTTGCATAGTTTGATGAAGCTGTGAGCCATGCTGTGTCAGTTCAGTTCAGTTCAGTCGCGTCCGACTCTTTGTGACCCCATGAATCGCAGCACGCCAGGTCTCCCTGTCCATCACCAACTCCCGGAGTTTACTCAAACTCATGTCCATCGCGTCGGTGACGTCATCCAGCCATCTCATCCTCTGTCATCCCCTTCTCCTCCTGCCCCCAATCCCTCCCAGCATCAGGGTCTTTTCCAATGAGTCAACTCCTCACATGATGTAGCCAAAGTATTGGAGTTTCAGCTTCAGCATAAGTTCTTCCAATGAACACCCAGGACTGATCTCCTTCAGGATGGACTAGTTGGATCTCCTTGCAGTCCAAGGGACTCTCAAGAGTCTTCTCCAACACCACAGTTCAAAAGCATCAATTCCTCAGTGCTCAGCTTTCTTCACAGTGCATACATGACCACTGGAAAAACCACAGCCTTGACTAGACGGACCTTTGTTGGCAAAGTAATGTCTCTGCTTTTTAATATGCTATCTAGGTTGGTCATAACGTTCCTTCTAAGGAGTAAGCATCTTTTAATTTCATGGCTGCAATCACCATCTGCAGTGATTGTGAAGCCCCCCAAAATAAAGTCTGACACTGTTTCCACTGTTTCCCCATCTATTTGTAGGGCCACCCAAGACTAATGGGTCATAGTGGAGAGTTCTGACAAAATGTGATCCACTGGAGGAGGGACCGGCAAATCACCCCCAATATAACTTGCCTTGAGGAACTTACGAACTGTATAAAAGGACAAAGATCAATAAGCAAATAAAATTAAAAAAAAAAAAATAGAAAACATCAGCTAAACTGACTGCTAACTCTGAAAAGATGAACAAAATTGATAGACCTTTAGATAGATTCATCAAGGAAAAAAGAGAGCTCAAATCAATAAATCAGAAATGAAAAGGTTACAACTAACACCAGAGAAATACAAAGAATAAGAGACCACCACAAACAATTATATGCCAATAAGATGGACAACTAAGAGGAGACACAGACAAACTCCTAGAAATGTACAATCTCCCAAGACAAAACCAGGAAGAAATACAAAATATGAACACACCAATTACCAGGAATGAAACTGAACCAGTAATTTTAAAAACTCTCAACAGAAGTATGGGACCAGACAGCTTCAGAGGTGAATTCTATGAAACATTTAGAGAGGAGTCAACACCTATTCTTCTCAATCTATTTCAAAAAATTGCAGAAGAAGGAACACTTACCTCAATGAGGTCAGAATCATTCTGACGCCAAAATCATACAAAACCATCACACACACAAAATAAAGTTATAGGCCAATATAACTGATGAACACTGTCACAAAAATCCTCAACAAACTATTAGCAAACCAAGCTCAACAATAAACCAAAAGGATCATAAACTATGAGCAAGTGGGATTTATCCCAGGTGTGCAAGGATGGTTCACTATCTGCAAATCAATCAATGCAGTACACCACATTAACAAACTAACAAACTGAATAAAAAAATCAAATCATCATCTCAAAAGATGAAGACAAAGCTATGGACAAAACTCAACATATATTTATGACAAAAACTCTCAACAAAGTGGGTACAGAGGAACCATATCTCACCATAATAAAGGTCACATATGACAAGCACACAGCTAATATCATACTCAACAGTGAAAAGTTGAAATCATTTTCTCTAAGATGAGGAACAAGACAATAGGCCCACTCTTGCCACTTCTATTCAAGATAGTTTCAGAAGTCCTAGCCACAGCAATAAGACAAAAAGAAAAGGAATCCACACTGAAAAGAAAGAAGTAAAACTATCACGTTTTGCAGATGACATGATACTATACATAGAAAACCCTGAAGATGCCACCAAAAAACTAAAAGAACCTTCAATAAAGTTGGAAAAGTTGCAGGATACAAAATTAATATACTGAATCTGTTGCATTTTTATACACTATCAACCAACTATAAGTAAGAAAAATTAAGAAAATCCCAGTTACCATCACATCAAAAAGAATAAAATATCTCAAAATAAATCTAAGGAGGTAAAAGATCTGTATATGGAAAACTATAAGACAATGATGAAAAAACTAAATGATATAAACAGAAGGAAAGATATGCCGTGCTCATGGACTGGAAGAAATTAATACTGTTAAAATGATCATACTACTCAAGCCAATGTTCAGACTCAACGCAACTCTATCAAAATACCAATGGTATTTTTTCACAGTACTAGTATAAAAAAGTTTCAAAATGCCTATCAAAACACAGGACCCTGAATAGCCAACACAATCTTCAGAAAGAAGAACAGAACTGAAGGTGCATGCTCCCTGACTTCAGACTATAATACAAAGCTACAGTCACCATAACAGCATGATCCTGGCACAAAAACACACACATAGATCAACGGAATAGAATAGAGAGCCTAGAAATGAACTTGCACTTTTTTTTTTTTACAATTAATATACAACATAGATAATCTATTTCATGGCAAACAGAAGGGGAAAAAAAGAAGCACAGATAGGTTTTACTTTCTTGGGCTTCAAAATCACTGCAGATGGTGATCGAAGCCATGAAATTAAAAGATGTCTGCTCCTTGGAAAGAAAGTTATGTCAACTCTAGACAATGTATTAAAAAGCAGAGACATCGCTGTGCTGACAAAGGTGCGTACAGTCAAAGCTACGGCTTTTCCAGTCACGTACAGATGTAAGAGCTGGACTATAAAGAAGGCTGAGCATCAAACAATTAATGCCTTCAAATTGCAGTACTGAAGACTCCTGAGAGTCCTGTGGACTGCAAAGAAATCAAACTAGTCAATCCTAAAGGAAATAAACCCTGAATATTCATTTGGAAGGGCTGATGCTGACGCTCCAATACTTTTGTCACCCAATGCAAAGGGCTGACTCACTGGAAAAGACCCTGATGCTGGAAAAAAAGATTGACGGCAGAAGGAGAAGAGGGCAGCAGAGGATGAGATGATTAAATAGCATCACTGACTCAATGGACATAAATCTGAGAAACCTCCAGGAAACAGTCGAGGACAGGGAAGCCTGGCATGCCGCAGACCATGGAGTTGCAAAGAGTCAGACAAGACTCAGCAAATGAACAAAACAACTACAACAAAGGCGGCAAGAATAAACACAGGGAAAAGACAGCCTCTTTAAGAAACAGTGTTGGAAAAACTGGACAGCTATATGCAAAAGGATCAAATTGGACAACTCTCTCAAACCATGCACAAAAATAAATTCAAAATGGCTTAAAGATTTAAATGTAAGACCTGAAACCCTAAAAATTCTAGAAGAAAACATAGGCAGTAAGCTCTGTGACATCAACTAATCTTGGTAATTATTTTTATATGTCTCCTCAAACAAGGAAACAAAAGCAAAAATGAATAGGACTCAAATCCAAAAAACAAACAACCCAATCAAAACTGGCCAGAGGACCTGAAGAGACACTTTTCCAAGAAAAACATACAGATGGCCAACCGGCACATGAAAAGATGCTCAACTTCACTAGCCAAAAGGGAAATGTAAATCAAAACCACAGTGACATTACCACTTTACATCTACTAGAATTGCTATTATCAAACTGAAAGTCGCTCAGTCGTGTCTGACTCTTTGTGACCCCATGGACTATACAGTCCATGGAATTCTCTAGGCCAGGATACTGAGTGGGTAGCCTTTCTCTTCTTCAGGGGATCCTCCAACCCAGGGATCGAACCTAGGTCTCCTGCACTGAAGGCAGGTTCTTTGCCAGCTGAGCCACAAGGGAAGTCAAGAATACTGGAGTGGGTAGCCTATCCCTTCTCCAGCGGATCTTCCTGACCCAGGAATGGAAGCGGGGTCTCCTGCATTGCAGGCAGACTCTTTACGCACTGAGCTGTCAGGAAAGCCCTGCTGGTTTTGGTGTGTGTGTATGTGCCTTTCCCTTCTCCAGTCGATCTTCCCAATCCAGCAATTGAACCCAGATCTCCCACACTGCAGGTGGATTTTTTACCAGCTCACCCACAAGGGAAGCCCAAGAATACTGGAGTGGGTAGTCTATCCCTTCTCCAGAGGATCTTTCCAATAGCTCAGGTGGTAAATAATCCACTGGCAAGGCTATTATCAAAAAAACAACAAATAACAATTCTTGGTGAGAATGTGGAGAAAAGGAAACACTTACGCACTGTTGTTGGGAATGTAAATTGGTGCAGCTGCTATGGAACAATATGGAAATTTCTCAAAAAATTAAAAAGAGGACTACCATATGATCCAGCAATTCCACTTCCAGGTATTTATCCAAAGCAAACAAAAAACATTAATCAGAAAAGATATAAGCACCTCTATGTTCACTGCACTCAATAAGTCAGCAAATTTGGAAAACTCAGCAGTGACCACAGGACTGGAAAGGTCTGTTTAAGGAAGGGCAGTGCCAGAGAGTGTTCAAACAACCACACCGTTGTGCTCATTTCACGTGCTAGCAAGGTCATGCTCAAAATCCTTCAAGCCAGGCTTCAACAGCACATGCACTGAGAACTTCCAGATGTATAAGCTGGGTTTAGAAAAGGCATAAGCCCAAAGATCAAATTGTCAACATTCACTGGATCACAGAGAAAGCAAGAGAATTTCAGAAAAACATCTACTTCTGCTTCACTGACTATGCTAAAGCCTTTGACTGTGTGGATCACAACAAACTGTGGAAAATTCTTAAGAGATGGGAACATCAGACCACCTTACCTGCTTCCTGAGAAACCTGTGTGCAGGTCAAGAAGCAACAGTCAGAACTGGACAAGGAATAACAGATTGGTTCCAAACGGAAAAGAGTACTTGGTCAAGGCTGTATATTGTCACTCTGCTTATTTAACTTATATGCAGAGTACATCATGTGAAACCACCACCTGGATGACTCACAAGCTGGAATCAAGATTGCTGGGAGAAATATCACCACCTCAGATAAGCAGATGATACCACCCTAATGGCAGAAAGCAAAGAGGAACTAAAGAACTTCGTGATAAGGGTGAAAGAGAGTGGAAAAGCTGGCTTAAAATTCAACTTTCAAAGAGATAAGATCATGGCATCCAGTCCCATCACTTCATGGCAAATACAAAGGGAAAAAGTGGTAACAGTGAAAATTTTTATTTATTTTCTTGGGCTCCAAAATCACTGTGGATGGGGACTGCAGCCATGAGATTAAAAGACACTTGCTCCTTGGAAGGAAAGCTATGACAAACCTAGACAGCATATTAAAAAGCAGAGACATCACTTTGCTAACAAAGGTGTATACAGACAAACCTATGGTTTTACCAATAGTCATGTTCAGATGTGAGAGTTGGACCATAAAGAAGGTTGAGCGCTGAAGACTTGCCAATTTTTGAACTGTGGTGCTGGAGAAGACTGTTGAGAATCTCTTGGACAGCAAAGAGATCAAACCATTTAATCCTAAAGGAAATCAACCCTGAATATTCATGATGCTAAAGCTCCAATACTTTGGCCACCTGATGCAAAGAGCTGACTCACTGGAAAAGACTGTGATGCTCGGAAAGACTAAAGGCAGGAGGAGAAGGGGGCAGAGGATGAGGATGGTTGGATGACATCACTGACTCAATGGACAGAAGTGTGAGCAAGCTCTGGGAGATAGTGAAGGATAGGGAAGCCTGGCATGCTGCAGTCCATGGGGTCACAGAGTTGGACACAACTTAGTGACTGAACAACAACATGTTCATAACAGCCAATAGTCAAGATACGGAAGTAACCTAAGTGCCCATCAATAGATGAACACAAAAAGATGATGTGGTATATATATGCAATGGATTATTCAGCCATAAAAAATGAAACCTTGTTGGTTGCAAAAACATGGATGGACATAGAGGGCATTATGCTAAATGAAATAAGTCAGGGATGGAAGGACAAATATTGTATGATTTCACTTATATATGGAATCTAAAAAAAGAAATGAACAAAAAACAGAACAGAGTTATAGATTCAGAGAACAAACAGGTGGTGGCAAGAGGTGGGGTGAGGAGGAAAGAAGTAGATGATAGAGAATAAGAAGTACAAACTTCCAGTTGCAAAATGCGTCACAGGTATGAAATGTACAGTGCGGGGAATACGATCAGTAATTATGTAGTATCTTTCTATGGTGACATATTGTAATTACTAGACTTATCGTGGTGATCATTTTGAAATGTTTAAGAATACTGAATCACTATGTTGTGTGAAGTGAAGTGAAGTGAAGTGAAGTGAAAGTCGCTCACTCATGTCCGACTCTTTCCAACTCCATGGACTGTATTCTCTAGGCCAGAATATTGGAGTGGGTAGCCTTTCCCTTCTCTAGGGGATCTTCCCAACCCAGGGATTGAACCCTGGTCTCCTGCATTGAGGTGGATTCTTTATCAGCTGAGCCACAAGGGAAGCCCACTATGTTGTGTAACAGAAACTAATATAGAGCTGCAGGTCAATTAAAAATATTTTTTCTTTTTTTAGTCACAGAAAAAGACACCAGATTTGGGATTACAAGGTTGGGGGGAGAGGAGGGATGGGAGGAAGGCAGTCAGACAGTACAAATTTTCATTTACAAGACTAGTATGTGCCAGGGATGTAATGTACAACATGATAAACATAATTATCACCTCTGTATGTTATACAAGAAAGTTGTTAAGAGAAAAGCCTGAGAGTTCTCATCACAAGTAAAAACTGTTTGTTTAATTTAATCTTGAATCTGTATGAGATAATAGATATTCACTAAACTTACTGTGTAAGTCAAACCCTTATGCTATACACCTTAAACTTATACAGTGCTGTATGTCTATTGTATTGCAATAAAACTGAAGGAAAAAAAATGAAAACAAGACAGCAACAAAAAAACCCTCAAGAGTTGAACAAGATAAAGTCAAATGACATAACAATTATACATTTTCTAAGTACCTAAATAAATAAGTTTCAAAGCAAACCAAAATTGATGGAAAAATGGGAAGCTGACAAATAAATCAACATACTGGGAGATTAAAACATCTGTTTGACAGTCCAAACAGGAAGAGATATACAAACTAAAAACAATGAACAGGTTTTATTCACTGGAGATACTTTTAAGGCAGCATCTAATAATAAGGGTACAAACATTCTTTAAAAGCAAATTTATAAAACTGACCACATATGTACATGGCTATAAAACAAATTTAAACACATCTCAAATAGGTAGCATATAGACTATACTTTCTAACCACAATGCAATTAAAAGCCAGTAATTAAACAATAAACCAGAAATCTTCATACAGCAACACTAAAATATTATCACTTCTATTATAACTGACATACACGCTTACTATGTACTAGGCACTGTGCACTTTTAGATGCATTAAGCTCATTCAATCTTTCTAACAACGCTCTGAGGTAGTTACTATCATAGTCCCATTTTGCAGATGAGAAAATTAAGGCACAAAAAGATGAACTGATTTGCCCAAGATCACATCTGGGAGCAGTGAAGCTGAGAGTCAAACCTGAGCAACAGATTCCAAGGCCATGATGGGTGGGAAGGATAACGAACTTTACGGTAGAGAACGCGGCTACGCAAGACCTCAGCCAGGGGACAAAGGCAACAGCCACAGTGACCAGGTCAGGTTCACAGTATGAGCCCTATGTGATGTGAGATGATGAGAACAGCCTTTTACCTCTGGGTCTTTCTCTCAAAATCATTAAAAAAAAAAAAAATCAGACAAATCCCAATTGAGGACCACTCTGTGAAAATCCTGACTAATACTCCTTGAAGCTGCCAGTCATTAAAAAAAAAACAAGAAAAATGTTAAGAAACCGTCAAAATGAACTTTTTTACAAAACAGACTTACAGATATCGAAAATAAATTTATGGGTTATTTTTTATGATTACCAAAGAGGAGACATGTGGAAGAGGGATAAACCAGGAGCTTGAGAAGAACACACACATACTACTATTATATACGACAGATAAACAAGGACCTACTTGCTCTATAGGACACGGAACTCTTACTCAGCATTCTGTGATAACCTATATGAAAAAGGAATCTGAAAAAGAGTGAATATCTGCAAATATATAACTGAATCACTATGCTGTAACACCCGAAACTAACACAACATTATAAATAAACTCTACTCCAGATCAGTTGCTCAGTCGTGTCTGACTCTCTGTGACGCCATGGACTGCAGCACTCCAGGATTCTCTGTCCATCACCAACTCCCGGAGTTTGCTCAAACTCATGTCCATCGAGTCGGTGATGCCATCCAGCCATCTCATCCTCTGTCATCACCTTCTCCTGCTTTCAACCTTTCCCAGCATCAGGGTCTTTTCCAATGAGTCAGCGCTTCGAATCAGGTGACCAAAATATTTGAGCTTCAGCATCAGTCCTTCCAGTGAATATTCAGGACTGATTTTCCTTAGGATGGACTGGTTGGATCTCCTTGCAGTCCAAGGGACTCTCAAGAGTCTTCTCCAAAACCCTTCGGCACTCAGCTTTCTTCATGGTCCCACTCTCACATCCATACATGACTACTGGAAAAACCATAGCTTTAACTAGATGGACCTTTGTCAGCAAAGTAATGTCTCTGCTTTTTAATATGCTGTCTAGGTTGGTCATAGCTTTTCTTCCAAGGAGCAAGCATCAATTTCTTGGCTGCAGTCACCATCTGCAGTGATTTTGAAGCCCAAGAAAATAAAGTCTGTCACTGTTTCCATTGTTTCCCCACCTATTTGCCATGAAGTGATGGGACCGGATGGCATGATCTTCGTTTATTGAATGCTGAGTTTTAAGCCAACTTTTTCACTCTCCTCTTTCACTTTCATCAAGAGACTCTTTACTTCCTTTTCGCTTTCCGCCATGAGGGTGTTGTCATCTGGATATCTGAGGTTATTGATACTTCTCCCTGCAATCTTGATTTCAGCTTGTGCTTTATCCAGCCCAGTATTTCACATGATGTATTCTGCCTATATCAGGCTTCCCTGACAACTCAGTCTGTAAAGAATCTGCCTGCAATGCAGGAGACCCTGCTTCGATTCCTAGGTTCGGAAGATCTGCTGGAGAAGGGATAGGCTACCCACTCCAGTATTCTTGGGCTTCCCTGTGGCTCAGCTGGTAAAGAATCTGCCTGCAATGCGGGAGACCTAGGTTCGATCCCTTGGTTGGGAAGATCCCCTGGAGAAGAGAAAGGTGGTAGCCACTCCAGTATTCTGGCCTGGAGAATTCCATGGACTGTATAGTCCATGGGGTCACAAAGAGTTGGACATGACTGAAAGACTTTCACTTCACTCTGACTATAAGTTAAATATGCAGGGTGACAATATACAGCCTTGATGTACTCCTTTCCCAGTCCGTTGTTCCATAGGTTCTAACTGTTGCTTCTTGACCTACATATAGGTTTATCAGGAGGAAGGTAAGGTGGTCTGGTATTCCCATCTCTTCAAGAATTTTCCACAGTTTGTTGTGATCCACACAGTCAAAGGCTTTAGCATAGTCAATGAAGCAGAAGCAGATGCTTTTCTGGAATTGTCTTGTTTTTTCTATGATCCAACGGATGTTGGCAATTTGATCTCTGGTTCCTCTGCCTTTTCTAGATCCAGCTTGAACATCTAGAAGTTCTCAGTTCACATACTGTTGAAGCCAAGCTTGGAGAAGCCTATATACGCCAATAAAATCTTTAAAAGATACCATCAGAGACAAGAGGAATCTAAAGAGACACGGCAATTAGATGTAATGTGGTATCTTAGATTGGATCTTAGAAAAGAAAAAGTAAAACTAAGGAAGTAAAAACAGGAAATACATGGACTTCAAGTAATAATAATGCATTAACACTGGTTCATCAACTGTAAGAAATGCACCATACTAATCTAAGACAGCAGTAGGGGTGCTGGGTGTGTGGGAACTCTCTGGATTGTCCCGGTAACTTCTGTAAACCTGAAACTATTCTAAAATAGAAAGTTTACTTTGAAAAACCTCCATGTACAGCTTCCCCACTGTCTTCAGGATAAACCCATGGCATTCCAATGCCCTGCACAGTCTGCCCAGCCTGTCTTTCTAACTCCATGTGCCACTCTGCCGTCAATCATCCCCACGTGGTAACTGGGTCACTAAGCCCTTCTGCTCTCTCACATCTTTCCTCTCACACTTCCTTCTTACTGCAATGTCCCCCCCTGTCTTTTCCCACCAGCTAACTGATACCAGTCCTGTAAGAAAGCCCCAGGATCACCACCCTGGGAAAGCCTGCCCTGACTCTCCCGGAACAGCTCAGCAGTTCACCCCCTCACCACTCCCGTATCACCAGGGACAGCCTCTGTCACAGCTTAGACTCTGATAATGGTCTCCATAAAGACACAAGCTGCTGTGGAAAGAGAAATGACTTCCTAAGTTAAACTCAATTATTACTGGTGGTAATTATTACCAGTGGCTTTGGGGTCAGTACGATCTAATTATTATCTATTATTAAAACTATGTGCCAGTAACAGGGTTAAAGTACTGTACCTATCTATGTCATAAAACACACAAAACAGCCTTGTGAGATAAGAACTGCTTTACCTTACGCTTGAATCTTTCCATATAGTGGCCATTATCTGAGCTCCTGTCTGAGACTGCGTTCACACTTCGCCACTTTGCTGCCCCGTGAGGATGAACTCAGCTTCACGGACCCATGTGTACTGAGAGCCTGGGCTTCTCTGAGGATTCAGAAGGGCGCATGCTAAGTACCCAATACACACTTATTACTCCCTTCAGTCTCCCCTGTTAGTCTGAGGCCCTGGAGACCTCTGTGTCTTCACTGTCTGGACAGTGACCACAGGGGCTTCATAAAAGCTGAATAAACTGGAATGCATAAAGTAACAAGTTAGGCCACCAACTAGTGGAACATTTTAGGAGGGAGTGGTATAATGACCCCCCCCCACCTCTAGAGGGCAGGTCTCCCCTCCCCCCCGCACCCCCAACACCTCTCCTCAAAAGAGAAGACAGGAATCTAGCATGACAAGAAGGCTATTTCAAACATATAATGATGTACAATATTTGCAGCTTCAGTTCAGTTCAATTCAGTTGCTCAGTCGTGTCCGACTCTTTGCGACCCCGTGAACTGCAGCACGCCAGGCCTCCCTGTCCATCACAAACTCCCAGAGTTTACTCAAACTCATGCCCATCGAGTCGGTGATGCCATCCAGCCATCTCATCCTCTGTCATCCCCTTCTCCTCCTGCCCCCAATCCCTCCCAGCATCAGGGTCTTTTCCAATGAGTCAACTCTTTGCATGAGGTGGCCAAAGTATTGGAGTTTCAGTTTCAGCATCAGTCCCTCCAATGAACACCCAGGACTGATCTCCCTTAGGATGAACTGGTTGGATCTCCTTGCAGTCCGAGGAACTCTCAACAGTCTTCTCCAACACCACAGTTCAAAAGCATCAATTTTTCGGTGCTCAGCCTTCTTCACAGTCCAACTCTCCCATCCATACATGACCACTGGAAAAACCATAGCCTTGACCAGACAGACTTTTGTTGGCAAAGTAATGTCTCTGCTTTTTAATATGCTATCTAGGTTGGTCATAACGTTCCTTCCAAGGAGTAAGCATCTTTTAATTTCATGGCTGCAGTCACCATCTGCAGTGGTTTTGGAGCCCCCCAAAATAAAGTCTGACACTGTTTCCAGTTTACAACACTGCAAACTTTCCTCAGTTCCGGTAACCTGAGTCCAGCAATCCTGATCTCTGTCCCTCTGATTCCTCAAGGAATTTAGGTTCCAATCAAATGCTACTCAAGTAAACTCTACACTAGAAACTGCACTTGTATACTCGGAACCTTTCTAATTAAAAAATGCTGCAGGAAGGGGAGTCCCTTCCAGGGCTGGAAAGGGCCCCCTTTGTCTGACACTTGGAAATGAACTGTCCAAGGAGACACGCATGCTGACAAAGCAAGAGATTTTCATGGGAAGGGGCGACCGGGCAGAGAGCAGGCAGGTAAGGGAACCCAGGAGGACTGCTCTGCTGCATGGCTTGCAGTCTCGGGTTTTATGGTGACATGAATAGTTTCCAGGTTGTCTCTGGCCAATCATTCTGACTCAGGGTCCTTCCTGGTGGCACACATTGCTCAGCCAAGATGTATGTCAGCGAGAAGGATTCTGGGAGGTGGTTGGACACGTGGCATCTCTTTTTGACCTTTCCCTAACTCTTTCTGTTAGGGGTGGCTTGTTAGTTGCATGTTTCTTACCAGGACCTACTGTTGAAAATAACTCACATTGAATGGTTACTATGGCGCCTGGCCAGGGTGGGCAGTTTCAGTTAGTGTGCTGCCCCTAACAAGAACATGATGTTATCTCTCACTCTCCTTGACCTATCAGTTCAGTTCAGTTCAGTTCAGCCGCTCAGTTGTGTCCGACTCTTTGCAACCCCATGGACTGCAGCACACCAGGCCTCCCTGTCCATCATCAACTCTCGGAGTTTACTCAAACTCATGTCCATTGAGTCGGTGATGCCATCCAACCATCTCACCCTCCGTCGTCCCCTTCTCCTCCCGCCTTCAATCTTTCCCAGCAACAGGATCTTTTCCAATGAGTCAGCTCTTCAAATCAGGTGGCCAAAGGATTGGAGTTTCAGCTTCAGCATCAGTCCCTCCAATGAACACCCAGGACTGATCTCCTTTATGATGGACTGGTTGGATCTCCTTGCAGTCCAAGGGACTCTCAAAAGTCTTCTCCAACACCACAGTTCAAAAGCATCAATTCTTCCGCACTCAGCTTTCTTTATAGTCCAACTCTCACATCTCTATATGACTACTGGAAAAACCATAGTCTTGACCAGATGGACGTTTGCTGACAAAATAATGTCTCTGCTTTTTAATATGCTGTCTAGGTTGGTCATAACTTTTCTTCCAAGGAGTAAGTGTCTTTTTATTTCATGGTTGCAGTCACCATCTGCAGTGATTTTGGAGCCCAAGAAAATAAAAATCTGCCACTGTTTCCACTGTTTCTCCATCTATTTCCCATGAAGTTATGTGACCGGATGCCATGATCTTTGTTTTCTGAATGTTGAGCTTTAAGCCAACTTTTTCACTCTCCTCTTTCACTTTCATCATGAGGCTCTTTAGTTCTTCTTCACTTTCTGCCATAAGGGTGGTGTCATCTGCATATCTGAGGTCATTGGTATTTCTCTGGGAATCTTGATTCCAGCTTGTGCTTCATCCAGCCCAGCATTTCTCATGATGTACTTTGCATATAAGTTAAATAAGCAGGGTGACAATATACAGCCTTGACATACTCCTTTTCCTATTTGGAACCAGCCTGTTGTTCCATGTCCAGTTCTAACTGTTGCCTCCTGACCTGCATACAGATCTCTCAAAACGCAGGTCAGGTGGTCTGGCATTCCCATCTCTGTCAGAATTTTCCACAGTTTATTGTGATCCACACAGTCAAAGGCTTTGGCATAGTCAATAAAGCAGAAGTAGATGTTTTTCTGGAACTCTCTTGCTTTTTCAATGATCCAGCGGATGTTGGCAATTTGATCTCTGGTTCCTCTGCCTTTTCTAAAACCGGTTTGAACATCTGGAAGTTCACAGTTCACATACTGTTGAAGCCTACAGGTGTCTTGAACTCAGAATCAGTCTTCTCTAGAGGAAACATAAACATTTTCCTTCCAATCCTTAAACCAAAACAAGGAGGGACAAAACACTTCAAACACCATTTAAATACACAGTGAAAAGTTTTGTGCTCTGGGTCTCCCTATTTCTCTTAACACTGTTCTAACCAGCAATGCCACAAAAGTACACTGGGTCCGAATGGGCAGAACTACTGGTGTTTCACCACCAGGCACACCAAGAAGGGAAAAACCCCTCTGGCCGCCGTCTGACTAAGGCTGATACATCACCACCATGAGAAATACACAGGGCTGGTTTATCCTACACCATCATCACCACGTCTCCATTGCCCAGGGAAATTTTCAGTCACTGAACTACCAGCTGAGGACACAGCTTTAATATTTTACCCATTTATTAATTAGAGTCTACTTATAAAGAGTCAGGTTAGGGAAATGAGAACATGGAATTCTTTCCAAAAGTTTGGAAGAGCAAGATGTTAGAGAGGAATATAGAAAAACTGGCAAAATACAGAAAAACTGGCATTGACAGAATACTGACAATTGACATAAAGTAGTTTAGCTTTCAGAAGGGCAGTTTGGCAATGTTTACCAAAGCCTCTAGCAATTTATCCTAAAACAAAATAATCACAGAGTTACATAAAAATTCATCTACCAAGCTGCTCATTAAGTGCTGCTAAAAATGGCAGTAAATTGTGAACAACTCAAATGTCCAAGAGACTTTAAAAGTTTGATATAAAAATACAAGGGAAGCTACAAACACTTTAAAAGAAGTTGCTTTTTTAAAATATACACTTAACACCATGAGGAGACAATACACCAAGTAAAACAGAACAGACTACAAGAAGCGCTGCATGTTCCTGAATCATCCAAGGCAAGAACTCCTGTCCACTTACAGTCATGTCGCTATTAACACAGCTCCGTGTCTAAGAAACCCCGACAGAGCCCACTCCCCCGGCGAGGCCGCCTTCTAACAGGAGCACCTCCTGTCCTCACAGACACTCCCTCCCCAAGGCATCTCCCATAGCTTAAGACTTGATAAATGATTAAACTGTTGACTAAATTTTTCTTAGTAAGAAATTATTTCCTTCCATCTGATGTCGTAGGAAGTTAGGAGATGCTTAGAGTGTAAACCCAATGACATAGTTTAATGAAAGAAAAAGGAATGACTATCCAATCTATTGATGGAATTAAAAAACAGTACTATGGATCAAATTTTTTAAAACCTTCATAATTATTGCTGACTCTTCCATAACTAATCCAGATTTGTGAGGATTTTATTAGCTTCCTGCCTCCTCAATCTCTCTTTACAATGCTTTATCCCTCTGAAAAAATTCTGGACATCCTTGGTCCCACATGTGTGCGTGCTAACTCGCCTCAGTCATGTCTGACTCTTTGCGAATCCGTGGACTGTAGTCCACCAGGCTCCTCTGTCCCTGGGATTCTCCAGGCAAGAATACTAGAGCGGGTTGCCATGTCCTTCTCCATGGGATCTTCACCCAGGGACTGAAACTGCGTCTGTGTCTCTTGCATTGGCAGGTGGGTTCTTTACCACTGAGCCACCTAGGAAGCCCCCCTCTGGTCCCACAAACGGTCTTTAAAAAAAAGCACTATGAGAAATATAACATAGGTAGCATAAGTATAATTTCTATGACAACAATGCCATTAACCTAATTGAACCCAAGAATACTGCAAAACACTTTGCACCCAAAAGGTTAAATATCTATGCTTAAAACAGAACACATGGAACCAAATTAAAAATAAGACTTTTCCTTGTAGTTTTAAATAGAAATTAGGGAATTCCTCTCTTTTTGATATACAGTGATATACAAACAATTTAGTAATAGACTTTGGGGGGTAGGTACCATCTCACTCCTGTCAGCAATGATCTTAATTGGACAAATAGTCTGAAGCTAGGACTATTACTATTCTAATTCAAACAGTAACATATAAATACAAAAATCACATCACACCTCAGAAAAGTTTAGCAATACCACAATACACAATTTTACTGTTTTCTTTTCTTTTAAAAACAAATCTAAGCCAATTTATACAAACCACACCATATTAACAAAACCTCTATCCTTAATATTACAGCTGAAACTGAAAACTGTCACACAATCTTTTCATTAACATACTAACCTGGTAATATCACATTTTAACAATGTTGGAAAACCAGATGCCTTCAATTTCTTAATACTAGTCTTAGAAAAGGCACATCTCTTTTTAATTTAGCACAAATTGAAAAGGATAACTTTATTATATAAGATTAAATTATAATAACTTTATTATTATAAGCAAAGCTTATTTTTGCCCCCAAAAATAACCTATGCAAAAGTATCTGTTCAAGTTTTTATACTTGCTAGGGAAATCATAACAAATACCACTTACACTGTACATCAAATTCATAGAACAATTTTATTAAAAAGCAGCAAAATGTTCACGTTCATCAGACCACATAAAGCACACAAACTCTGGTTCACATCCATAGAGAACCCATGATGATGAACCGGTTAAACAGACAGGTTCAAACTTAAACTACCATAGTTTAAGTTTACATACAAAGTTTAAGACACTGAAAAAGTTCCTTGGAAAGAAGTCTTCATTTTCTCAAATGAAAAATTGACTACTCTTACTATGAAAGCCAGTGTTTGGAGTAAGACAAGCAAGAAAGTAGCCCCTGAGAATAACTGAACATAGCTTTCTAAGTGCTTCCCAGCTACGGCTCTCTTTTTCTACATTCCAACCACTGACCCAGACCCTCAGTGGCTTGTTCAGGTTGCAACAACATCCTTATCAAACTCTTCACCTCCTCCCCTTGCCTCCAAACCCAAACTTGTTCCAAACATTCAGGAAACATCTGTCTTGTCTGTGTAATTCTATTTCACATTACCTCGTGTAACTCTACTTCACATTTTCCTGCAAGAATTTCTCCGAAGTTCATGCCGGCTCCTAACCTGACTCATAATGTTACAGCTACAAACAGCTTCACAGAGTCTGCCTAATTTACAAGTGAGGAGACCATCCTCTAGAGACATGCTGTGTCTTGCCCAAGGTGATTCAACGCCAAGGCTGTCTTTAATGCAGGCTCCCACTTCTGTTTCTGTCCCCAGCTCTCAGTCACACCTGATCACATTTAGTCCAGACCTTTCAGCTCAGGAAAGGAGCATGGTTCCTTGTCATGCTGCTGTGGGACTATATAGAAATTTCTGGTAAAACAAAGTAATTGTTCTTGTTACTATTATGTTACCTGCCACCAGAAGAGCCAAAATACCAATGGAAGGCTCATGAGCTGTAATGATTCTGCTACCTAGCCACTCATAATGCTGAAGAGAAGAAGATATATTTGTTTTGATAGTAGAGATCTCATAACTTTCTACCAACCAACCAAACCAATTTGTTTATATGCAAATAGCTAAGCTCAATACTTCATTTAACAGTTAAATTTTATTTTTCTTTTTGATGATACTGATGAATTTAACAGTTAAATTTTAAAAAGCCCAATAAGCCAACAGAAAAATGGGCAAAGAAGCTATTTCCTAGAAAAAAGTGGCTTCCCTGCAGAATTCCAAGTAATTTATGTAAATACTCCCTTTCTCCAGGAGGTGGAGCTTTACTCCCCACCACGCGCTTGTGAGCTGGATTCCAAAGAACAGAGCAGGCAAGAGGGTGGGGTAACTCTACCGGAGAGAGATCTGGCTACCATTACCTTGGCCAGGTAATCAAGGCTAACAGGGCATGGCTCTCCATGATTCCAGCACACACGCCATCCTTGCTCCCCCACCCCCGACACACACACTCTCTCTAACGTGATGAGAAGTGAGGGCAGTCTGCCACTGTACAGTCCATCACACCAGCCTCGGTGTAAGAGAAAGGACAGACACACTCAGGAATACTCTACAGAACTCCTCAAAACTCTCAAGATCATGAATAACAAGGAAAGACTGATTAACTATCACAGCCCAGAGGAGGCCAGGCAGGCGGAACAGTTCAATGCGACGTGGAGACCTGGACTGGATTCTGAAACAGAAAAGGCTCATCAATGGGAAACCAGTGAAAACTGAATAAAGCGTAGGTAACAGTGACACGGGTTTGATGCTGTGATAGACTGGAATGGTAATGTAAGAGGTCAACACCAAGGGACCCTGGGGGAGGGACCTGATAATCTACAGTGTACAGGAAGGGGAAAGGACAGTAGCCATCTGTTTCTGAGAAAGTAACACCCCCAAAACTCCTAGAATTAGCGCAATAAACACAAGAAAATGTCAAAACTACAATCTGCAGATCATTTTAAAAAAGACCAAAAAAAAAGATCACTCATCAGAAAGAAAAACCCTGCACCTGTTTCAGAGAAACAATGGGAAACTGTCCAGTTAAAATTTTATCCTTAATAATCATATCTTAGGAGAAACATATAAAGTCTAAAATCCCACTAGATAAATAAATCATCTAATATCAAAAAGGATGGGTAAGATTGAAAGTTTTGCTTTATATTACAGATAGTTTTTCCAGGATGATGACAGCCATTTTAATTATATGCCAATTATGAAAATTCTTTTCATCTTCAAAAGCCATTAATTAATTAATCCTCACAATACGTCTGTGTTATAGCAATCTTACTCAAAGCAAAGACAACCTGCCTAAAAAGGTTTTAAGTCAGCCAGCTTCAAGTGGAAGTAAACCAGGCTTAGATCAAAAAACTTGGGTTTTAAAGCACCTAACAAAAAGCCATTATGTCTCCATGCCTTAAATCTGAGTGACTTCACTTTTGGGAAGATTCACCAAAAGAACAATACAGGCAGGAAGTCCTAAATCCAGACACTGGGAACACAGGAGTATCCACCACTGTAATGAGAAACATCTTGAGAACAAAGAAACAAAATGCCTTTTGAAGGCTGGGTGTGTTAGTCGATTAGTGGTGTCCGGCTCTTTGAGACCCCATGGAATTCTCCAGGCAAAGATACTGGAGTGGGTTGCCATTTCCTCCTCCAGACATCTTGCAAAAATATGTTGAAGAGCCTTTTTAACACATTCCTACTTTGTATGTGTTTGGGCTTACATAGTCCAATCTAACAAAATTACTAAGGGCAAAAACCAAACTAGAATAATTTTTTTTTAAACAGCTGAGGCAAAGTAAATTAAAAGGACAAAAATAGTTTATTTCTACTTGAATGGGTTCACCAGGAAACATTACTACTCACACAAGCTTAGTCTTAATTTTGGAATTTACTGTATTGTCTGGTTGACAAATTTTTTTTCATCTTGTCTTTTGTTTTATACAAACCAAGTGGGAGGAAGAGATGGGACAAGATAAAAGGAAATATTTATTAACCAACTATTATGTGCCAGCTACTTTCACAAACATTAACTTATAATCATCTCTAAAAAAGATATCAAAGTCAGTACTTAAAAACTGAAAGACCATAAAAACACAGGAAAACACCATGATAAAGTGGAAAAAAGTAAATTATGAGTCTTGCCATAGACGAGGTCCTAAGAAGATGGATGCCAACGAGCACCATAAAAGGAAAAAAGCAACGTCTGAATGAGTTGTTCTACAGGACAGGTCAGACGCTCCCTGGAAGCCAGCGCCAACACATCCAGCAGAAATAAGTGAAAGGGTCGTCTCCAGAGACAAGAAGCAGAAGACTAAGAATGCAGGGGACTCTCCCTTCGTCACACACACCCTTCTGCATCTTTTAATTTTGCACCACATGCCTATAATACCTATCCAAATAGTCAATAATTTTGTATTTAAGAAGAAAAAAAGTTAACTACAGGGAACGAGGTGTGGCCACGACCACCAATTCTCAGTTACTGAGACTGGCTGGATCACCGCCCTCTGGCTGGGAACACCATGGTTCCGGGAAACATCCAGGCCTTCCACATCACAGGAAGGGGGGATGTTGTCAGAACCCACAGCCATTATAAGGCATTACTCAATGACAAGCTCAAATCAGAATTCAATCTTGTCTTTACTTCCTCTTCAGCTTTATGCAAGTGCCCAACTCAAAATGGAATCCACATTTTACCTGATGGCTACAAATATGTAAAAAGAATCTTTCAAGAATTACTAAGAAATAACACTAAACCTCAACAGCTCCTATATCCAAATGGACACACCCTTCCAATTTATGTGTTTACCTATACATTCTAAGCACATTCACTATTTATCAATAGTAATATTTTTGTCAACTGGAAGACAGAAAGTTAAAAGTAGGTGGCTGTTATGCTTCTAAGCAAAAAATCTCAGCTGGGAGGCTGGTTCTAGGTTGATAAAAAAACACAATATGCTAGAGAGAAATAGAAAGTTTTGAAAATTTTCACCCAAAGTAAGGCCTCAATGAAAGGATACAATAAAATACTTAAATACAAATGTAGGCAGATGGTACAACAATATGTGAAGGGAAATGTTCAGAAGGACAAGCAGATAGGCAAGCTTAATAAGAGGACAAGACAAATAACATCACACACAACACTTAGTTTGAGGACACAAGAATCAGGCAAAGGTCTGAGAAATCTGAGCACTGCCCAAAGTAGACAGAAGGCAGGAAGGTACCCCCAGGGCACGTCTCAGCACCTTCTTCCATCCTCCCAGTCATCCTCTGATGCAGTCATTTACTGGGTTTAGTGGAACAGTTCTGGAATGCAACCCGAGTCCCTCCAGATTGAAGCAGAGTTGCCTAATAGCTTTAAGCCTCAGTTTTCTCTACTGTAAAGATGGAAAAAACAATTTCTTCCTCATAGAGATTAAATAAAATAGCATTTTAAAACAAACACCAAAAAAAAAAAAAAATCTCCAACTAATAAAAATGGGAAAAAAAACAAAACCTCCAACTAATAAAAATAAATGGAAAAAAAAAGAAAAAAGAAAAAAAACAGCAAAGGTTATTGAGCACATATGAAGGGCTTAAAATAATCGATCCAGACATCAGGACTAGATTCAATCCTAAAGCTGCTTCTAAGAGACCTGGTTACCCTGCTCCCATTGAAAGCAAACCTAACAATTCTACTTAGTCCAGGCAACTCAGCATAAAGATCCTTTAGAATAAGTTTTCTTTATCTAAAAGGCCTACTACTAATAATCAACTCAGGCAACTCTCAGCCACCAGAGATCAGATACATGCAAGTCTCTAAATAATGAGGGAACCCATTCACTCTGTAAGTACGCTTACTCATATCAAGAATTTCAACTTCAGTTTGAAACTATTTTTAACTCTATATCCCTCATAGACGGCAATACTCAAAACTTAAAAGTCAAATTATTCTCCCCAATCAGAGTCAGTGATCTGTGATGCAACCATGAGAGTTCTATCAGCTGCTGGTAAATTAGGAGTTCACTTTAAAAGTGAGAATGTTCTCATTAAAATACATGAATTCTACTATGCGAGTAAGTCCTAATACTTACACAGCAAGTTAGCAGTGAGAAGACAGACTATTCAGTACATGGCAAGCCATCCAACACTGAATAATTAATAACTCTAAAAGGGGGCATCTTCCCTGGTCATCCAGTGGTTAAGAAGCCGCCCTCCAACGCAGGGGATGCAGGTTCGATCCCTAGTCAGGGAATTAAGATCACACATGCCCACAGGGCAACTAAAGCCTGTGGGCTACAACTAAGATCTGACACAGCTAAATAAATTAATCATATAATTTTTAAAAAAACAGAGTTCCATGTTGTTAAAATATCTCAGGAAAATCAGTTCCAAACTCAGCTGGAAAGAATATCCATGATACCAATAAGACAAAATAGAGTTCAGTAACCCCAGAGTTCATTCCTTCATATATTAATACAACAACTGCAGAATAATCAAACTCCTGCAAAAATACAGAAATTTCAGAAAGTATCTGGGACTGTTTCCCCATCAGTAAAATGAGAAAATTGGACCTGACCTCTAGACTCCACTAACAGACAAGAGAGACATCACCCGACCTGCTGCACTTTGAAGCCTGACCCCCTCTTCCCGCTCTCTGGGGAAGTCCTGTTTGGTTTTGTTTTGGTTTGTTTCACTGATGGGTGTGGTGAGGTCTGTGAGGCTTGTGTGCTGTTCTTCACTCACTTCCTCCTGAACTTTTACTAACACACTGATTCACAGCACCCTCGGTCGTCAGCACTGCTTGCTGATCACTACACTGCGTCCAGCTCCCTCAGCCTCACTGCCCTCCCACACCGCCGGGCGAGAGAACCAACCCATGGTGGATCACACAGAGATCACCCGTTTCCTCACTAGTCAGACTTTTTCACTGTAGACAGACGGCGTTCTAACCTAGGAGGGTCAAAGACTCAGCTTTAGAGGCCACAGCGCCAGATTCCACAGAACTGCTTCTGAGGAGGCCTTACAGCCACAAGGTGCTCCTCACAATGAGGCCAGGGGCAGCAAACGCCACTCTTAGAAACCGCTGCCCAAGGCTGGTCCCTGCAGCCCTTCTGGCTCCTCCCATCCTCCATCTGACCCTGGCTCACGGAGCAGAAGTCACATGCCTCTGGCTAACTGCACGAAGGGTGGGAAAGCACAGTAACAGCTTCCATTTTAGGATGAATAACGTGGGAAATTCCCCCCAAAGACAGTGTTCTAAAGGTGCTGGTGGCCAAAAAGATTAGAGGTATTACTAAATCTATGTTCCAATTTCTTGATTTTGATATGTGCTTATAAAGGAGAATGTCTGTCTTTATAGGAAAAACAATGATATATTAAAAAATAATAATCTACAACTCGATAATAAAAAGACAACCAAATTAAAAGTGGAAAAAGGATCTAAAAAGGTATTCATCCACATAAGCACATGAAAAGATACTCAACATCATCAGTCAACAGGGAAATACAAATCAAAACCACCAAGGAAATTCCCTGGTGGTCCACTGATTAGTGCGATGGCCCAGGTTTGATCCCTGGTCAGGCAATTAGCTCCATAAGCCACATGGCAAAGAAAGAAACAGAAACACACACACAATGAGATGTCACTTCACACCACCAGGGTGGTTATAATTCAAATGACAGACAATAACAAGTGTAGACAAAGATGTGGAAAAATGCAACCCTCAAACACTGCCGGTAGGAATGTGAAGTGGAGCAGCCCAAGAATGGAAAACAGCTTGGTGTGGAATCCAAGACTGGAAGCAATGCTCCCAGGACCCAAGGGCACCAGTCCACGTCCCCGAGATTCCAGAGCCACACAGACCCCAGTCCACTGCTAAACTTCACCCGTTCCCTCTGCAAGACTGTGGGATCCGCTCCATCCTCAGCATTCTGAAATTTCGTTAATTTATTTTTTCCTTTACTCACTGTGCTGGGCACTTGGTGGATCTGTTCAATCTAGAGATTTATGACCTTCAGTTCTGGAAAAAATTTTAAGGACTAATTTAATCACTGTACCCTTTAAATTTTCTTTTCTCCCCTCTCTCTAGTATTTCAGACACAGGCGCTCCTAAATTGATCCATTAACTGTGATATACTCTTTCTGTTTTACTTTTGCATTTATCACTAACTATTAACATAATGTCGTAATTTCGTTAATCATCTCTTTCTCTCGGCATGGCTTCTCTCTTCCCTGTACATACACATACACCTGAGGAAAGCAGACAGCACATGCATCCTTCTACAAAACCTCAGCACCATTATCACACTTGAAGAAAATCAACACTTAATACACAGACCACATTCACATTTTCCCACCTCTTCCTCTTCCTCAAATAATATTCTTCAATGATCTAACCAAGGCTCAGGCACTATACATTCTCTTTTTCATCTGTCTTTGCTTAATACTTTCTGGAAGATTTTTTTTCGGTTTCCTATTGAAAATTTCCTCTGCTATTCTATTTTCCAAGAGCTCTTTCTTATTTTCTGAATGGTTCCCTAGTTAGTGTAACTGTTTTTGTGTTGTTTTTTTTTTTGGGGGGGGGGGGCTGTGCAGCATACAGGATCTTAGCTCCCTGATCAGGGATCTAACCCATGCCCCTTGCAGTGAAAGTGTGGTGTGTTAACCACTGGGATGCCAAGGAAGTCCCTTTAAAATACTATTTTTTTTATCATGAATTTAACATTTTCTTTAAGTTCTTTTAGCTTTTTGTTTTTGAAATTTGAACTTTCCTTCTGCAATTGACATTTTCTCTCTTCATTCAATTTCTTTTTTATCTGCCCGCATTACTGTTAGAGGCTTTCTTCTTGTTTACAATGAACCTTGACTGCTGAGGCACAGCTAGGAACGAAGTCTTAACTAAAAAGCAGGTTTTCCCTCCATGTGCACACAAGGCTTCCTAAGCAGCAAGGCTTGCAGAGTGATGGGACATGGACCATCTGTTTCCCTGAGAGCCACGATGGACTGTGTCCTCTAAAGCTGACCACAGTACCTCCTGCTTCATGATCCTCTAACACTGTGACCAACTGGAACTCTTGCCTCCAAGAGGTGAGGTTTGTGTTCCCTCCCCCCTGAACTTGGGCAAATTTGTAACCAAAGCATGTGATATGCTTTGACTTTGAAGCATAGAGACAAAACAGATTCTACCTGTTTCTCCTGAGACATACACCTTTGGAAAGTGTGTGTCCGAGTACGTGATCTGAGTGCCTTGAGGCAGCGGCACAATCTAGTCCACACACAGAGACTTTGTGGAGAGGCCCTGAGACTACAGGCCGAGAAAGGAGCCTGCCGTGCCCCCACCACACACACAGACCCGCCTCCCCATGCCCACGGCTCTTCCAGCTCCACTGACTGACAGCAGCCAAGACATTACCTGAGCCAGCATCAGAATCGCCCAGCAAAGCTCCCCCAAATTCCTGACCCACAGAAACCATGCAATTATGGTAAGTCATTTAGCTTGGGGGGTCATTTTTTAGGCACAAAAGTAAGAAAAATACTACTATACGCTGGAAAAAGGAGGACCTTTGTTATGTGGTGGTGGGAAATGTGGTGTGCAGTCATGTGAAATCTTTTACCTAATCAATTCAAATGACCCATCGAAGGAGACTCCCAGGCGTAACATTGAACATGTCACCAGTTTCTTCACAGGGCCTATGATAAAATGAGAGGGGAGAGAGAGGAGGAGGAGCTGGGGAAAGCGAACTGTTAAAAATGAGGTCAGCTGCGCCAGAGTGCCGCAACTACTAAAGCCTGTAAGCCTAAAGCCCGTGCTCCACAACGAGAGGAGCCACGGCAATTATAAGCCGTACACTGCAACTAGAGAAAAGACCATGCAGCAACAAAGACCAAGAACAGTCTAAATAGATAAATTAATTAATTAATAAGTCAAAATGAGAAATGGCTATGGGGGAGAAATCAAATCCAGGCTATGGTTGAAAAGCTTTTAAATACCTCAGAAAGATCCAAGAAGGTTCCAAATTGGCATTTCAAAACAAACCAAGGGTCTTCTAAAAACACTAAAGGCTGCTTCTAAAGAGCCTCTCCACTGAAGCAGTGGAGCTGCTCAGACTGTTAGGTGGGAGTGGCTGTTCCACAGCAGACGCACAAGGAGCCAGAGAAGTGAAGGACCCATCAGAAATGTGGCTTTTGTCTAACTGGAGTGGGTTAATAAACTGATACACAGAAAACCTACACAAATTTTTAAGGAATTGTACCAGTTTGGACTGAGACAAAAATAATACAGAACGAAGGCCTTTTTTCTTCCCAAAATATTACAAGCATAAAAAAATATATATATATATAAGCATGAAGCAGGCTAAGAAAACTTCACTCAGCTATAAAAAGCAGCCATTCCTTTTTCTCTACTTTATATTGGAGCATAGTTGATTAACAATATTATGATAGTTTCAGGGGCACAGCAAAGCAATCCAGTTATACATATACATGTATCTGTTCTTTTTCAAATTTTTTCCTATTCAGGTTATTACAGAGTAATGAGCAGAGTTCCCTGTGCTACATAGCAAGTTCTTGTTGGTTATGTATTTTAAATATAGTAGTCAATCCAGAATAGACATCAATTGCAAACTCCCAATCTACCCCTCTCTAAAAACCAGCGATTTCTTGAAAAAAAAAATTGCAAATCATAGATCTAATAAGAGATTAATAACCAGAATATACAGAGAACTTATAAAACTCAACAGTATCAACAAGAGATTTTAAAAATGGGCGGAGTACTTCAATAGACATTTCTCTAAAGAATATACAACAATGATTAAGAAGCACATTAAAAGATGCTCAGTATCACTAATCATTAGGTAAATACAAACAAAATAATTCGCATTAGGATGGCTACTACAAAAAAAAAAAAAGGAAAATAATAAGCATTAGTGAGGATGTGGAGAAATCTGAACTTTTACGTGGTGCTGGGAATGTAAAATGGTATAGTCAATGTGGAAAACAGCAACGCAGTTCCTAAAAAAAAATTAAATTACCATATGAGCCAGTAATTCCACTTCTAGGTATATACTGAAAAGAACTGAAAGCTGGGTCTATGCGATATTTGTACACCTATGTCATAGCAGCATTAGTCAAAACAGCTAAAACAGAAGCAACCCAAGTGTCCATCCACAGAAGAATACACAAGCAAAATATGGCACATCCATACAACGGAGTATTATTCAGCCTAAAAATGGAAGGAAACGCTGACTCAGGCTACAGCATGGAGGAACGTTGAGGACATCGTGCTAACAGAAACAGGCCAGTTACAAAAACACAAACACTGCAGGAGTCCACTTACCTGAGGTACTTAGAGGAGTTACACGCTACAGAGACAGAAAGTAAATCGGTGATTGCCAGGAGCGGGGGGGAGGGGGGGGGGGATTGTGGGAATGAGAAGTTAAGTGTTTAATGCATACTGAGCTTCAATGTCACGAAATGAAATGCGTTCTGGAGGTGCATTTTTGCTGAGGGCAGTACAACATTATGAAGGTATTCAATATCACTGCACTGTTCACTTAAAAGTGGTTAAGATGGAACAAGGAGGTCCTGGTGCAGAGCAGAGGGAACCACAGCCAGTCTCCAGGGATGGAGCACAGTGGAGAGGAATGTGAAAAGGAACGTGCCTCTGTAAACTGAGGCGCTGCGCTGTCCAGCAGGGACGGGTATGACATCATAAACTGTAAATCAACTATACTTCAATAAAAATGGCTGAAGAGAAGTGAAAATTGCTCAGTCGTGTCCGACTCTTTGCAACCCCGTGGACTATACAGTCCATGGAATTCTCCAGGCCAGAATACTGGAGTGGGTAGCCTTTCCCTTCTCCAGGGGATTGTCCCAACCCAGGGATCGAACCCAGGTCTCCGACATTGCAGGTGGATTCTTTACCAGCTTAGCCACAAGAAAAAATAGTTAAGATGGTAAATTTTACATGTATTTTAACCCAATTTTTAAAACCTAGACACTACTAATGGTAAAGGATAACTAAGAAGGCAAAGCAAAACACTCAGAGTAGAGCCAAGAGCCTTGGAGAATCACTCCCAGGTGACAGAACTGAGTCCTGACGAAGCACCGGCAGCGGTGCCCTCCTGGATTTCAGAAACACTTCGGACCAGTGACTGCTGTGCCTGTTTTCTCCTTTTCTGAACAGGTGTGCCTACAGCATCTATCCTAAGCCTTACCCACCATGTGCAGAAAACAGGAGATTACTTGGCTCTTAAGTTCACATGTGTCCAGATCCAGAACTACACCTGAGGAAACACATCTGGCCACAGCTGGCCTGATCTAGGGGACAGGATCTGATGTCACAATTGGAAAAGGGTGCTGGGGGAGGGTATGAATATAATTTGCATGTAGTAGGAACATCTTTGACTATACAGATAAAGGTCCATATAGTCAAAGCTATGGTTTTTCCAGTAGCCATGCACAGATGTGAGAGTTGGGCTATAAAAAGACTAAGAGCTGAAGAACTGATGCTTTTGAACTGTGGTGTTGGAGAAGACTCTTCAGAGTCCCTTGGACTGCAAGGAGATCCAACCAGTCCATCCTAAGGGAGATCAGTCCTGGGTGTTCATTGGAGGGGCTGATGGTGAAGGTGAAACTCCAGTACTCTGATCACCTGATGTGAAGAACTGACTCATTGGAAAAGACCCTGATGCTGGGAAAGATTGAAGGTAGGAGGAGAAGTGGGTGACAGAGAATGAGATGGTTGGATGGCATCACCAACTCAATGGAAATGAACCTGAGCAAAACCCAAGAGACAGTGAAGGACAGAGGAGGCCGGTGTGCTGCCGTCCACGGGGTTGCGACAAGTGCACATGACTTAGTGACTGAACATCAACAAAGGGAACATCTTACAATCAAAAGGTAAATTGTGGTAAATCATCTTTTCGAAAAGTGGCCACAACATCCTCCTACACATTCTCCTCAGAATCAGACTTTGATTCAGATCCTATCAAGAGGTGGATTCTATGCTGCCCCCCTCTGAGGCTGGACAGACAGGAGACGAGGGCAGAACCAAGGCCTGTGGGGCCCCTGAGGCAGGGCACAGGGGCGATACAACTTTCCCTTGGCTCTCCTGGCACATGCCCATGCTGAGACCCAGGAAAGGAGTTGCCGGGCCAGCCATGCTGCTTCAGTGGCTCTGCTGATCTATGTGCAGCCACTATGTGACCTGAAGAGAAATGCAAGCCAACCCTGCCTGCGGGAGCCCTTCCTAAATCCTGGCCGGCAGAGACTGTGTGAGACAGTGAAACAGCAGCCCTTGTTTTCAGGCAACAGCCATGACACAGTAGTGCAAACAGTGACTGGGACACAGGCTGACAGTTGTTGGAGGTTGTAGGCCTTTATATCTGGGCCAGCTTTCTCTCAAAGAGGAATCTTCTCATCTGCTGCCCGGAGGGTATAACCAGGCTGCAAGAATGCTTGGGTGTCCTGAGGTTCTCACCATTCAACACGGAAACTTCACACAACCTCCGCACCCCCACCCTCTCTGGCCTAGGCACCCTCCCTCCATCCCTCCCCTCCAGCGTCCCTGGGGCTCACACTCCACTAGGAGTAAACTGGCCCTCTGCTGGGAGAGGGACGCGGTAGCTGCTGGGTGACAGGAGTGGAGCCAGACTTCCGGTCAGCCCTGCAGCTGAGCCCTGCCCAGGCCACACCAGGCCCTGCAGACAGCTGGCACGTCCACCTGCCCGCCCCACCCCCACCCCCGGGTCTTTGGGAGGCGCTGCAGCAGCAACCTCCTTGCTTCCTAGGGCCTCACACCATCTCTCCCTCCCTCTGGCTCAGCCTCTTCAGTTCTGCCAAGGTAGCTACTTTACATTAGTCTATTTTCAGTTTCCAAAACACTAGTGACATCTCCAGACTGCCCTACTCTCTCCAGTATCCCATTACTCAAGGCATCAAAACTCAAGTCTTTTTACCTCCCTACCCGTTTGCCAGCTCTATACGCTTTGTTCACATTCTTTCAGAGCTAATCTTAGTTCAGCCTTCATTCTCACTATAAAATCTTTCAAATAGCCTTCCTAACTCCCTTCTACACTCCACCCAGGCCTTCCTATGATGTCTCAGAATACTTCTCTGCTCATATTATGCTAGCACATACAAAGTGTTCAGTGAGTTTAACGATTAGCATTATCATTAAATAATCAGTCAAAGACTTTCGTAAGGATTATCTCTTAATTCTCATACCAATCCTATGAGATAAATATTATCCTCACTTAACAAAGAAAGTAATTCAACAATTACCTATGGAATTGAATTGTTTCTCATTTTCCTCTTGCCAAGTAATCTCTATAGTCTTACCCAAGCTCTAAAATTTTATTTTCTACAGTTCAAAGGTCAAAAATTGGAAGCACAACACACACATTTACACTAAACATAGATTTTCAAAATGACAGGCACTTGCTAATATTGGCATTTAACAAACACCTTTACTCCTTCTAGAGGACTCCTAGTCCCACTTATTCCTTCTCTTACATCATGAAACTAAAACGACATGGGCCAAGATACAGCTGAGGCAGGAGAAAAGGGGGTAAAAACCAAACACACCCACAAGGAATGGAGTCACAATTACCTCAATGCCTATGTTAATACCCTCATCGCCAAATACTGAACTTATCCAATCACAAGGGAGGTTCTCCCAAATGTTCCCACATGAGATCCAGAAATATAATATTCCTTACATGAATATTCAGACACAATGCTGCGCCAATCCTCAGTGTGACTTCTCTACAAAGAGAAGTGAGTCACAGCGACACAAGTTCAAAGCTAACAGATGAGGATAGGACCACCTGTGTAAAACCAGCCTTCATGCTACACGTGGCACACTACCCCAACCCCACAGTCACTGCACTAGACACAGGAGACAGAGCAGAAATAAAACATGGATTCATCTGGTGGGCAAGAAATGTGAAACCTTGTGCAAGCTATTTAACTGCTTGAAGCCTTAGAGAAGGCTTCCCAATCTGTAAAACAGTGAGTAGAAACCACTTCCTAGGTTGTCCTGCGATGCACTGATCACAGTGGCTGGCATACAAAATGCATAAATATCATCTATTATTGCTGAATTACTCAAATATATTCTTTAAATTATAATCAGACAAGAGGCTAATAAGTATGGTGGTCTCTGGGTAAATGTGTGACTCAAGAGGAAAAAGGTAAGAAACCAATTATATTTCATTCTGTACCTTTTTCAAATTTAGCTGTTTTACACCAATGACATATTACCTATTAAAAGATTTTAATTAAAAAAACGAAATTTCAACCAAAATAAGAGACAGGGATCTGACGCTCCACAAGGCCTCCTTCGTGAGTCTGCCAAGTCTGGGAAGGACGACCTAGAATATCTGTCGTCATTCTGGAATTGGACATGTGTCCTGAGATAGATTTAGGGGTGCACATCTAGTCCCTACACAGCTGAATACTAACCTTTTAAACCTAAAAGGCCAAGCTTGCAGCACAGAGTTATCTTATTCTCTTCAATTTCAAACATTCAACTAATCAAAAACATGACCAGTTCTTTCCACTATAAAAGGTTTATACAATTTCACAGTTTTAATTCCAAACTATTCTGTTTAGTTACCTTCCCCCACAGAAGGTAAAACATCCAAACACTTCTTAATGAGGAAATTTTATTACATTTCAAGCTAGATCTGCCTAGCAACAAGTTATAAACTTATGTCACCCTACTCATGTTCCCATGGATACAGGCATGAACAGTCCAGCGGCAGCTGTACACAATCAGGAAAAGAACCCCAAGAGATTCATGTTGAAAACTGGAGCAGGAAACAGTACTACAAAGGCAGGGTAATGTCCAGTACCCTTCCCATGAAAATTCACCTCTCCAATACCCACAAGTCCAAACATCCTTCTGCTAGAATCTCCCTCCTTAAACTGACCCCCAATCAGTGTTTCTGAAAAAAACTGTTAATAAGAATTCAGTAACATCGTCCACATCAGAGCTGATACTGACCTTGGCCTATCTGTGTATTTCCAGGGTTGGTTCCCATAGCTCTTTCTGATGTAGCAAATTTGTCAAATTGGCTTGGACACAAGGTGGAAACCCATTTGATGCATTAAATCTATAATCTGAGGAAAGTTAAATGTTTTTATTGGTTTTTTAAACTAATATATTTTTTTTTTTAAGTACTGATATTTGAAGTAAAAGAAGTACCTATTACAAATTGTGAAGACAATTACTTTAAATTTGGATATTTCCAGTTTTTAAACACTATAAAAACTATAAAAAACTAAATTTAAATACACTACTACTAGAGAAAATAAAGAAATGTTCCCTCATAACAATGTACTTTGATCAAGTAACTTTTTCCCAAATTGTAAAACTTCTAAGACAGAAAAGGCAAAGACTCTTCTTTAAACCATCTTTCTCCTAGCAATCTGACCAAAAACTAAAAAATCCTAGAAGTCATAAATAAAATGACAAATTTGTCTACATAAAATCTAAAACTTAAAAAAATTTTTTAAACTTTTTAAGAGTTAAACTCCTTACATCATCAAAATAAAAACATTTACGAAACTGGTATCAAGGGCTTCCCTGGTAGTCTAGCAGTTAAGAATCTGCCTGCCAATGCACAGGACACGACTTTGATCCCTGACCTGGGAAGGTCCCACATGCCGTGGAGCAACTAAGCCCGTGCATCACAACTACTAGGCCCAGGTGTCTAGAGTCTGTTCTCCACAAGAGAAGCCACTGAAATGAGAGGCCCATACACGATAACAAAGAGTAGTCCCTGCTCACCGCAACTAGAGAAAGCCTGGGCACAGCAATCAAGAGCCAGTGCTGTTATAAATGAATGAATATATATCAAAAGGCTAGTTCCTTTAATGTACAAACAGTCCTCATAAATGAGTAAGAAAATAAAATGGGCAATGGTCACAAATAGTACATAGAAAGAAAAAACAAATGATCCATAAATATATGTATACTTATATAAAAAAACTGATAATCATTCTTAAAATAAGGACACTTTCAAAATCTACAGGGAATGAGAACAGCCTCTGCAGAAGGCAATTCCTGGTTTTCTATCTAAATTTGTGTCCAATTGTCTCATCTCTAGAAACCCACTGTTGTGTTAGTGTCTCAGTCCTGTCTGACTCTGCAACTCTGTGGACTGTAGCCAGCGAGGCTCTTCTGTCCATGGGATTTCCCAGGCAAGAATGCTGGAAGGGGTTGCCATTTCCTTCTCCAGGGGATCTTCCCAACCCAGGGATTGAACCTGCATCTCCTGTGAGGCAGGCAGATTCTTCACCACTGAGCCACCTGGGTACCTACTGTACAGAGTGAACCTAAGTGAGCAGAGACTGCATATAGCAAGACAATCATGCAGAACACGTAACAGAAAATACTAGAAACAAGAATATGTTTATCAATAGGGTTAAATTATGATTGAAGTGAAGTCACTCAGTTCTGTCTGACCCTTTGCGACCCCATAGACTGTAGCCTGCAAGGCTCCTCCGTCCATAGGATTCTCCACGCAAGAATATTGGAGTGGGTTGCCATTTCCTTCTCCAGGGGATCTTCTCGACCCAGGGATTGAATCCGGGTCTCCTGCACTGCAGGGAGACTCTTTACCATTTGAGTCACCAGGGAAGTCATATTATGATTAAATCTACAGAAACACTACACAATCATTATAAAGAAAAATAGCTGCCTTTATAGCTAATTTCTATATATGTGTGTATATACAGTCTAATAAATATATATTGCTTCAGTATTTCTACATATAGGAGATGTTAGAAATTTATATGGAGGAAAATTTTAAAGTTGGCATGAAAAAAACTAGAGACATGGGACAGAGAAGGAGGACTTAGAAATTAAAAATATGTGGGAGAAGACGAGGGTGGGATTTTTCGAGAGAACAGCATGTATATTATCTATGGTGAAACAGATCACCAGCCCAGGTGGGATGCATGAGACAAGGTGCTCGGGCCAGGTGCACTGGGAGGACCCAGGGGAATCGGGTGGGGGGGAGGTGGGAGGGGAGATCGGGACGGGGAATACATGTAACTCCATGGCTGATTCATGTCAATGTATGAAAAAACCCACTGCAATGTTGCGAAGTAATTAGTCTCCAACTAATAAAAATAATTGGAAAAAAAAAAGAAATTAAAAACAATAGCAGCACATGCAAAAAAAAAGTCACAGATTTTACTTTAAAAAAAATTGTATCTAAATATCTAAAAGGTAAGCAATCTGCGAACACATATTTGCAACAGATAACTGCTAATATATCACATTGATAAGAAAATCATAAAAAACGATTCAATGATAAAAGGATGTAGAGACGATTCAAAAGAGTACAGAGAAAATGTTTACCTCTGGAAGCTGCAAACATTTTTATTAAACAAGGCACCCTTGTGTATTAACCTACTTGTCTAGTGCAAGCAAAAATATACACAGCAAGACAGACTGCAATCCACTGCTGCCACACGCTAGGGTGTGCCTTCTGGGGCACAGCCTGGCAATATAGCTAAAGATCTTCAAAATGTTCATACATGGTGACCTAGTAATTTCGTTTGGGGGAAGCCACAGAAAAAAATCCAAAATACAGGGAACTGTTTTACATATATGGAGATTCATCTCAAATTGCTTATAAGAAAAAAAATTAGAACTGAATATTGAAATTAAACCTGAATATTACCAACAATAAAGAAAGGGTATGTCTGATAATATTCTATCTCATGTACTGTTATCCAATTGTTAAAAATTTTGAAGACCATACACATAGAAAACTATTAATGTCATAACAACACTAATAATGAGCTTACTTCTTGTCAGGTACTAAGCACTTTATGTACATTAATTCATTTAATAACAATGCCAAGACAATACTAATGGCACAAAGCATTACTATTCGGGGTTGGCTTTTTTTCTTTTATTTGAGTCAGAAACCATTGAGAATTTAATGAAAGTTATCAATGTTGACATTTTCCACAAAAAAAGCACAACATTTTGCACACCACTTCAGAGGGTTCCTAGGTCCCAGGTAAAACACCCTGTGTGGTCAGCATGTTCACAACAGCGTAAGAAACAGGCATGTGGAAACGCAGGGCAATGCAGCCAGGTGGAGCCACTCTGCTCTGGACGGTGGGTCTCCACATCCAGTGGAAGACAAAGTACACACCGGGTCTGGATGGGAAGGATCCTTGTGTAAGTTACCAAGGTAGGGGGTGGGAGAGCGGACGGGTGATCCATGAGAATTTTAAGTCAAACAAACCTGAGCTCAATCCAAGCTTGACAGATGACTAACTATGTAACACTGGGTGAGTCAGTCTTAGTTCCCTCTGGGTAAAAGGCCAGAGTTCTTCACAAGACTGCTATAAATGTACATCTAAAGGGTGTTCTATAAATGATAATCCTCTCCCTACATAATTACTTAACAATTTTAAAAATTAACATTACCTACCCCAAACTCAGGATTTCCCTGGTGGCTCAGTGGTAAAGAATCCACCTGCCAATGTAGGAGATGTGGATCCCTGATCCCTGATCCAGGAAGATCCCCTGGAAAAGGAAATGGCAACAATCCGCTGCGGTATTCTTGCCCGGGAAATCCCATGGACAGAGGACCCTGGCGGGCTATAGCCCACGGGGTCACAAAGAGTCCGACACGACTGAGCAACTAGCCAAACTCATCTGAAAAGTGAACAAACTAGCTAACATTTCCCCTGAACCTCAACACGCACGAGCCTGTTAAGCACATCAAGGTTCACTAGCCGTCCCAGTTACCTTTCTCCCCTTCCTGCAAGCAGACAACAGACAAACGGCACCAGGTAAACTTAGCCTTGACCCTCACTACAACTAGTGTCAGAGCTGCCTCATCATCAAAAATGTAACTAGAAACACACTGTGCAAGAGTCATAAATACCGAAACGTTTGGTGTATACTACCTGAAACCCTCTGCCCCCAGTGGCAGAGAGCAGAGCGCTTCCCTTGACCACAGTCCACTTTTCAACTTGCTGAGCAAAATAGAGGTCTCCCAATCACTCAAATCTGCAGAAAGCCGGTTTGGAGAGGCTGGTTTTGTTCTGGTTTTTACACTACAGTCAGGGCTAATAAAGAGGCTATTACACTGCATTCAAGCCTAGAATTTTCACTGACACGCCCCCGTCACCAGCTGGGGCAAGATAGCACAGGGCATCAGGAGCCCTCCTCAGGAAGTCCGTCCCTCCCCAGTGAACTTCAGGGAAGACAGAACGGCCGTCAGCCCACACTCTGCAAGCACAGCTATGTGTGGGTGCACAAGCATGTCGGTGCGAGACACTCTGGAGGTGCTTCACATCAAAACGGGATCTTAAAGGTCACACCTCAGAAGTCTACCTTCTATTATACAGAAAAACAAGGTTTTTAATTTTAGAATTTTTTTTACAGAAGAAATATTCTACTGAGCACAAGTTCCATTTTGGATTGCAAACTGACGTTCCTTCAAAGTACCGAGAAAAAAGAACTCCACCCCACACAGCTTTCTGGATTCCACCTGGCCCCAGACCATACGGGAGCTGCGGCTGCACCCGCTGTCCTGTGGGCACCAGTAACGGCTTCCTACCAGGTGAGCGGGAGTTTCAGAGCAAACGGACCTTCTGAGACCCTCTGATCAACTGCAGAATGAAGCTCTATCTTATGAAAGGATGAGGTTCCAAGTTATTATGTAATGTGAAAAGGGCACACCGTCAAAATCAATCTTGAAAAATACCTCAAGAAAACTCCCCACTGGAGGCCAAAAAGCAAAGTCATCTCAGGAAGCGTGAAGCCTTCACTGTCAAAATAAGTAACTCCTATACTCACTCACTGAGCACCCAAACAAAGTTGCTGGCTTGTTATTTAAAAGTCATGTTCCACTTAGAACATGAGGCCCGAACTTCACATGGTCACACGTCACAGTGAGTGAGAGCGTCACCAGGCTGAAGGTGCCCCAGCTCCTGCCTCCTCCAGGCGCAGGCACGACTACGATGATTGCATGTGTGGGCGGGGCCTAGCCAGCTTCAGTTTATATCCACCAGTTCAACACGATCTTTAACAAGCCGTGGTTCACTCTCAGTAGTTTGGACTAGTCTACTAACAACGAACCTGCTCCACGCCTCTTGTAGTGAACTCACAACTCATCTGGGCTGGTCCATGACCCATCTTAAGCAAGCACATGTGACAGGACTGACGATGTGCCAGTTTTGGACCTACAGGTTAAAAAGATTAGCCATTTCTGGGACTTCCCTGGTGGTCCAGTAGCTAAGGCTCCACACTCCCAATGCAGGGGGCCCAGGTTCGATCCTGGGTCAGGGAACGAGGTAGGATGCCACATGCCACACAGTGTGGTCAAAAACAAAATAAAGTAAAAGCTTATAATGTTTTCTTATAAAAAGAACTGGCAATTTCTGCTTCCTCCTTCTTGGAATGCTTGCTATGGGGAGCCCTGAGGCGCTGCGTAAGAAATCTCACTGTCCCAAGTCCACGCCCTGCGGCTGCATGGAGGAAAACACAGTCCAGGGGTCCCAGCTCCTCACTGAAGCCACCAGATGACACCAAGCCCGGCTACTCCCGGACAGCAACCACATGAGACGCCCCAAGCAAGCCCAACAGGACCGCTATCCAGGCTCAGCAAGACCACAGAAGAAGCATTGCTATCTATAGCTTAGAGGTTTGAGTGGTTTGTCACACTTTTCTGTAATTCCTCATGGAATACTCCAGAGGCAGGTGGAGCTGATTTGATAACCTGAGCCAGAAAGGGCAGGATCTTTTGCAATGGCAGTCACCACTTGCCGTCTAATCTCCTGGACAAGGTATGAACCTGAGATCCAGAAACCTAATATAACAGGTAGACGGCCCTGAGAAGATCTGGGAAGGCTAAAGCTGAGAAAGACTTGAGGTTCAGTTACTGCTCCACTGACGTTAGAAAGGATTCCTGACTTCCAGTGGAATCTCAAACACCTTGAATATTTATCACCATGATGGCTGAAATGCAACAAATAGCCTGCCCAAGATTTCTAAATTCCTGCATGCCACAAAACAAGATGACATCTCTACTAGTCGTCAAGAAGACAGGATCAAAATCAAAGTACTCCAAGTTGGGTTCTGCCACTCACCAACTGAGACCTTTGAGCAAGCTGTTTAAGCTCTCTAAATCTCAGTTTCACCATCTGTACAACAGGGATGATACAACGTGTGTTGCAGGATTTTTTAAAGGATTAAATAAGATCATGTCTGTAAAGCGCTTCAGCAGTGTTGGTTCTTACACACACATGCACACACACACACACACAGAGCTAGAAACAAAGGTGAGAAAGCTGGTAATGCGCCTTCAGAATAATATCAGCTCTTTCACAGTTAGACTACTAAAGACATATCTAAAAAAGACATATACAAAAGGCACCTACAAGCCAATAAAAGTATTCACTGTTGAGAAGTCAAGCTAGAAACCTGTATTTTGTAAACTCCCTGGGAAGAGTTTCTGTCTTTAAACAAAAAGAAAGTTGCTAAGGAGAGACAAATTTGCACCAGGCACTGTCCCAGAAACTGGGGTATGAAAAGCAACTAGATTGAAAAGCTCTCACCTCACAAAGCTCACCCTTCTAGCTGAGGGAGTCAGACAATAAACAAAATAAATTAGGAAGTATGTCTGATTAACGAGAGTCAATAAGAAAAAAATAAATCGAGGAAAGGGAACAGGAAGCAGCTGAAACGCTTAAGACAGACTGACCCTGGAAAAACTTCAGTGAGAATGTGGTATCTCAGTGCAGAGGGGAAGAAATAAGGCCATGAGCTGTGGCTCATGGATTAACGGTTGAGGGGAGGCAGAGGAACAAAAATCAAAGTGAATGCAGAGACCCTAAGGCAGGTACGTCTCTGACAGCGGTCAGGAAATAGCAAGCAGGCATCTGTGATCGGGGTGGAGCAAAGCTGGAGCTGAGGTCAGGGGCGACAGGGACCAGATCTCAGAGGGACTACCAGGCATCCTGTTCTAGATGTCCCGAGAAGATGAGCCAGGCCAGAGGGTGCCCAGATACTGGTCACACATGACTGTGGCTCGTCAGGGAGGGTGTGCTTTCAATGACATTAACACTTGCATCAGCAGGCTGAATAAAGCCTACCTATTATGAAGACTGCCCTTCATAATCTGAGTGGCCTGCAACCCAACAGTTGAAGGCCTGAATTGAACAAAAACACTGAGTAAGAGGAAACCTCTCCAACCTGACAACTTGAGCTGGTTCTCAGGCCGCTGAACTTGGGCTAGAACTTACACCGTCATCTCTCCTGGGTCTCCAGCATGCTGAGGGTATATCTTGAAACTTTTCAATCACCAGAGTCACATGAGCCAATTCCTTGTAATAGGCCATATAGATATGGACACAGATGGTTCTCCTATTCATTCTGTGTCTTTGGAGAACCCTGCCTGACCAGACTTTAAAAAGGAGTAATCTACAGGGTCTCTTGGGGGTAGACAGGTCAAATAACACGAAGACTGCAAGCTGACCACTGGATCTAGCAACATGGAAGTCATTAGTGATCTTATGAGCAATTTTAGAGGAATGGGGCCTAAATGGAATGTGTTCAAGAACAAATAAAGGGGTAGGAAAGAAGAGAATAAAGACAATTAACTACAAGAGGAATTTTTTAAAGGGGGAGAAATAACAGTGTTTTATAGGCTACTGAGAATGGTACAACAGAGAAGAAAAACCTGATAGCATTATATAAAGAAGAATAACTGGAGTGAGTCTTCGAGTAGGAAGAAGGTCGAATGCACGTGAAGAGGTGGTGGTCTCGACCAGGAGCATAAACACTCTCAGAAGACGAGGCAGAGGGCCAGGCACACAAGTGGAAGGGGCACATATGCCCATGGGAGCCTGTGGACGTTTCCTTCCAATTGTTTCAGTTTCTTTCCCAGTGAAATAAAGGAAGGATGGGGAAGGAAGAACTGGAAGGTTTAAAGTGAGATATTTAAATACTGTTCAGGAGAGTAACTAGAGTAAAACAGAATGTAACCAAGAATTGGCCTGCTTGAGTTTGGTGACCACGATTCTAAAGTCAGACTAGTCACTAGACTTTCTCAGCCACTCTTCAGCTGTGTGGACACAAGCAAAGGATAAGCAAGAGGCTGGATTAAACAGACCATGACAGACACAGCTGTGCCCCTCCCCCAGACCCCACCTCCCAGCTCCAGCTGCCCTACCAGGCTGCCAAGGCTCACAAGCTTCACATGCTCACAGATCCCCCCCATCCCACACCCAACACCCCAGCTGTCCCCACCTCCCCCAGGGGTGAGGGTTGGGCTTTGGTGGGCTTTGTTCTGTCCACTGTAGCACAAGCCACACCAGCTCCAACACCCAAATTCAGCTGCTTTTCCAGCAGGTACTTGAGGAAGCCAAGAGACAAACCCAAATGCACAGAATACTTTAGACCCTGGGAAGCAACTCTGACCATTAAGACACAGGAGCCCGGAAGGAGCCAAGGCATGTCTCCATGGTCCTCCCCACACCCCGCCCCCAGGAGTGTTCTCAGAGGTGCTCTGGTTCTCTGGGGACTTTCAGCATTGCCGAGCAACCAGCTAAGGTTCTTGTGAACCAGCAGCCAGCTTGGTAACACACGTTTTCGTATATGCTTTCTCTCTTTCTCTGCCTCACTTTCTTTTTTCCCTCTTACTCTAACTTCACATGAAGTATTGGCATAAAAGCTTTGTCTTATGCTCTCTTTTCTGGCAAATCCAGGCTAAGACACAGGTTGTGGCTTAGCCAAGATTATAGATGAAACCAGAAGAACACAAGCGAATTAGGAGTAGAGGATGTATTATAACAACCAACTGCGGAACCTAAGTGTACAAAACCATGACAATGCTCAAGGAAAGGTGGCAGGATCAATGAACTGAAAGTCATGATGGAGGTGAAGTCTCTAAGAGATGGGATGCTGGAAGATGTGAGCTAAAAAGATCAAGAAGGAACAGTCAGACTGCTAAGTTTGATACTAAAATGACAGAGGAGTTTCAGATGATGATAATCCAAGGGAATGGAAAGAGAGGGGAGGGCAGAGAACAGGAGACCCAAAGAGGGGTCAAGGAACTAAGAAGCTGAAGTGCTTAAGGACCAGGGTAACTGTAGCGTAACCATTGCCCAGTCACTCACAGCAGCTCTGAGATCAGGGATACTGAAATCACAGAGGACTACAGACACGACTGTACTCAGTGACAGAAAGGTAGAAGCTACTCCTATTCTAGGGACAGACTAGTAACTCAGACCCCACCCACTGAGAATAGTTATGAGAAACTGAGCAAAATATTTAAAACATGCGCTTGAAGCAACAAGACAACTGACAAGGTAAGGTCAGAATGCAGGAGAGACAGGCTTAGGGAGGGAAGTCCAGCCACTGAGGTCACTTTTTCCCCCAAGGTTGCTTGCCAATTTCACAGGGGACCATTGAGAGACTGGGTAATGCATCTGACAGGCTTATGGAGCTAGGGTAAAGACACCAGACTGCACGCACTGCACTGGGGAGAGGAGAGAAAGACAGAGGTGAGTAAACGCCCATTTCCTGGCGGACACTCCAGCAGGCTAGACTCCAGGAGTTAAGCATGAAACTGAGGAAAACAGACCTTCAAAGAGATTGCAGCTTAGCTCTGAATCATTTCAACTGGCTCTTCTGAAACTGGATTAAGGTGATTCCAGGGTGCTCATGTAAATAAGACATTATCCTGGACCTCAGATTTCTTTTATAATCAATTTTGCAAATTGCAAGTTTGATATAAAACATGCAATAAAAAAATGACCAGGCATATGAGGAAAAAAACACAACATGAACAAAAGACAGAAAATATGTAAAATAGAAGCAGATCCACAAGCATTCCACATATTAAGAGTTACCAGATTTTAAAATAACTATACTTACAATGTTCCAGGAGATAAAAAACAAAATATACTATTTTAGCAGAGAACTAGGAATAATTAAAAAAAAAAAAAGAACCAAATGGAAGGTCTAAAATTTTAAAAAGACTATACAACTGAAACCAAGAACTCAATGGATGGATTTAAAAGCAGACAGAGAAAGACAAGTTAGACTAAAATACGTCAAATGAAGCCCAAAGATATTAAAATTTGAAAAACATGGACCAGAAGCTAAGAGACAGGGATACAGAACATACATGAAACTGAAATTCCAAAAAGGAAGAGCAGAATGGAAGAGAAGCAATAACTAAACAATAACTGAGAAGTTTCTAAAATCAATGAAAGACAGCAAGCCACAGAAGCCTAAGAATTCTGAGCAAATTTTTTTAAAAAAATCATATCTAGGAACATCATAATAAAATAGCTGAAACAAAGAGAAAAAAACTTAAGTCACCTAAAAAAAAAACAACACAGCGGGTTACAATTATACTACTTTACTAAAAAAGAAGACAAAACACAGTGAAATACTTCTAAAGTGCTCAAAGAAACCCAGTAAAAACAACCTTTCATAATAAACCTGAAATAAAAACATTTTCAGATAGATTCATCACTAGCAGGCATACCCTAAAAGAAATATCATAGGATATTCTGCAAGCAGAAGAAAAAGAAACCCAGATAGAAAATTACAAGACACAAAGAAACGAAGGGCAACAAAAAGGGTAAACATGTGAATAAATCCAAATGAAATACCTGTGTAAGCAAACCGTTTCTCACAGGAATTAGAACATGTAAGACTTAAACCATAAAGCCGGCAAGGCACAGAGGGAGCAGAAAGGGGGTAACTGAGAGGGTCCTCCAGGAGGGTAGAAGCACTCAGCTCACACCAGACTGACACACCAAGCACGTAAAAACTGATCGCTAGGGGAGAAGATTCTGGGAGGATGGTGGAATAAGAAGCACAAGAAATCTGTCTCCCCAACTAGACCACAACTGCACTGGCAGAATCGGGTGATGTAACTACCATGAAACTCTGGGGTCTACTGAAGGCTTGCAACTTCTAGAAAAAGACTTGGAAGGTACACTGTGTTAATTTCAACTTCAGCTTTTATACCTGCATCCCTATGTTCATAGTAGCACTATTTGCAATAGCCAAGACATGGAAACACATGTTCCAACACATGGAAACACAACAAATGAATAGAGAAAGATGCAGTATATATATAAATGGAGTATTACTCAGCCATAAAGAATGAAACAACGCCACATGCAGCAACATGGGTTTTCAACTAGTATCATCTTACCAAGCAAAGTCCAAAGGAGCAAAACACATACTGCATGATATCACTTACATGCAGAATCTAAAATATGACACAAATGAACGTGTCCACAAAACAAAAATAGACTCACAGACATGGATAACAGACCTGCGGCTGACAAAGGGGAGAGACGCAGCAGTTGGATGGATAGGGAGTTTGGGGTTAGAAGATGCAAGCCATTATATACAGAATAAATGAACAACAAGGTTGTACTGTACAACAGAGGGAACTATACTCAATATCCTGTGATAAATCATAAAGGAAAAGAATATTAAAAAAATATGCATAACTGAATTACTCTGCTATACAGCAGAAACAAACTTTTTTTTTCCCATTTATTTTTATTAGTTGGAGGCTAATTACTTTACAATATTGTAGTGGGTTTTGCCATACATTGACATGAATCAGCCATGGATAGAACAGCATCGAAACATGTATATTATCAAGGGTGAAACAGACCACCAGCCCAGGTTGGATGCATGAGACAAGTGCTCAGGGCTGGTGCACTGGGAAGACCCAGAGGGATCGGGTGGAGAGGGAGGTGGGAGGGGGGATCGGGATGGGGAAACAGTCAAACTTTTGAAAGTCAAAGACAAAGAGAGATTCTCAAGAGAGAGAAATGACGCATCACATCCCAAGGATTCTCAGTAAGATCACAGGCAGATTTCTCATCAGACACTCTGGAGGCCAGAAGACAGCAGGTCGGTATACTCAGAGTGCTAAAAGGAAAGACCCATCAACCAAACACCTTGTATCTAGCAACACGGTTCTTTAAATAGCATTAAAAAAGAAGGAAATTCTGACATATATGACAACATGAATGAATCTTGAGGACATTATGCCAAATGAAGAAACCAGTCTCTCTCGCACACACACAAAACAACCAAAAACGGTATGATCCCATTTATATGAGGTCCCTAGAGTAGTCAAATTTCAGAGAGACAGAAAGTAGAGTGGTGGTTGCTAAGGGTTGCGGGGAGGAGGGAATGGAGTATATTGAATGGGTTGAGTCTCAGTTTTACAAGATGAAAAGCATTCTGGAGATTGATGGTGGTGATGGTTGCACAACGTCATGAATGTATTGAATATCCTGAACTGTGCACTTAAAAATGATTAAAGGTGGTAAATTTTCTATTACGCTTATTTTACCACAATAAAAATATTTGGAATCCAAAATTAAACCTCTCGGGTAACCATTAAGAGAATAGTACCCTGAAAAAGAGCATGTAACTACCAAGCTAGGGAGAGGGTAGAATAATAATAAACACAAAATGCAAAAGAAGATCAAAGCAACAAGAAAGAGAACAAGTGGATCAAATAAATAGAAAGCTTTGAATCAGTAGATTTAACTACAGATATATGAGCAAATCGGAGAAGGCAATGGCACCCCACTCCAGTACTCTTGCCTGGAAAATTACATGGACGGAGGAGCCTGGTGGGCTGCAGCCCATGGGGTCGCTAAGAGTCGGACACGACTGAGCGGCTTCACTTTCACTTTTCACTTTCATGCATTGGAGAAGGAAATGGCAACCCACTCCAGTGTTCTTGCCTGAGAATCCCAGGGACGGGGGAGCCTGGTGGGCTGCCATCTATGGGGCTGCACAGAGTCGGGCACGACTGAAGCGGCTTAGCAGCAGCAACATATGAGCAAATACTTAAAAGAAACTGTGAACAGTACTCAATGTCCAAGGTAAAAGCAAAGATTTGCTTTTAAGATTCGGATAAAAATGTGTGTAGACATACCTAAAACATAAGAAGAAAGAAAGATTGACAGCACAAAGATGCAAAAAGTCACTATGCAAACACTAACGAAAAGAAACTGGCACAATTATACTGATGAGGCAAGACGCATTAGGAGAGGGAAGGAGTGAAGCATGACGAGAGGAAGGAGAGACACTCCATCCTTTGGGGTTGGCTCCTCCACAGCAGTCTTGGGAGAGGCAGCAAAAAGCAGTAGTGAGTGGTATAATCTTTGACATCATATTCACTGTGGTGTTTTATGGAAGAAAAAAAAAATGGTACAGAAGTGGTAACACAGAACAAGGAAGACATCCCACTTCCAGGCGCAGTGACAGGAAAAGCAAGGTCCACTTGAGAGGGCTGCAGGGAAAACGGTGTCACCAGGAAACCAAGCTGCAGTAAGAACAAGAAGGTGAGGGACGTCACAAAAGAACTGAGGATCGGGGGATTCTGCTGCTGCACCCTGAGTTTAAGGCTGAATATAAAAGTGTCCAGAGAAGGTCAGGGGTGCGAGATGCGATCAAAAAGAACATGCAGTCTTAGAGAGCCCGCAGAACGGCAGAATGCCCTAGGAACCCTGGCCTTCCTGGTGACTGATTACTAAGGAAAAAAGCACATAATAAGATCAATACCAATGGCAGAGCATGACAGAGACGCTAGGAGCACTGAGGGAGGGGATGGTGGGGTGAGGATCCGCCAGGAACACCTGAAGTTCTGGGGCTTCCTCTGAACTTCTGTTGAAGCCTTGAGGTTGTCAGGGTAGCCATCTCATTCTGAGCACAGGAACACTTTCTCGATCCCCTGAAAAGGGCTGGGACTCTGACCTGGGATTTTAAAGGGCCAATAAATCTTTGGCAGCTACTATCTCTGAGGGTTAGTCTCAGAGGAAGAAGCAGATCTGGTTACACAGCCCTCCCCCAAATCTACCTGGGGAGTTCCTAACTGCCCAAGACCCAGAAGAATTTACACTGTCTTTAACAGGGTTGTTAAACACAATTATCCTCACAAAAGAAAATGTTACTTTTCTATCAAAGGAATGAGGGTAAGGACAGTTCACCCCTTCTGCGCCTTTGTACTGCATTCATTTTTTTTAATTCAAAAGATTTGTATTCTATGCCAACTAGGTGCTCAACAATGTTCTAGACTCGGGATACAGCAGTAAACAAAGACCTGTGTCTTTATGGAGTTTAAATTTTACAAGAGATATTAAACAAATGTATACATTTATGTTAGTAAGTGTGATGAAAATAAGAAACAGTATATCAGGATAAGAGTTTCCCAGGTGGCTCAGTGGTAAAGAACCACCCGCCAATGCCAGATACTAGGGTTCAATTCCTGGGTCAGGAAGATCCCCTGGAGAAAGAAATGGCAACACAACCCAGTACTCTTGCCTGGAAAATCCCATGGACAGAGGAGCCTGGTGGGCTACATACAGTCCACAGGGTCGCAAAAGAATCGGACACGACTGAGCATGCACACACACGTTACAGAAAGAACAAAGGAACATGTTTTTAAAAAAGCACAGGGATGCAATGAGAAAACCTGGAATGAGAAAAACTCAGCCAGACAATCGAGTGGTTTTCTATAGTTAAATTATGAGAGAAAGCAAAGGGGAAATCTAGATATTAAAATTCATGTGTGTGCTTTTGGCCAACATGGGAGTAGCAGAGACCAGAATTACCCCCCTCCTTGAAAAATCCAAACAAACATCAAACAATGGTCTTCCAGACAATGCACATCAGTGATACCTCAAAGATGGGAAACAAAAAAGGTGAGCCCTCCTGCTGCCCCAGCTTACTGTTCTGAGAGCTCCATGCCATGGAGCCAGGAGAGTGAAGTAAACCGTTTCAGGTAGCTACAGAGATGGCAAATATACTTATTTTTAAATGTTCAGTATCATCTGTCAGTAGGCAAACGTAAGCTAAAACCACAGTACGATACCACTACATACACATTAGAACGTCTAAAATTAAAAAGACTGACCATCCCACACGTTAGAAAGGTTGTGCAGCAACTGGAACTCTCATGCATACACTGCTGGTAAGAGTGAAAACCTGTATTGGATAAACCCATTTTGGGGAAGTTTGCAGTTTCTTAAAAACTTAGGTATACAACTACTATATGATTTCATTCCTGAACATTTACCACAACAAAAGGAAATACATGTTCACACAAAGGCTTGTACACGAGTATTATTCATGCGTGCTCAGTCGTGTCCGACTCTTTTGTGACCCCATGAATTGTAGCCCGCCAGGCTCCTCTGTCCATGGGATTTTCCAGGCAAAAATACTGGAGTGGGTTGCCGTTCCTACTCCAGGGGATCTTCCCGACCCATGTATTGAACCTACATCTCCTACACTGGCAGGCAGATTCTTTACCACTGCACCATCTGGAAAGCCAAGGTCATCACCATCTACCTATAATTTCTTTTAATAAAATACATATAAGGGGGAAGATATATTGTTAAGTATTACTCTATCATTCTGGAATTTCTAAATGACACATTCTATTCAAACTAATATTTGTCACAGCCAAAAGATGGAAATAACTCAAATGTCCATCAAGAGGTGAGTGAATAAAAAAATTCTGGTGTATCCATACAAGGTAATACGACTAACCAATAAAAATTAATCAAATGATACATGCAACAAGGTAGATGAGTCTCAAAATAATTATGCTGGAGGAAGCCAGATGTCACGATAGTACAGAAGTTAAGCTTCCATTTATATAAAACAGAAGAAACTGCAAACTAACCTAGAGTAACAGGAAGCAGAGGAGTGACTGCTTGGGGGAGCACGGGCAGCCAGCAGGAATCACAAGGAGGAATGAGGAAACCTGGGTGTGGGCTGATGAGTATATTCAGTCTCTTGACTGTGGTAATAATTCCACAGGTGTGTACATATGTCAAAACTAATCAAACTGTACAGTTCAAAAATGACAGTTTACTGAGTGTCAATTATACCTCAGTAAAGCTATTTTTTTAATGCAACATGTGCATCATGTTTGGATGCTGGTCTAAACAACTGTTTAAAAAGAGCTGACTGGAGATTTAATCACACGAAGGAACAAACATTATTTTTACTTAATTGTGCTATCTGTGGTTATATATTTGCTGATGCTGTTGTTGTTGTCTTTTACATTTAAAGACAATTATTTTAGAGCAGTTCCAGGTTGACAGCAAGACTGAGAGAAGGATACAGATATTTCCCATATACTCTCTGCCCCCATCCATGACAGCTCCTCCCACTATCAGCACCCCACTGGAGCAGGACATCTGTCACAACTGACAGACCTGTCCTGATACATCATAATCACACAAAGCCCAGCACACACCAGGGCTCACTTCTCGGCCGGACACTCTTGAGTCTGCACAAACGTGTAAAAGCAGGTATCCATTACTATGCATCAGACAAGTGTTTTTTCTCTGCCCTAAAAATCTGTTCTGCCTAATCATTCCTCCTCCTACTCTAACCACCGGCAGCCACTCATCATTTTACTGTCACAGGATATCATAGAGTTGAAAGAATACAGTATGAAGTTAGACTGTCTGTATTTTAGAGACAGCACACTTACAGATGGATAGCAGGTAGGTCAAGATAGGCCTTATTGAGAAGGTAATATTTAAGCAAAGATTCGAAAAACACAAAGAAGATAAAAGTTACAGTAGTAACACAAGAACCAGACTAACTAGGTCTCCTAAGGCCACTGAGAGGTTCTGGGCAGTAGAGAAACATGCTGACTTACACTTTAGCATGTGGAAGCAGAAGACTTACTCGAAGGCAACCTCAGTAATTCAAGTTACAGATGATGGTGAACAGGAGGACAGCAGCAATAGAGGCCAAGAGGAGCTATCTCTTCTCCAGGCTGGCAGGGACGGCCTGCAAGCATGGACGGGAAAATGATACAGGCAGTTCCCACCCTCAATGGGCAAGGAGAAGGCAACAGGAAAGTCAGTAATTACCTAAAGAGACAGAAGTGCTATAACAGACGTAAATCCAACGTTCAACAGGAAGACAGACGAGGTAGACCCAAGATAGAGGAGACATGGGAGGACCGTCCATGAAAATTCCCCATAAATGTTGCCTGACTTATGTGCGGGTATCTCAACCTCAAAACGGCTACATCCTCTATTGCCAGAATGGTACCACCAATCAGCAAGTCACTTTGGCCAAGACCCCAGGAGCTGTCGTCCCCGCGTGCCGCATGTTAAATCCATCATTCCAGTCTGTCTACCGTAACCACTTAAGAGCTTGCCAGCACATCCTCGTCTCCCAGCCACCCTCACAGCATCCCCTCACCACTTAACTCCAGGAGGGCCGGGTGTGCAGTCTGTTCACAGTGCCAGCAGTATCTGGCATGTATTAAATGCTCATTTACGAGTTTCTGAATAAGTGGTCTTCTCTACCTTCCATTAATTCATTCCCACAAGCTCTCCTCATCACAATAACCAATGATCTTTCCAAACTGCAATTACATTCACAGCACTCTGTGGCTTCAAGTTCTCTAGTCTTTGAACTTCACTGGTGGTCCAGTGGTTAAGAATCCACCTTCCAAGGCAGGGGACGTGGGTTCCATCTCTGGCCAGGGAACTAAGACTCCACATGCCTCAGGGCAACTAAGCCCGCCAGCCCAGCACAACTACTAAGTCCCCATATCGCAACTAGACCGGCCTGAGCGCCACAATGAAGAGCCTGCATATGGCAGCTAAGACCCAACACTGCCATAAATAAATAAACAAAACATTTTTTAGAAGAAGTTACGAAATGAATTTTTAAAAACACACATGGTCAACACCTGTGACACAGTATTATTTCACAGAAATATTACACTACTGCCTCCATAACACAAACGTTAGGAGGGTTATTTTAAGAGAAATAAGTCTTAAATGGTTATTAAAACTCATTTAATTTTGCAGAGCAAAGGGAACCACTGAAAAACACAAAAGGACAACCTATACAATGTGAGAAAATACTTGCAAATGATGCAACCAACAAGGGACTAATGTCCAAAATATACAAACAGCTCATAAAACTCAATATCAAAAAGACCCAAAACCCAAACAACCCAATCAAAAAATGGGCAGAAGACCTGAAGAGACATTTTTCCAAAGGAGAAATACAGACGGCCAACAGACACACGAAAAGAGGCTTAACATCACCAATTATTAAAGAAATGCAAATCAGAACCACAGTGAGGTAACTCCTCACACCAGTCAGAATGACCATCACCAAAAAGTCTACAAATAACAAATGTTGGAGAAGATGAAGAGAAAAGGGAACCCTGGTACATTGCTGTTGAGAATGTAAATTGGTACAGCCACTATGGAGAACAGTAGGGAGGGTCCTTAGAAAACTAAAAATAAAACTATCATATGATCCAGCAATTCCGCTTCTGAGTGTATATCCAAAAAAAAAAAAAAAAAAAAAAAAAAACCAAAAACACTAATTCAAAAAGATAAGTGGAAAAAAAAAATGCACACCAATGTTCACAGAAGCACTATTTTGGTACAACAGCCAACACATGAAAGTAACCCAAGTGCCGTCAACAGACAAAATGATTAAGAAGATGTGATACACACACACAAGAATATGAGTCATAAAAAGAGAATGAAATATTGCCATTTGTGGCAATGTGGATAGACCTAGAATAATATTATGCTTAGTGAAATAAATCAGACAAACTGTATTATACTGCTTACACATGGAATCTGAAAAATAAAATAAATGAATGTATATGCAAAACAGAAAGACTCACAGATACAGAAAACAAACTCACGGTTACCAAAGGGGACAGAGCAGAGGGGGGACAAGTCAGGGTGTGGAATTAACGGACGCAAAATACTACATACAAAACAAAGAGACAACAAGAGCTTACAGCACAGCTCAGGGAGCTATATCCAGTATCTTGTAACAACTTACAATGGACTATAATGTGCAAAAACACTGAATCACTATGCTGTACATGCAAAACTAACACAATATTGTAAACCAACTATAAGTAAAATAAAAGAGGTAGTTTCCTGGTAGCCTAGTGATTAGGACTCCACACTCTCATTGTCTTGGCCCAGGTTCAATCTTTGGCTGGGGAACTAAGATCTTGCAAGCCACACGATGCAACCAAAAACAAATAATAAAATAAAATAAAAACATTTAAATGACATTTAAAATATATTCCAAATCGGGAATGACTACTAGTAAGTACAGGGTTTCTTTGGAGGTGGTGAAAACAAAATCAGACAGTGGTAATGGTTGCACAACTCTGTAAATACACTGAAAACTGCCAAATTGTACACTTTAAGAGAGTAAACTTTATGGATGTCAATTATATCTTAGTAAAGCTATTATTTAAAAATTAAATAAGCTCCTCAGCTTAGCACACACAGCCTCAGTGATCTGTCATATGCCGACCTCTACAGTCTCTCCTTCCACCATTTTCCTGATTACCTCCCCCAGCTTCAGTCAGATCAAACTTCCTCAAAAACATCACATCTCTCAGCCCTGGAGAGCTCCCCTTCATCTACCCTTCCAGACCAACCTCACGATCACCTGGGGAAAGCCTTCCCCTCCACACTGATTTCAACCACCACCCCCCCCTCCCGCCCCTAGAACACAGACACACCTATATTACACAGCACTCACCACACTACAGTCAAGGCATTTTATGACTACTGGATCTAGGAAGTATCCAAATGTCTAACACACAACTTCATTTTCTATAATGTGAAAAAGCAAATTTACTAAACTTTAGCAAAAAAAAAAAAAAAAAAAGTGTTTTTATTTATTTGGCTAAAGATGGCTGCCAGACAATACAGGACTCAGTAATATTTCTATTGTTTTCTACATGTTCAAATTCTCCATAAGCAAAAAAGCAACTCATCAATGTTTAGGAAAACTATGCAAGTGTAAAATCCTGTAACAGAGAGAAAAATTAGTGTTTTCAGACCACCAGAAGTAAAAGCAGTCCATCATTTTTTCACACGAGCTCCTTAAAATAGTACAAAAGTACAACGGGTAAAAAGCTAGACAATACACATGTCAGAGGGGAATTATGTTCCTGGAAAGCTAAAACTAAAAAACACCTAATTACATCTCATCCTGCTTTTTCCAGAGCATAATTCCAATTTCATACATGTTCTTAAATTGTGTTTTTCCTTCACAATTAAACACAGTCCACCAGTGAATGTGTCCAACTGAGGCTAAAGCTGCATGTTTTTAGACTGCCTAATGATCATTAGCCTGTCTCATCTGCACCAAACTTTCTAGAACTTACACTTCAAATCATTGGTATTAACACTTTCACTTTGTTACTGCTACTTGTTCACATAAGACAGAAAGTGTGATTTTAAAACTTTTTTACAGCAATAAAACTCTTACTTTTAAAATGATCTAGAAACTTAAAATGCAAAACTAAATAAAAGCTCAGTTATTCCAGTTTAGACCCTGCATTAGCAGGTAAGGGCCTGCATGCCCACCCCCAACCTCCACCAACAACGCTGTACAAAATGGCAATGCCATGGAAACTGACCTGTTGCCACACAAGCAGAACGCCAGCAAGGCCTGAGAATGAGAGTTCATCAGTTATACAAACCCTAATTCAGTTCAGGAGCATCAATGCATGGCATGTGAAAGCGGCAGATGTTCAAAATCTAAAAGACATCAAGCTGAAAATGACTAGGAAACAATAAAAATTCTATAAGAAGGGCTTCAAAAGGAAATACCAATTTTATTACAAATACTCATTTTATTACATTCCAGCAAGATGGCTCCTCTGTCCATAGGATTTTTCAGTCAACCTGGTGGGCTGCAGTCCATGGGGTCACAAAAGAGTCAGACACAACTGAATGACTAAGCACAGCAAAATGGAGATCTTACACAGTCCAAGGAGATATTTCCTGAATTACACTTTTCAAAGAGAAAAGTATACATTTCTCTGAAAAAAAAAAAAATTAGTTCCTAACTAGGGCTAATAACTTTTAAAGCTAATTTTTAATAGTTTTAATTTACACTAATAATTTATTTTATAAAGAATAGTGAACTCAAAAAAAAACTATCCTGCTTTGGAAAATCCTGGGCTAGAATCATCAGATTTCAATGAGTAAGCAGTTAGTCTGAGCACTTTGTCATGGACACTGAAATGAATAGTGGCTATATAAAAACATGAAATTTTAATATCCTGGTTTCTGAAAGCATTATTATTATATTTACAGAAGGCTTCCATGAACATAAGACTCAAAAGTTTAAAAGCTATAATACACCAAAGCAAACTTCAGGAAAAAACATCAAAACTGAGAGTATCATGGTCCCCGATTTCAAACTATATTACAAAGCTGAAGTCATCAAAACAGCATGCTACTGGTCCCAAAAAAGACACACAGAAAAATGGAACAGAATATAGAGCCCAGAAATAAGCCTACATTTATACAGTCAATTAATCCATGGCAAAGGAGACAAGAATATACAATAGGGAAAAGACAGCCTCTTCAATAAATGGTGCTGGAAAAATTTGGCAGCAACATGCAAAAGAATCAAACTGGACTACTTTCTTACACCATATACAAAACTAAACTCAAAAAGAATTAAAGACTTTAATGTAAGACCTGAAACATACAACTCCTATAAGAAAACAGGCAGTCCATTCTGGTGACTAGAAGAGATGGGGTGGGAGTGGCTGTGAAATAGACGACAGGCATAAAGAGATATGTAATATACAGCATGGTAAGGTGTATGGTCAATAATACTGTGACAACCCTGTATGGGGACAGATGGTTACCAGACTTATACTGGTGATCATTTCATAATAAGTGGAAAAGTCAAATCATTATGCAATATACCTGAAACTAACACTGTACATTAACTATATAGCAATTAAAAAAAAAAAAAAAAAGCCCTAACAGCTTTAAGAAAAATGAAATAGATTAACAGATAACATATAAATGTGTACTAATATTTTCTTTAAAAAAGTAAATATAATCAATTCCTCTACTTTTCTTTTAAAAAAAAACCTAGACTTCTGTTTCCAGCTAAGGTGGGGTAAACCAGATTTATCCTATCATTATAAACAACTAAGGGTTTCCCTGATAGCTCAGTTGGTAAAGAATCTGCCTGCAATGCTAGAGACCCTGGTTCAATTCCTGGGTCGGGAAGATCCCCTGGAGAAGGGAAAGGCTACCCACTCCAGTATTCTGGCCTGGAGAAGTCTATGAACCATACAGTCCATGGGGTCGCAAAGAGTCAGACACAACTAAGCAACTTTCACTTTCACTTCACTTTCACTATAAACAACTAAAGATCAGTCAAATCTACAAAGCGATAGTCCTCAAGACAGTGGACATCAAGCAGCAGAGTACAAGGAGCCCTGAGAGACAGGAAACAGTAAATTCTACACCTGCCTCAGCTCACTGCCTGGAGAGAGCTCCCGACCGGCAGCACAGGGAGGGAGAACCCAAGGAAGCCAAGCAGTTTCCCCAAGTTTAGGAAGCAAGCTGAGGCCAAGGAAGCCAGGGCAGCTTGAGTTTGTAGGGCAGGATAGCAGAAGAGTGCCACACAGAACTCCAGAGATCTTCTTGAGGACTCAGCACAGTACTGATCAGCACATGTCTGTGAAGAATATACTTGAGGCTTCTGATTGGCTAGAGCACTCAGAATGGATAATAATTAGCCCTGTACTGCATGGCTCTGATCCCACCTAACAAAGCAAGATATGCAAGGAACAAACCACTTCTGAGGAACTTAACCATGTTCTAGAACAAAGCTCAAGAATATTTATAAAGATATCCTGCATCCATCAAAATAAAATTCATAATATCTGGCATCTAAACAAAAATTACCAAACAAGCAAAGAAACAGGAAAAGAGAACTCATAATGAGGGAAAAAATATCAATCAACTGATTGATACCAACTCAGAAATGAGACAGATAAAAGAATTACTAGACAAGGGCATTAGAACAATTATAATGAATTTAAATGCGTTTGAGAAGTTGGAGCAAAGGTTGAGTGTGTTCAGGAGAGATATGAAATCTAACCTTTTCAAAAAAGGGTAAGTCTTCATATTGCAGATTTTTTAAGTTCTACATTTCTCTTCAATATAGTCACACATCTTGATTATCCTTTTGGTTTAATTAGGTGCTATATAACCTTCCCCCCCCCGAAAAGCTTTCAATTTCTACTTGCTTTCTTAAGAAGCCTTATTTTGAATACCTTAACAGCAATATCTTAACAAATACTCCACTAGAGGAATTCCATACACAACCATCACATTCCAATATCACATTTCACCATGCACCTTGATTATAGGCAGAACTTCTGAACTAATTATAAAAATTAAAAAGAACGAAGCTTTCACTCCTAAGATTCTCCGGCTTTGCGCTGTCCAACAGCGTGGGAAACGTCCCGCTCTGCACGGTCCGACACAGCAGCCAGGAGCCACGCGCTTAAAATGATGTGGTTAGTGTGACAAAACTGCATTTTAAGTTTGATTTTATTTTAATAAATTTAAATAATTATAGATTACTAGTGGCTATGTTACTGGACAGCACAGCTTAAAACAATTTAAAAGAAAATCTGGATTGAAATTTTCAGAAAGATTAACATTTTCAAAATAACTTTTTAACAGTTTTATAGTTTTAAACTTCATAGTTTAATATTAATTTTTAAATTAGTAAACACTATAAAATCATAAACACAGGAAAACCCCTATTTTCAAGATTTGGCTCAAAGAACCACTTCATCTACAACTTCTTCCTGGTTTCTTCAATCACCAACCCCCAAGTAAGGTGACTCCACACCACCATGCTGCGTAACACCCTCTGTCATCAGCAACGTGCAAAATGGGAAGGGGGAAATAACCACTCAATAGACTTGAGACTTTCTCAAATCAACAGACAAAAACATTCTGGAACTAGATGGTCTGGTGGTAGTTGCACAACAACATAACTGTACTAAATGCCACTAAATTATTGACTTCACAATGGTTAATCTGGGGATTCCTTGGCAATCCAAGGGTTAGGACTCTGTGCTCTCACTGCTCTCACTGCTGAGGGCCTAGGTCTGATTCCAAGTCTGGGAACTAAGATCCCACAAGCTGTGCAGTGTGGTCGAATAAATAAACAATTTTTTAAAAGGTTAATTTTATGTTATATGAAAGTGAAAGTGTTTTAGTCACTCAGTCATGTCCAATTCCTTAGGACCCCATGGACTGTAGCCCACCAGGTTCCTCTGTCCATGGGGATTCTCCAGGCAAGAATACTGGAATGAGTAGCTATTTCCTTCTCCAAGGGATCTTCCTGACCCAGGGATCAAACCCAGGTCTCCTACACAGCAGGGAGATTCCTTGCCATCTGAGTTACCAGGGAAACCCCATGTTATATGAAATTCCCCTTGGAAAAAAAAATTGTAAGAATGTATCTAAGATGTATATCTCTAACTCATACAAATTCATTATTAAAGCACCTAAAACAGGGAAAACCAGGTTTTAAATGCAACTTTAAAGCTCATTTTTTCCCTTAGGTTTCCATTTTTTAAGCAAACTTGGTTATTAATTATCAACTGTCCACTACAAAATGCCTATTCGAGCAAAGTCAATCAGTGCACACAAGTGCTCTTATTAAATGCAGGACCACATTCAGTTATGTCAAGTGAGAAAGATAAACCTTTAGATATTTAAACAGAATTGGCGGCTCAGAACACTCAGAAAGCAGAAGTGCATGACACCACAAAGATTTCATGGGACCGCCTGAGATTAGGCTAGCCAAGTCTTACCCTACCCGTCTTACCATCCTGCTCCCGCAGGTGCATGCTAAGTCTGAAAGCGGACATGTCCCAAGCCCAGAAGCTTCTGTGCCAGTAAAACAGGATGTGCAGCCTTCAGTAAGTATATGTGTATATGTGTGAAAGAGCACAGAAATACCCTGAGTTCAAGTGAATAGAATGTTTAACCAATCCCAAAATTTTAATTAACCTTCTCAGACATAAAGAAGGCCATCAGGGAGTATTTCCTGGTTACTAGATGAAACTGCTGAAGAGGGACAAGGACAACCAAACTCTGGGGCAGAGGCTCACCCGATGAACACACAAGGCAAGCCTTGGTTTCTGGGCAGACAGAAGCTAGTCCTCAGTTAACCTTATGATCAAAACAACCATGGCAAACCTCACATTTAAGTCAACCAGAATAAAGCTTACAATTTTCTGTAAGTATACTCTGGTCTTTGAAAAACAGAACACAATTCACTAATAACACTAAGAAATACATACATCGGGGTTTTTTCAGGGGAAAGAGGCAGAGTTAGTTTGGTTTTTGTTTTTTTGATGGGGGAGGAGATTGGGAATAAAATACAAGGAAGGAGAATTAGTTGCTGAACAATACTAACCAGATAGTTGTACAGGTGAAACCAATGGCTTTTAAAAATACTCTTAGATATTTTAATGTGTGTATCTTTTCACACTTTATTCAAGACATGGTTCTTAAACTCATTCCACAGCTCAAGTTCAATGTGAATCTGCAGAAAAACATATGGGGAGGGGGGAAATAGATATTTAAATGTTATACTCTCATCTGTTAAACTAAAAGGTAGCCAACATAACACGATCCTTTGTAACCTTAAGTCATCCAATCACAAAAAATCACTCCCCTCAAAAACAACATATTTTACACTCTGAGAATGACCATTGTAACAGATGTGCAGGAGTAAAGCAACTCATTCCCACTCGCCCGTCAGCCAAGCCAGACGCCTCCCATTTCATTGGTGCTTCTACTGACAAGAAGAGCAATGCAACTGGGCACGAATCAGGCTCTGGCCACCCTACACAAAGATCTCTACAATACCTGGGACCACATGCAAACAACTAAGCAAGTGATCCAATAAAGCACTGGTCTAAGTGGTTTTTCTTAGAGAGGATTTCTGGCTGAGTCGCCCTGAAATACACTAGATTGCAGCCTGACTACAACTTATCTTAGTGGTATCCTGGTGTTTTTCCTTCCTTAGCAATATACAAAAATAAAGATGTTTCTGACAACAGATGGCATCTTAGAATGGGTTACCTTGGGCAAGTTACTAGGGTGAACCATAACAATAAACCTCTCTGTGCCTCTGTTTCCTCGTACGGAAAATGGGGATAACAACTTTATCTGATGTGACTGTTTTGATTGTTATGTTAAATTATTAATGTTCAAACCAGTCTGCACACAGCAAACACTACACTAACCTGGCACTGACATTATTCCTTCAAGGATTTTCTGTTGTGATGACAAGTGGCACCACACCATTCACCCACTCCCTCACAATCAGTGACAAAACCGTAAGACAACTGAATTGGGCTTTAGTCCACAGCACGTTCACCTTTTATAGAAAACTAACTGACCATCGTGAAAACTAAAGTTATGACTTTAACCTCTAACTAGCATGCTGTTAAAACTAGATGTTGGACAGAAATTAAATCAGAGCTTTTCAAGTCATCCAGCACTGTAATTTAGGTCAGTTGGTTAGTAATTAGTACACCAAATAAACTGAAGAAAGTTGCAACATAACAAAAAAAGATGTATCAAATTCTCAGTGACAATCTTCTTAGAAACCAGGAGTCCTAGTGACAATTAATAAGGAGCTATGTACCAAGTCCAGTCTCTGAGCAAAAATATATCCAACCAGGTATATGTTTTTATTCCTTCCTGAAAAGAAACTCAATCAACTTCCATACTAGAGAGAAAAACTCTACAACAAAAACTTTACAACTAACAACCCTAAGAAAGGATCGGTATCCAAATATACAAAGAGCACACACAAATCAGTAAGAAAAAGAACACCCTACAGAAAAACAGCAAAAGATATACACACAGAAGGAAACCAGGTAGCTGAAAACACACATAAAAGCACACTTGACCTCACCAGTAATTAGAAAAATGCCAACACAGACTACAAAAAGATAGCACTGCAAAAAGTTAAGCCTAACACCTTAGTGAAAACTGAATGAAGGAAAGGAATTTTCTGTACCTGTTAGACGAATATGCACAAATAATTCCATTTACAAAACTACTTTGATAATAACAAAACATACCGCTTTTCATACATAAGTATGTACTCAAGTACAAAAACAAGCATAGGCATCCTGACGGCCTTGAGAGCCTGCCACTCAGATTTCCCTTCGCTGGGAAGAGAGAGAGCTGAGAGGAGTGTAATTAGCTGACAGTCCCAGCTGCCCAGCACCTTCGAGGTCCACTGCAGCACGCTGCATGCTAACTCCGGGCCAACGACAGAACACAGCTGGTTTTCTAGAGAAGGCCCAGTCCTGCCCAACGCGCTCTAACAAACCACCTTTGCTCTGGTTGCACTGCAATCTTAGGCTCCTGGAGCTCATCGTCTACACCCTTCCTTCTGTTTTCCTTCACAGGTGTCACATCTGCATCCAACCTGAAGGCTCTGCTGCCTCACCTTCCCTCCTGTGGTCTCAGGCATTTACACCTATGAAACTCCTGCACAAGAGTTTCATGTCCATCAAGTCGGTGATGGCAGTCAACCATCTCATCCTCTGTCATCCCCTTTTCCTCCTGCCCTCAATCTTTCCCAACATCAGGGTCTTTCCAGTGACTTGGCTCTATGCATCAGCTGGTCAAAGTATTGGAGCTTCAGCATCAGTCTTTCTAAAGGATATTCAGGGATGATTTCCTTTAGGATTGACTGGTTTGATCTCCTTGCAATCCAAGGGACTATCAAGAGTCTTCTCTAGCACCACAGTTCGCAAGCATCAATTCTTCCACATTCAGCCTTATGATCCAACTCTCACATCCGTACATGATTACTGGAAAAACCATAGCTTTGACTATATGGACCTTTGTCAGCGAAGTGATGTCTCTGCTTTTTAATATGCTGTCTATGTTTGTCATAGTTTTTCTTTCAAAGAGTAAGTATCTTTTAATTTTATGGCTGCAGTCACTGTTCACAGTGATTTGGGCACCCAAGAAAAGAAAATCTATCACTGCTTACACTTTTCCCCCTTCCATTTGCCATTAAGTGATGGGACCAGATGCCATGATCTTAGTGTTTTTTTTTTTTTTAATGTTGAGTTTCAAACCAGCTTTTTCTCTCTGCTCTTTCACCCTCATCAAGAGGCTCCTTAGTTCCTCTTCACTTTCTGCCATTAGAGTGATATCATCAGCATTATCTAAGGTTGTTGGTATTTATCCTGGCAGTCTTGATTCCAGCTTGTGAGTTATCCAGCCCAGCATTTCACATGATGCACTCTGCATATAAGTTAAATAAGCAGGGTGACAATATACAGCCTTGTTATACTCCTGTCCCAATTTTGAACCAATCAGTAGTTCCATGTCCAGTTCTAACTGTTGCTTCTTGGCCTACATACACATTTCTTAAGAGAGAGGTAAAATGGTCTGGTATTTCCACCTCTAAGAATTTTCCAGTTTGTTGTGATCCACATAGTCAAAGGCTTTAGCATAGTCAATGAAGCAGAAGAATATGTTATTCTGAAAATCCCTTGCTTTCTCCATGATCCAACGAATGCTGGCAATTTGATCTCTGGTTCCTCGGCCTCTTTGAAACCCAGCTTGTACATCTGGAAGTTCTCAGTTCATGTGCTGCAGAAGCCTAGCTTAAAGATTTTGAGCATTACTTTGCCAGCATTGAGCACAACTGTACGGCAGTTTGAACATTCTTTGGCATTGCCCTTCTTTGGGATTGCAATGAAAACTGACCTTTTCCAGTACTAAGTTTTCCAAATTTGCTGACACATTAAGTGCAGCACTCTAACAGCATCATCTTTTAGGATTCTAAATAGCTCAGTTGGAATTCCATCACCTCCACTACCTTTATCTAAAATTATGCACACATATTATTGTACCCAGAAACAAGGCTTTAAAACAATAAAATTTGGTGTCACAAGTCTCAAACCTACCTGGAGATGCTTTTAATGACTGAAAGATAAATACAAGTCACTTTGTCTCTGCAGGCCTTACCTTCCTCATGTAGAACACAGGAAGGCTGCACTGAATAGACACTACAATTTTCTCTCTCATTGCTCTGAGGGAGAGAAAATCCAGAAACTTCAAAAGAATTACGTCTAGCATACAATTTTTACAGGATCCTCATATTAAAGAAAGAATCTGACTAACTTAAAAAAAAAAAAGAAAGAAAGAACAAAATTTGACTAATTTGAAAAAAAGTAGGTGTTCTAGGGTTTACTATCAACATTTCACTTCACTTCACTTGGAGAAGGAAATGGCAACACACTCCAGTACTCTTGCCTGGAAAAATCCCATGGATGGAGGAGCCCGGTAAGCTACAGTCCATGGGGTCACAAAGAGTCAGACACAACTGAGCGACTTCACTTCACTTTATCAACATTTCACGTTTAAATGACATTTTAATTTTACTTAAAAATATTTACCTCAAACATTTTACCAAAACACTTTTGTCACATTAAACCATTCTATTTCCTAAATAACTCTTGTTTTTTAAAAAATCAACAATAGAAACCATAAAACTCAACCAGAAGATGTATGTATTAGTAAAATTTCCAGAACACAAAACAGAACCTGTTAAAATACAACCATTATCCCTGATCAATCCTAGGTCACACGTATTTTCCGTACTTGCTATTTGAGGCTGTAGAGGTGACTCAGCGCAGTCACTGAGCCGGCACTCGATCCCCATTCCTGCCTCAGTCAGGCCTTCACTGCTGCTCCAGAGACTCCCTCTACAGCAAGGTTTTTCCAGCTCTCTGTTTTAAAGTAAATACCAACGGAACACATCCTCTTTAGCAAAGATAACTGTTTTCCATCAGAGTAAGGGGACAAATAGAAGCCTTATTTCTTACTTTAACATTATGCATGGAACCTCTAAAGAAAGGTTCAGAAGAAAGTGAGAGCTAAATTACAAATTAAGTATAACAATCAATATAGCAGAGAGTAAAATACAAAAAGTAAAATAAACTGGGGAAGAATACAGTAATTTGGATAGACTTTGATGTTTTATTTCCAAAGACTAAGAAGATTTTTTTCAATTAAACTGTCCTATAGAACTTTATAACACTAAAGAAACCACCTTTCTTAGAATAAGTCTAGGGAAAAGAAAAAAAAAGAAAAAGGAGAAGGAAAAGAAAAAGAGCAAGCCTAGCGCTTCCCTGGTGGCTCAGTGGTAAAGAATCCACCTGCCACTGCAGGAGACACAGGTTTAATCTCTGATCTGGGAAGATCCCACATGCTGCAGAGCAACTGAGTGCACCACGACCGCTGAGCCATGCCCCAGCTCTGGAGCTGGGAGAAGCAACCAGTGAACCCACATGCCTCAACTACTGAAGCCCGCACGCCCGAGAGCCCGAGCTCCTCCCCAAGAGAGCAGCCTCCATCGCAGCAACTAGCGAAAAGCCCAGGCAGCAACGAAGGCCCAGATGGCCTAAACAAATAAATAAAATTATTTAAAAAAAAAGAAAAGAGTAAGCTTAAATTTCTTCAGTACCAATGACTTTCAACACTGTTTTTAAAACAACTCTGTTCTGATGAGCCTCCACCAACTAACCTTTGGATCACACCCAAGGAAGTACTCATCACCCAAGAAAGTACTGCAGCAGAAGAACCTCACTTCGACATTAACTCTCAAAGACAAGGACTTGAGAATTGAGAGTAAAAACTCCCTGACTCAGAAGGCAGTTAATGTGTACTTCACTTTGGCCCAGGATGGACTCAAGGTTTCTTTCATACTACCCTGAAACTTGATCTGAACAGGGTTATCTATTCCCTCTGGATCTCAGTGTACTTTTCTGCTATAAAAATGTTTTGGAATAGTTCTCTCTCCCAGGAAAGGGTATTTACCTAAATTGCAGCAGGTACATGTAACTTAAAAGCAATCATCTTCAAGTATCTTTGAATGCACGATTAGCATTCAAATCTACAGCTTCATTATAACTCAGCCTTACCTTTGCAGTAAAGCAGGCAACGCAAGGACCACTATTTGGCAACTAAGTCCTTCAAACGATAACTAAAGTAAGACAGCAGAAAATGTTTACTTAGCATTTGCTGAGTGCCAGGCACTACACTGGACATTTTACATGCATTAACTCAGTTAATTTCTTTTCTTGAGGAAGAAGTTCCATTACCTCTACTTCACAGATGAAAGCAAAAATAAAGAAACCTGGCCAGGGCCTAAACACAATTGTCAAGAGGCACTGCCAAGATCTGAACTTGGGTTTGATGGTTCTCACAACCCAAGCTCAGTCTGCTCTGTGTTGCTTCTGAAAAAAGCCTGAAATTAAAAAGATGACTGTAACTAACATAATCACAGGCCACAGTGATGAAAAGAACCTGATTCACAATGCAGGAAACTGAGGCTCCTGAGATAAAATGACGAGCTTGACCTTTTTAAACCACCTTCTTAATCACAGAGACAAGGCACTAGACATCCCAAGAGACAGCTTTAGGTGCCTCCTACTGCACTGCATCACAAAGGGGATCACACACAGCACTTTCTCATTACCCTCACCTCTCATGTGGGTAAACACTGCCTCCAAGTATGCCTCCATCACGAAGGCTTCACCATAACTTATGAATTTTTGGATATGTTTAAAATTTATTTTCACAATGAAACTAAAGCCAAGTAAATAATGCGTTCAAAGAGGAAGACAGAATCACCACCAAGAAGAAATGACAAGCAGGTCAAGACACCCTGTTCAGGAAAATTATTCTACATTTTAATAATATAAGTCAACTCTGAAAGTGACAGTTGAACCAGTGACACCCACAAATTTTCTAATCTGATTAAATATATTGGATTCAATGTTCCAAATAAAGGTTGCATGTTTAAAGGGCCATTACCTCAAAAAAATTTACCATTAACACTTCCTCTTCTAAAAGAGTCTTAATTTTACTATTAATGAACTGTGATCACTAACTAGGATAGAAGTTGACAATAACAATACATGCTTCAGAAAACAAAGAACTTGAATCAATCTTAAAATCCTGCCACTGTGTTCCTCTAGTTAGAAGACAACAAAGAGGAAGAGTACCAAACAAGGGGTCAAAGAAACACGGAGGCTACCAGTTCTTCCTCTGCATGTTTATTGGGAAGACCATGGAATTACTTAACATTTTTGTATAGAAGAACACTACTAGTTTCAAAATAAATCATGTTTTGCCAATGCAGGAAACAACTGACCAGAGGCAGGCTAGCATAAGCACTCTTCCCTCCTATTTACTGTATGCTTATTAAATTCTAGGGCTTCCCTGGTGGCTCAGATGGTAAAGAGTCTGCCTGCGATGCAGGAGACCTGAGTTCCATACCTGGGTTGGGAAGATGCCCTGGAGAAGAAAAAGGTTACCCACTCCAGTATTCTGGCCTGGAGAATTCCATGGGCTGTATATTCCATGGGGTCGCAAAGAGTCGGACACGACTGAATGACTTTCACTTCACTATTAAATTCTAAAAGAAACCAAAGTCAACTCAACATATGACATGGCACAGAGTATGAAACAGAGTATGGACAGTCTGGACCCCACACGGGAACAAAGATAAAGATATGAAACTGCATTCTGGTCTTTGTTTTTAAACCTACCTGATAAAACTTGTTCACCATTATAAACAAAGATGTTATTTTAACTAAAAAGTTCTGATCCAGTGGTCCAGTTTAGGTCTTAATTAGGTAATAAGACATGAATCAGCATTTTAGGATGACAGTGCTCTGTCCACTTTGTTCACCATGTGTGAGGAATGACAGAAATGCATTTTCCCTGGACTATACAGGGAATTTCAAGCAGATCTAGTTTCAATCATTTGTTTTTAAAGCTAAATAGGGTCAAGTTGGGAGACTGTGGGTAAACAAAATCTGACCTTAAAAAAAAAAATCAACATTCTTCCACTCATACATCTTTACAGAGATAGGTTTTTCTGTTGTTGTTGTTTTTTAAGTAGCTTCCTGATGAGTTTCACATTCACTAGTCTGTTCAAATGGTGGTTAAAAAAATACATAAATAAATAATAATAAATAAAAAAATAAATAAATATGCATTCAAAACTCAGGAAGAGAAAAATAAAATGCAGTAACAATCACAATCTCAATTCCTTATTATTCCTAACTTGTACGCATGAAAAAAAAAACTAAGTCCAAAGACCTTAAAAAAAAATTTGCTTGACATGAAACAAAACTGGTGTGCCATTTCTATTCCGAAATGGAAGCTGTTATTAAGATATGAAACTCTTCCCTTAGATTTTAAGTTAAATGAGAACACATCTTTTTAAAAAATAAATAAATAAGTAGTAAAAAGTAAAGTCCTACAATCTCCAGCCATGCCTAGGAATTTGTCCCACTGCTCAGGATAGCAAAACAGGGCTTCAAATTATTTCACACCAGATAAATTCCTTTCCAGATTAAAACAAACACAAAATAGGAAATGTTAATGCCAAGAGCCAATCAAGTGACAGTAAGACTATACAGAAAAACATTTGCAGTTTTTCACTCTTTAGAATGCAGGTCTCTGACAAATTTATGCTTGCCCCTATTCCATCAAAACTGCAAGAACAGCTCAAAATATGATCCTATTACATGTGCTGTTTCAAAGAGAACAACTCCAAAGAAGTCTTCCTCATTCCTAACAATGCAGAGCTAGGCATCAACATTTAGGACAATATCAGAAATCTAATTCTTGCTATTGCCATCAAATATGCACTTATCTTTACTCACAGCCAACATATTTAAATAAAGCTTTCAAAATGAATGTAACCAAAATGTAGCCAAAAACTGACCAACTTACTAAAAGATGTGTACAAGTTGATATTTTTTTTAAATATGTGGGGGAAACTTGGTGAAGAGCTTTGCTTTATGGTCTGTGTATTAAAACAAAGATGGACTTGACCTACAAAATGAAGATAGGGTCAACTGTAACCAAAAAACAGTATGCTTCCCCTGGTGGCCAACGGAGGAATGGAGAAGGCATGCACAGGGGAGAAGCAGCCTGGCCTGGGAGTCCCATCCTGTCGCTCTTATAAATGAGAAGTGACGACCAAAAAAGGAAGAGGTGGGGGAAGGGGAAAGTATAGGAAGACTAACCGAAGTTTAAAAGGAATATAAACCTGGGCGTCAAACTACAGATACTTAAAGATATTTAAACCATCAACAGACCAAAACTGTAGAAGGCAAATGCGGGAAAGGTCATTTATTTCCAGAGAACCCAACAGCTCACTCAGGGATGCCTACGTATTTTCACTTCAAAGAACACCCAGAGTTTCATACCTTAATAACAGCTTAAGAGCAATCGCCTTTTTCAAGGGCTAGATCCTGGCAATTTTCTGCAGTCTTGTTTCCAAGGAAAAGAATTTATGCATTTATTCTCTCAAATAAACTCGTGGTGTAACCTACATAGAGAACCACCAGTTCTAAAGCCCTCCAACCAGGACTGTTAACTCCAGTTCCACAAGATTCTCTTTTGAATTTGATTTCTGATATAAAACCCACGTCCTTTCAAACATTTTCCACGCCAACAATCTTTAAAGACAGTCTTATACGGAGACAAGCTAGAATCTCACTGACGAATTCCTTTGTCTGGTAGGATTTTTCTGGTACTTTGAATTTGCTTGCACACAGAAGAGCAACAAGGGTAGCAAATGTTCCAAGCAAGCCGGTTGGGATGCCTTGGAGGTGTTAGGGTAAAGCTTTCTGAGGTTCTAACCTTTCACAACCCCTTCCTTTAAAAAAGAAAAAGAAAAAAGGAAATAACACACACGTTTACAAATAGGTCCTAAAAATCAAACTGTCACCAGCAAGCCTCTCTTCCCCGGGCAGGCGCCCTCTGGGAAGCACACTTCTTTTACTCACTGGTTTTGGGGGGAATCTCAGGACGGGAGGGGAGTCGGGGGCAGGCAGGAGCCCGGCGGCCGGCAGAAGAGGGCACGCGGGGCAACCTTCCGCAGAGAGGAGGCGGGTCCGAGGCCGTCCCGAGCCCTGGGGCGCTCGCAGGAAGCTAAGTCTCCGGCGCGCGGCCACCCCCGCCCGGTCCCGGCGCGGCTCGCGCGGACCGGGGACGCCGGAACCCCGGGCCAGGTGGCCAGGTGTGGCCGGCGCGCCGCCGCCTCGCGTCCGACCCGCCCGGGCGACCCTCGGGCCTCCCTGAGGTGGGGGGCGGGGGCCCGGCCCGCCGGCCCGCCGGCAGGACACACTGGCACGAGCGTGTCCCCGCGGACGGCAGGACCCACACCCACAGAAAGAAAAGTTGTCCGAGGCTGTCCGCCCCCTCGGGTCGCCGGCCGGCCGGCCCGGAGCGCTACTCACCGGGGTCGAAATCGGGCACCACCGCCTGGTACTGGGGTCCGACCCGCATGCCGCCGCCACCTGCGGGAAAAGCAGAGGGGGGCGGTCAGCGCGCGGACGAGCGGGCGGGCGCGGGGGCGGCGCGGGCGGCTGCCACCTACCGTGCTCCTCGTCGCTGGACGAGCCGGAGCTGCCTTCCTCCCAGGAGTTGCTGCTGCTGTTGCCATTGGGCGCCGCCGCCGCCGCCAAACTTTTATTCTGCCCATTATTGGGGGCGGCGGCGGCCGAGGCGGAGGCGGCAGCTGAGGCGGCGGAGGCGGCGGCGGCCGAGGAGGCGGCGGCGGCCGAGGCGGCGGCGGCGGCTGAGGCGGCGGCCGAAGCGGCGGCGGCGGCCGAGGCGGCCGCGCTGGACGCGTTGTTCCTCCCTCTCCGCTTCCCTGAGACCTCGGGGCCCTTCTCCACCATGGCCGGCATCGGCGGGGGGCCCGAGCCGGGCGAAAGTGACGGGGGACCCCGCGGCTCCTGAGGAGGCGGGGGTGGGGGTGGGGGGGGTGCGCCGCGCCGGGGGAGGGGGTGCGGGCGGGCGCGGCCGGAGCCTGCGGGCGCGAGTTGGGGCTGAGGCGGCCCTGGCGGGCGGAGCGCGGAGCCGCTTCAGGCCCCCCGGCGCCGAGCCCAGCGCAACTTTCGCTCTCCTCGCCGCCCGCACTTCACTGGCTCTAACTACTCCGGGAGCAGCGAGCGGGAGGGGAGGGGGGCGGGGCCTGGGCCAGCAGTGAGTTGAAGCGGCGGGTGGGGGGAAAGCCGCGCGCAGCCCAACCCGGCGCGGGGAGGGGGTGGCTCCGCCCTCCGCGCGCCCCCATTGGCTCTCGTGCGATTTGGACGGCGAGCGGCAGCCCGGTTGGCTGCGCGCAGCCGTCCGTCCGAGGGGCCGGGGCGGGAGAGCGGGGAGGGAGGTGGCGCCAGGCTTCCGTTGGTCAGGTTCGGTTGACGCGTATCATCCGCTGTACGTGGTTTGAGGTTTGCCGTCTCTCTACGCCCCATGATCCATCTCTCTAGGCAATAGCGAGGAGTTAGCCGCCCTCCCCGCCCCCTCCTTCTGCCGGCACCCCCCCGCCCCGCTTCCCTGCGCGCACCCCACCCCCACCACGCGGCCGCGGCCCCTGCGTTCCCCGGAGGGCTCCGCCGAGAGCCCCACCGGTTTCTTGAAGGGAAACACGAGCGACGCGAGAGCGGAGGCCGAAGGCGAGGTCGGGACTACTTTCCCCCTCGCGCGGAGGACTACCTCTCGCAGTTTGAATGGGTTCCTATACAAAGAAGGGAAACTAATTGGAAGAAACTAATTGCGGCCCCACCGTTCCCACGGGGTTTTGGGGGGGGTGTCTCCGCGCTGGGGGCAGCGCCGGTGCAGGGGGACAGAGTTCCCAGGTGGCGGTGTCTCCTGGAGTCGGAGGAGGCAATGTGGGAGCTCGAGGTGCGGGGTGGGGTTTTGGTGGGGCTTTCTGCTAATTGGGGGGTGGGGGGGACGTTGGAAGTCGCCGCAATCGCCTGAGTTTCGGGGCGCCGCCGCGCCTGCGAGGCCAGAGGGGAGGGTCCTGAGCGGGGACGCTGCCCGGACGCAGAGTCGGGGCGCGGGGTGGGGGGGGGTGGTCCCCCTGCCATCCCAGAGGGCCGTTTGGAGAGCTGTGAAGGGGCCGGATTGTCCTCGGGGGGGAGGGCAGCCCTTAGAAAACGGGGACGGGGCGCTTACAGAGACGGGCTGGGGGTCCAAGAAGGGTAAAGGGGGGCAGAAGCTGTTTTCATCCCAAGCCCTCGGTAGGAGGAGGAGGGTCAACTTCCTCCGAGGCAGGAGCCACTTTTCCGGATCTGCCGCCTGCCCGGCCTCCGCCGCTCCACCCTGGGCACCCCGGTGAGGAAACGCTCGACCCAGCCCAAAACATCCTCGCCCTGGACAGTGACCAGCTGTGGGCCCAGGGGCTGCTTTTATAGCTGTGAGGGGGGATAGGAGAGTGTGTGACTCCCCTCCCCCACAGGTCTGTATCTGCCCCACCCCCACCGACTCCCCCAAACAACGCGTGCTCTTTGCACAAAATCGGGAGGCGAGAGGTCTATAAATGAGAAGAAATTTTTAAATTTTAAATGCAGCGGATGGCTATTTTCCTTTCAAGTTACTTCGAACCTGCGCTTAATATGGGGACAGTTTACACCAGCTCTGGTTATAAATAGCTACAGGGAGAAATCTGGAATTTGATGGTTTTAAAAGCCTGAATAAATAAGCAGGATGTTCTCCTCCACATTTTCTGCGGCATGGACCGTCATTATTACTTCAGTGAAGTGACCACGTTCAGTTCTGCCCGAAGGGCCTGTAAGAAAAGGCACTGTGCCCTCGCCATGGAGGAGACGTGCCCCCACCGACTTCAGGGTCTCGGCTCCTGGATTCCCCTTAAAAGGACACCCGTCTCCTTGGAGAGCCCAGGTGGTGCAGGTGTGTGCCCCCCTGCCCCATAACTCCCCACCAGCTGGAGTGGGGGGATACAGGCAGCAAAGCCAAAGGTTAGAAACCAGAAGTGGCCTTCACACCTGGCTGAGGGCTGTGACTCGTCTCCCGGGGAGCACTGCGTGAGGAATGAGGTTGAGAACACTGCCCTGCTCACTTGGTGTCTATGGAGCTTTACCAGCAGACTCTGGAGAAATTAGCCTACGAGGAGGGCACAAAGCTGATATTGAGTCATTTATTAGGGCCACAGGGAAGACACAGGACGTGGGGTCACCAGTCCCACCTATACCAAACCCCAAGGTTGGAGCTACTTCCTAGCTGGGTAATGACAGGGGATAGATACTTCACTGGGCCTTCCAGCCAGTCACTTTTTTCAGCAAATATATAACAGCTAACATGTGCCAAGCCCAGTTCTAGTTTGACCCCGAAGTCACACAGAATGCCATACTGGCTTTGACCCTCTCAGCTTCCTGGTCTGTAAAACACAACAGTACTTACCTCCTAGCCTGGTGGCTTTTTACAAATTCCATCTCCCCATCCCCTCTCCTTCCACCTGAAGCAACCCTGCAACCTAAAGGAAAGCCCCTTTCCTGCCCCTGCCTCTTGTTGGGGGGCAGGCAAGGGGGCCCACATACAGCCCTTCTGATTGGGAATTTGTGATGTCAGTCTTCAAGCTGGCACTCTACAGAGTCAGCAGCCCTACCATGTTTTCCGGGGACACTCTCCCCCACCCTCTGAGACTAAGATTTCACACCCTCTTCCCTCTCCTTACACACCTCCCACAGCCCTTCTGCCCTCAGTCCCAGCAAATGACCTCACCTCATGTCTTCAGTGAGAAAAACTGAATCCGTCAGATGGGATCTCTCATCTTCAGTACCCAAACTGGCACATCTCCCTACCTGGCATCCACCTCCCCCTCAGGCTCTCCCACCCGTATCTTGATCTGAAGCACCCACCTCCTGCTGCCTTCCCCTTGCTGCTCTCCTGTACCATCAGCCTCTCTCTCTCTCCCTCTCTCTCCCTCTCCCTCTCTCTCTCTCTCTCTCTCTCTCTCTCTTTTCCCTTGGGTACCATTTTCAAAAAAAAAAGGGGGGGGGGAACCTCACCATTGCTCCCAAGCCCCCTTCTGCCTGCTCTCCCCACCACCCTACAATAGAAAATTCCAGAGACTAGTCTAAACCTGCCTTCTCCACTCCCTCCCTTCCCAGTCTCTCCTCACCCCACCTCAGCAGGGCTTTATCCCTACCCTTAGCTATTAATAAGGTCACCCACAAGCTCCCTCCTGCCCAATCCAGCGGTCACTTCCTGTTCTCACTGCACTTCTCAGCAGCACCTGGGTCTGCCACTCCTCCCTTGGGAAATTCCCTCACTTCCCTGGACCTTGGTCCTCCTCCTCCTCCTCCTTCACAGACCACTCCCCCCTCAGCCCCCTTTGCAGCTTGCACCCTCTCCTTCCGACTTGTAGGTGTTGGGGTTCCTCCTGGACCTCCTTCTCTGTGCCTGATATATCGCAGGAACTTGTTAAATATTTGTTGAGTGAAAAGTAATTTTAGGGAACACAGGCTGCCCGTGCATACACAGAGGAGCCAAGCCCAGGGAGGAGAGGGTTCCTGGCACAGGTGAGGTCTGACGGAGACAACCTGATATACGCCTTGAGGAGGACCTTGGGTTTTGTCAGCCCAGCATCTCCCAAGAGGCAGCCATGCGCACCACCCTCTCGCAGCTGTTGGCTTGGGGCTTCCCCATCTCTGACCAGGACGTGACCCGGGTCTGGCCAATCAGAGGGCCCCAGAACTCTGGCTGCAGTGATTGGCCCCACGAGGGCACATGACCTAGTGAGGCCAATCAAGGCTCTCTCCTGAGCTTTCTCTTGGCGCTCTTAGGGAGGAAGGGATCTCACTCCCTGAAATTAGGACCCAAGGTTCTAAAGCCTAGAACTTCCAAGGCCAGGCCAGGGGCGGGACAGGCGAGGCGGGCTGCGGGGCCAGAAGCTGGAGGAGGCACTGGCCCTGTGGGGGCTCGCTCGCCCACGCCAGTCTAGGCCCTGTTCCAGGGAGCTCTTCTTAACCCCCAGGCTATGCAGAAAGGCCAGTTGAGTCTGATACAATCTTCTGACCTGCCCCCACTGCCCATGCCCCATAAGCCAGTCCTGAAACCCTGGCTTTTTAAATAGAGCCGTTGGAGACCCTGAGAGAGCCTGGAGATCCTGCTACAACTCAAAGAATCCTGAATGACACAAATGAGTAAGCGCTAACCCAGTGTAGCAGGAGAGCATGGATATGCTGTGCTGTGATTAGTCGCTTAGTCCGTCCGACTCCTTGCGACCCCGGGGATGGTAGCCCACCAGACTTCTCTGTCCCTGGGGATTGTCCAGGCAAGAATACTGGAAGGGGTTGCTGTGCCCTCCTCCAGGGGATCTTCCCAACCCAGGTTGGGAAGGCCTGGCAATCGAACCCAGGTCTCCCGCATGCTGATAGAGAAATAGCACCTTCTCTCCTGTGAAAGGCTTAAAGATAATAGCTAATGTCTTCAGGAATATAACTCTGCCTGGTTCTGTTTTCCGGGTAGAGAGCCTAGGTTCTTTTAATTCCACCAATAATCCCATGGGGCTCATCCATGCCTTGTAGGTAAAGAAACTGAGTCACCTAGAGGTGAAGTCATCTGTCTGAACCACACGGCCCCACGTGCCCCACAGCTGGTCTCAGCCACAGAGCCAGCAAGCCACATGCCTCACCAGAGACCTAGGAAGGCAGGGAGGACAAAGGTTGAGGATGTGGGTAAAAGACCTTGTTTGATTCTACACATACAGTGCGAGCGTGCCTGTGTGCGTGCTCGGTCATGTCTGACTCTTTTGCAACCAGCTAGTCTCCTCTGTCCATAAGATTTCCCAGGCAAGAATACTGGTGTGGGTAGCCGTTTCCTTCTCCAGGGGATCTTCCCAATCCAGGGATCTAACCCTAATCTCCTGTGTTGGCAAGGGGATTCTTTACCAACTGTACCATCTGGGAAGCCCCCTGATTCTACACATAGTGTTTATAATTGTTTTTTAAATATTTATTTCATTTATTTGTATATCTGGCAGCCCGGTTCTCAGTTGCAGCACGCAGCATCTTCGATCTTTGTTGCGGGACCTTTCAGTAGCGGCATGTGACCTCTTAGTTGTGGCACATGGGATCTAGTTCCTTGACCAGGGATCAAACCCTGGTCCCTGGTTTGATTGCAAGCATGTAGTCTTAGCCACTGGACCACAGGGGAAGTCCTGTGTTTATAATTCTTACTGCTACTCTTTTTTTTTTTTTTTTTTTTTAGCATTATTGTTAGATGACTTGTTAGAAATTTGCTAGGCAAAGAATAGCTTCTACAAAGCTGGAGCCAGGAAGAAGTGTGTGTGCTGGGCTGTGGCAGAAAAACAACCAGAAGCCTGTCCTGGGAGGATTCATTCCCCCAGAAGACTCTTCAGAAAATGAGACTCTGGGCACGAATTTTAGCTATTCTAGGGGTTCTTAACCTGAAACCTGTGGATAGAGCTCAGAAGTACCATGAACCCAGGAGGGTAGTTACAGATTTATTTAAATGAACCTTTAACTGAAATCTATGATTTTCTCCAATTATGAATGTAGGCGGTATTAGCAATGACTGGGGCTCTGTCTACCCATAGAAATCATGATACTGTCTCATCACATTACGTGTTGGCGAGATCTCAGAACAGTGTGTACACTAAGCTCCAAAATCACAGCAGATATTAGACCTGCCTCCAGATCTTGTTACTTAAATGTGTTAATAACTGAAGAAAAACTCAAAATGGATCGTGTACCTAACTGTAAGAGCTAAAACTATAAAACTCCTAAGAAAAAAATGCAGGAGTAAATTTTCATTTCACAAGGAGAGACTTAGAATTAAACACAGGCTTTTTTTTTAAGCACAGACTACTTAAACACAATTCCAAAAGCATAAGGAACAAAAAGAAAAAAATAGCTAAATTGGACTTCAACAGAATTTAAATATTTTGTTTTTCTTTTATGAATGATACTATCAAGAAAGTTAAAGACAGTCCACACAATTGGAGACAATATTTACAAATCATCCCTGGTAAAGGGTTTGATCTAGAATATGTAAAGAATTTTCACAACTCAATAATAAAAGATGAATAAGCCTATTTATTTATTTATTTATTTTTGACTGTGCTGGGTCTTCGTTGCTATGTAGGCTTTTCTCTAGTTGCGGCAAACAGGGGCTACTCTCTAGTTACGATGTGCGGGCTCCTCTTCGTGGTGGCTTCCCTTGTTGTGGAGCAGGGGGTCTAGGGTGGGAGGGCTTCAGTAGTTGTGACTGCCGGGCTCTAGAGCACAGGTTCAGTAGTTGTGGTGCATGGGCTTAGTTGTCCCACGGCATGTGGGATCTTCCCAGGTCAAGGATTGAACCCATGTTTCCTGCATTGGCAGGCGGATACCTTACCACTGAGCCACCAGGGAAGCCCTAAACCAGTTTCAAAATGGGTATAAGTACCTAAACATTTCTGTGAAGAAGATGCACAAATGGCCAAAAAGCACATGAAAAGATGCTCAGCAGTAGCCACCAGGGAAATGGAAAATCAAAACTGCAATGAGATCACACCAGGTATCCTAGCCCACAGGATGGCCATCATAAAAAAAGAATGGTAATAACCAGTATTTGGGAGGATGAGGAAACGTTGAAACCCTCTACACTGCTAGCGGAAATGTGAAATGATGCAGCTGCTTTGAAAAATAGTCTGGCAGTTCCTCAAAAAGTTAAACATAGAGTTAGCATACAACCCACCAATCCCACTTTTAGGTATATAACCAAAAGAATGAAAACATATACCCACACAAAAACTTGTGCACAAATGCTCATAGTGGTATTATTCACAATAGTCAAAAAGTGGAGACAGGGACTTCCCTGAGAGTCCAGTGGTTAAGAATCCACCTTCCAAATAAAATGTCATGTCAGAAAAAAAGAAAAAAGAACTCAGCTTCCAACATGGGCGACACGGGTAGGATCCCCGGTTGGGGAACTAAGATCCCATAGGCCTCAAGGCAACTAAGCTCACACACTGAAGCTAGAGAAGTTCACGAGCCACAAACGAAGACCCAGTGCAGCCAAAATAAAAGGAGAAAAAAAGTGAAACAGCTTAATGTTCATCAACTGATGAACAGTTAAACAAAATGTGGTCTATTCATAAGATGGAATTTTTTAAACTTTATTATATAATTAATTAATTTTTTGGCCTCGTCACATGTGGGATCTTAGTTCCCCCATCAGGAACTGAACCCATGCCCCCTGCAGAGTCCTAACAACTGGACCACCAGGGAATTCCCCCATAAGATGGAATATTATTCAACCATAAAAAGGAAAAAATAGACACATGCTACAACATGGATGAGACTTGAAACCATTATGTTAGATGAAAGAAGCCAGTCACAAAAGAGCACATATTATGTGATGCCATTTATATAAAATGTCCAGAGTTGACAAATGAATAGAGACAGAAAGAAGAACACAGGTAGCCAAGTGCTGGGAGAGGAGGGCACGAGGGAGTGAAATGCTGGTGCGTATGGGATTTCTGTCTGAGGTCATGGGATGTTCTCAAGCTGATGGTAGTGCTGGTCCCAGACTCTGAATATACTAAAAACCATTGAATTGTATGGGTTTCCCAGGTGGCACAGTGGTAAAGAATCCGCCTGCCCATGCAGGAGACGCAAGAGATAGAGGTTTGATCTCTGCTAATTGTGTCCGACTCTTGGCGACCCCATGGACTGGAGCCCTTCAGGCTCCTCTGTCCATGGGATTTTCCAGGCAAGAATACTGGAGTGGGTTGTCGTTTCCTCCTCCAGGGGATCTTCCCAACCCAGGTACCGAACCCGTGTCTCCTGTGTCTCCTGCATGGGCAGGCAGACTCTTTACCACTGAGCCGCCTGGGAAGTCCACGGGGTGGCAAAGAGTTGGCCACAACTGAGCAGCCGAGTGCACACATACACGCTGAGCTGCACACTTGAGATGGGTGCATTGTATGGTTTATGAGTGGTCTCAATAAAGCTGTGTTCAGTCAAGCCTCCCTGCTGGGCCTGGAGGTCTTGGGTCCGGCTTGCACACCGGCCTCTTCTGACTGATGAAGCCCTGACTTCACTAGGATGCCAGGGCCATCGCGGTACGTACAGGAAGGGCCCCTGAGGTCCTGTCTCAGAGCTCCCTGCTCGGTCAGGTCCCCGCTGCGCAGTCTGTCAGCCCCCGGGTGCAGTTTTGTGGCCTCCACGCTCCCGTTACAATGGGGGTCCGAGGCCCAGTCGGAGCCTGCCGTCAGAGAAGGACTTGGGAGCAGAAGTACCAGGGCCAGGTCCTTCCTGCCCTCTTCCTGCCGCCCTTCCTTCAACTATCCTCAGGAATATGTCCCTCTTTAGCTAAGAAGCCTCCCTAAGAAGATTGGGAGATGGCCGCAGGCCTGGGGTAAGTGGCGGGGGGAGCGCGGCCTGCAGCTGAGACAGACCTCAGCCCCAGGCCGGCAGGTGGCCACAGGGTCTTCTCGCTGGAGCTCAAAGGCCCTGCAGCCCCAGGTCTATCTTGTTTCCCCACTTTGGGGGACCTCTGCCTTCCTGGGGTTGCTTGGGGCATGCCGCTCCCACCAGGTCTTGTGGCCCACTGCGTCACATCTCAGCTCAGGGGCCACCTCCTCCAGGGAGCCCTTCTGCCCTCCCTGACCACCTGAGGCCCCTGTCCCGGCCCGGGTCCCTGTGATCCTGCTTCCTGGCACCAGTCACCTTGTGCGGCTCTGTCTTTCTCTCCTTCTGGAAAGTAAGCTCCATGAGGCCACTCTGTGGCCTGAGGGCCTCACGCACAGCAGGGTTCATTCAATCGCCCCTGCTAAGGGTTCTGGGGTCAGTCTGGGATGTTTGGACAAAACCCGAGTCAGAGTGTAAACGTGTCGCCGTGCAATAAACACTGGGCATGTGTGGCTTCCCAGGTAGCCCCGCAGCTGGCAGATGCCAGCTTTCAGGCTGCCGCCAACTGCACCCAGACACTTAGGCACTCAGAGACAAGGTGTCTCTCATCTAGAAACCGCCTTCCAGCGTGTGGTTTCCTGTCCGAGGACGCACCCCTTATCTACAAGAGGGACAGTGGGAGTTAGCTACTCCTCCCCACCCCAACTCCACAGGATGCTGGGTCAGAAAAAGGCAAACCTGCTAAAGTCCCCCTGAGACAGACAGACACACGGACAGGGGAGACAGATGGCCCTGGCAGGTGATTGTGGGAGCGCTGGGTCCTGGAGACAGGTCACTGCCACAGGTGCCAGGCTCAGGGGAGCCTTGAGGGGTCTTCTCCTGGGCAGGGTAGCTCAGGATACCTGGGCAGCTCCTCCTCCCTCCCCACTTGAATGTCGGACACCATCCCTTTGCCCCAGGACATCCAGACAATGTGTGTGCATGCTCCGTAGCTCAGTCCTATCCGACTCTTTGAAACCCCATGCACTTTAGCCCACCAGGCTCCTCTGTCCACAGGATTTCCCAAGCGAGAATACTGGAATGGGTTGCCATTTCCTCCTCCAGGGGAACTTCCCCACCCAGAGATCGAACCCGAGTCTCCTGCCTCTCCTGCATTGGCAAGCAGATTTTCTACCACTGCACCACCTGGGAAGCCCCAGGACAGTCAGAGATCATCTTTAAAACCAGAACTGGAACCTGCCTTCCCAATTCGCAACCCCCAGGCTTCCTGCTGCGGATAAAATTCAAAGCCCCCTCAGCAAGCTCCAGGCCCCAGGTGGGTATGGGTCTCCCTTCCTGTCCTCCGATCCCTGCCCGCCCCCTCACCTCCTCCCGGACTTTGCACAGGCAGTTCCTGGCCTGGAGTCCCTGCCCCCCTGACTCTGCCATCACCTCCTGGGAGCCTTCCCACCTCCCACCTCCAGCAGCCAAGGCCTCCTCCTGCAGGCACTCAGCTTTATCTCAATGACAGTTGTGGCTCTTTGTTCTTCTGTGTTATCATTCACTCACTAGACTCCACCTTGGCACCAGGGCCTGTCTGTCTGTCCCACTCACAGCGTGCTCCAGCCCTGGCTGGTGCCTGGCCTAGAGAAAAATATACCTCCAGATCCTCCTCGTGGTGCCCACGTGGGGTGGGGGGGCTGTTGAGAGTTGTGCAGGTGAAGGTAAGGCCGGAAGAAGACCACCTCACTGCTTGCAGGAAGGGCTACTGTGGCCCAAGGGCAGAGCTCAGCAGAAGCCTCTCCTTGGTCCTCCCACCCTTTCACCGGTCTTCCTCTCTATGGCCCAAGTATCTTTTTTTTTAATTAAAAAAAAGATTTTATTTTATTTTTTCTAATGGCAGAAAGCAAAGAGAAACTAAAGAGCCTCTTGATGAAGGTGAGAGAGGAGAGTGAAAAAGCTGGCTTAAAACTCAACATTCAAAAAACAAAGATCATGGCACCAGATCACATCATTTTGTGGCAAATGGAAGGGGAAAAAGTGGAAGCAGTGACAGGTATTATTTTCTTGGTCTCCAAAATCACTGTGGATGGTGACTGCAGCCATGAAATTAAAAAACACTTGCTCCTTGGAAGAAAACCTATAACAAACCTAGACAGCATATTAAAATGCTGAGACATTACTTTGCCGACAAAGGTCCATCTAGTCAAAGCTATGGTTTTTCCAGTAGTCATATATGGATGTGAGACATGGACCTAAAGAAGGCTGAGTGCTAAAGAATTGATGCTTTTGAACTGTGGTGCTGGAGAAGACTCTTGAAAGTCTCTTGGATATCAAGATCAAACCAGTGAATCCTAAAGGAAATCAACCCTGAATATTCACTGGGAGGACTGATACTGAAGCTAAAGCTCCAATACTTTGGCCACCTGGTTCAAAGAGCCAACTCTTTGGCAAAGACTCTGATTCTGGGAAAGATTGAGGGCAGGAAGAGAAGGGGGCAACAGAGGATGAGATGGTTGGATGGCATCACCGACTCAATGGACATGAGTTTGAGCAAACTCTGGGAGATGGTGAAGGACAGGGAGGCCTGGAGTGCTGCAGTCCATGAGGTCACAAAGAGTCAGACATGGCTCAGCAACTGAACAAGGACAAGGATTTTTTTTCTAGCAGCATCATACCACTTGTGGGACTTTAGTCCCCAGACCAGGGATTGAACCCAGCCCCTCAGCAGTGAGTGCAGAGTCCCAACCACGGTCTGCCAGGGAATCCCCCGAACATCTGTCTTGCTGATGTCTGTCTTCCCACTGGCCTGGAACACTTGGGCCTCGGTGAAAGTTAGGGGCTCTGATGGGTGGCCCTGGAGGAAGGCGTCCTTTCAGGCAAGGGCACAACTCAATAGTGTCAAGACAATTTACCAAACACCTGACATTTTCAGAGCCAGGGGAGGAACGGGGCAGACCTGGGGCAGCCCCGCTCCATCTCCAGGGAGCGGCCTCCGCCTGTCCAGACTCCCCTCTGGGGAGCGGGTGAAGTCTGTCCCTGAGGGCTGCCTCAGAAATCTCAGAAAGCCTTCGAAGGAACAGAACGATGGTCGGTGGAACCCATTCATTCACCTTCAGTCTTGCCCCAGAAAAGAGTCATGTCCGACCCTTTGCAACCCCATGGACTGGAGCCCACCAGGCTTCTCCGTCCATGGGATTTTCCAGGCAAGAGTACTGGAGTGGGTTGCCATTTCTTTCTCCAGGGGATCTTCCCGACCCAGGGATCAAACCCAGGTCTCTGCATTGCAGGCAGACCCTTTACCCTCTGAGCCACCAGGGAAGCCCTCAGTCTTGCCCCAAGCCCCACCAAAATGGACAGAAACAAGAGCAGCAAAATCTTGGAAGCCAAAAATCAGGTGAGTGAGTGGTCACTGACTTTGCCCACAGCTAGAGCTGGTTCCAAGTCCCACTGTGGGGGAAGCTGAGGGGTCGCCCCTGACTGTGCAGACCCCCAAAGCCCTCCCATCCACACTGTGGGCACCAGGTCCTCCTCCCTTCCCCGGCCCCGGCCCAGGGGGAGGAGGGGTCACTACTTTCCGGTGTATTTAAACCTCCTCATGTCAACCCAATGAACTAAGCTGTGTGACTCCAGGTGGCAGAGCCGGCCACGGATGGAGGGACCCGGCCAAAGAAAGGCATGAACCGTGGGCAGACGGAGACTGTGTGGATAAGCCTGAGAGCAACATGCTAAGTGAAGGAAGTGGGCCCCACGGTGTCTGATTCCATTTCTGTGAAATACAGAACAGGCAAGTCCACAGAGACAGAAAGCAGATCTGGGTTGTCAGGTGCTGGGGAAGAGGGAATAGGAGTGACTGTTTATGGGGCCAGGGTTTCCTGCTGAGGCGAGGAGAAGGATCTGCAACTGATAATAGAGATGGTTGCACAATACTGTGGATGGACCCAACTGCAGCTGAGCTATAGGCAGACGCCAAAATGGTAAAATGATACATCTTATGTGTATTTTCTCTCTCTCTCTCAAGCACACACACACACAGAGGAATTGAGGGCCCAGAGTTGGAGCCCAGCCTTCAAATTCAAGGCCAGGACCCCCCAACAGGGCCAGAGGGGATGGTGGGGCAGGTGGTAGACGGCCCTGCATCCGGACACAGCTGTGCACCCTGCAGTGTGTCCCCCAGCCTTCCAACCCCAGCTCTTTTTTTTCCATTATGATTTTTATAATTTTAATATATTTCGGCTGTGCTGGATCTTTGTTGCAGCAGCTTCTCTCTGGTCGTGGCAACAGGGGCTACCGTCTAGCTGCGGTGCAAGGGGTTCTCACTCCAGTGGATTCTCTTGCTGTGGAGCACGGGCTCCAGGGTCCATGGGCCCGATAGTTGTGGTTTCCGGGCTCCAGAGCACAGGCTCAGTAGTCGCAACGCACGGGCTTAGTTGCCGCCCCAGGTCTTGCCTGGATTCTTGGGCTAGGAGCCCGAGGTCCCAGAGGAGGACCTGGTCTGTGATGGAGCGGCCTGGGTGTCAGGCGTGACTGTCACAGTGAGAGAAGCACTTGTGCCTGCACGGGAGACGCTGCTGGTACTGTCCGCCCCCGGCCTCCTATCTCGCTCACCCCTCGGAGATCTCAGGCTGGCCCGCGGCCTTCAGGAACACCTCTACCCAATGACTCCCCAGTCTGTGTCTCCAGCAGAAACTCGCCCCTCAACCCCGGCCACCCGCTCCATCTGCCCAGGACTGTCCGGCGGGCCCGCGGGCATCACACCCTGGGCCCCACCCTGGGGAATGTCACCTCTTCTCCCACGTGCTCACTTCACAACTTTGGAGGCATCTTGCTTGTCTTCTCTCCTCCAACTCCACATCCACCATCTGCTCTGCCCCCAGGCGGGTGCAGAATCCAGTCTCCGCTGGTTCCTCCACCGCCCCCACCCAGAAGGAGACCTGTCACCTCTCACCTGGACTGTTACAACCGACTTCTTGGCCTCTGCCAGAGGAAGACAGTGAAAACAGAAACCAGATCACGTCATTCCCCTGCTCTAAACCTTCCACGAGCTGCCCTGGTGCCTCAGACGGTAAATAATCTGCTTGCAATATAGAACATCTGGGATTGACCTCTGCGTCAGGAAGATCCCCTGGAGAAGGGAATGTCTACCCACTCTAGTATACTTGCCTGGAGAATCCCATGGACAGAGGAGCCTGGCGGGCTAGAGTCCATGGGTTTGCAGAGTTGGACGCCACAACTGAGTGACTAACAATTTCACTTTTCAGACCCTCCAGTGGCTCCCACCTTATTCAGAATGGAAACAAAGGCTTTCCAGTGGCTCAGAAGGCCCCACCCAAGCAGGCCCCTGGGACCTCTTGGACCCTGTCTTGTCACCTGGCTTCCTCTCGGTCACAGCTTGGCTGTAACCTCACTACCCTTCCTGCTGCTCCTTGAACAAACCAAGCTCACCCAGACCTCAGGGCCTTTGCACCTGCTGTCCTCTGTGCCAGGAATGCTCTTCCACTAGAGACCACCTCGGCTCACTCCTCACCTCTGTCAGATCTGACTGCCCTTTCGAAACGGGCCACCCTCCACCCAACACACTTTTTCATTTGCACATGTCATCAGCTGGTGTGTTTTTGCCAAAAAGTTCCATCTAGTCAAAACTATGGTTTTTCCAGTAGTCATGTACGGATGTGAGAGTTGGACCATCAAGAAGGCTGAATGCCAAAGAATTGATACTTTCGAACTATGATGCTGGAGAATCCTGTTGAGAGTCCATTGGACTGCAGAGAGATCAAACCAATCAATCCTAAAGGAAATCAACACTTAATATTCATTGGAAGGACTGAAGTTGAAGCCGAAACTCCAATACTTTGGCAACCTGATGTGAAGAACTGATTCATTGGAAAAGACCCTGATGCTGGGAAAGATTGAAGGCAGGAGGAGAAAGGGGCAACAGAGGATGAGATGGTTGTATAACATCACCGACTCAATGGATGTAAGTTTGAGCAAGCTCCAGGAGTTGCTGATGGACAGGGAAGCCTGGCGTGCTGCAGTCCATGGGGTTGCAAGGAGTTGGACATGACTGAGCCACTGAACCACAAATAACACTGTCTGGCTTGCGCTTAGCATGACAACCTCTTGAGGGCAAGTAGTCCTGTGTACTTTGCTCACTCTGTTTCTCTAGAACTGAGAGCAGTGCATGGCACACGGTGGGCTTCCATAAATATCTGATAAATGGATGAATCGCTTTACGGTGAGCACACGGGGACCAGAGGCGCAGAGCACTGCAGCTATGACCAGCAGCTCCAGGGTTTCCTCCAGGCCTCGCTCTCGGGCTCCCAGATCCTTCCAGCCCACGGCGCTTGTTATTTCTGTTCGTAGCTGCCCGAATGCAAGACGGAGTGTTCTCACAGCGTCTTCTTGCTGAGAAGGCAAATATTCAAAAATACTTTGACAATGACATTCTCCACTTCCCCGAGGCTATGTGAGATGCCAAAAATGATGTGACTAATTAGCAGCACTGACTCCCCGCACATCCTGGCATCTGCGTCTCCTGGGGAGAGAGCGCAGTGGCCGAGACTCTCTGGGTGCTGCCAGGGGACCCCCAGGCAGAAGGCGGTGGAGCTTGAACCTGGGCCAGGACTTGCTGTACAAGGGCCACCCGAGGGCCCCTGAGCCCATCCCTGGGGTTCTCTGGCCTCAGTTTCCCCATCTGTAAAATGGGAGGCTTTGCCTCAGCTTCAGGTCCATATGGGACCTGATCTGCTACCTGATGCTCTGACGCCATGTGTCAGCCCTGCTGAGGCTTGAGCGCTTTTATCTGAACCTCAGAGACTTGAGTCCCTTTCACTTAAGCCCACTCTCAGCCTCATTCACTTTTTTTTAAATTTAGTTTTGGCTGCGCTGAGTCTTCCTTGCTCTGTGGGCTTTCTCCAGTTGCGCCGAGCAGGGGCTCCTCTCTAATTGCGGTGCTCAGGCTTCTCATTTCGGTGACTTCTTTAGTTGCAGAACGCAGGCTCTAGTCATGTGGGCTTCAGTAGTTGTGGCGAACGAGCTTCGTTGCACATGGCGGACCAGGATCAAACCCGTGTCCCCTGCATTGCAAGGCAGATTCTTAACCCCTGCACCACCAGGGAAGTCCACAGCCTCCTTCACTCTTTGACTGTGATGTGGGATCTTAGTTCCCGGACCAGGAACTGAACCCAGGCCCTGACAGTGAGAGGGGAGAGTCCTAACCACGAGTGAGTATGAGTGCAAGTCGCTCAGTCACGTCCGACTCTTTGTGACCCCACGGACTATACAGTCCAAGGAACTCTCCAGGCCAGAACACTGGAGTGGGTAACCTTTCCCTTCTCCAGGGGATCTTCCGAACCCAGGGATCGAACCCAGGTCTCCCACATTGCAGGTGGATTCTTTACCAGCTGAGCCACAAGGGAAGCCCTAACCACTAGACCACCAGGGAATTCCCATCAGCCTCTGTCCCTCTTCACGTCGGCTCCACACCTCGAGAGCGCCCTGATGAGCCAGGTGCCGGGGACACAGCGACAGGGTCCCCCATCAAGGTTAGCTCTCTCCTGGCCCCAGTCCACTTGGCCCAACCAGGCTTTATTTGACCCTCACAGCACCGCAGGAGGCCTCCAGCACAGGGGTCATTGCTCCCGCTTGACAGATGTGCAAAATGAGGCCCTCCGTGCTCAAGAACCTTCCGTGGCGCCTGCTGCCGAGCCACGCAGGCCTCCTTCCCGAGCGTCGCCCTGCAGCCCCTGTGTGTCCCTCGTCACCCTCCACCCGGCTGCGGCAGCCTGGTGTCTGGGTCCCTCCAGGTTCCAAACGTGTCCCCATCTTGGGACCTTGGATGGGGCTGGGATCCCCCGGGGAGCACCCCCAGCCCCAACCTGGTCTCATTTTCTTTCCTCTTTAGTGGCCCTTGGGCCACGCCAGCTCTCCCTCCCTTGGGGCCAGACTTCAGGAGGACAAGGTGCCCACCCTGCAGAAGCTCAGGGTTGGGGAAGCAAATACGTCTATGAAAAATCAGAATGTGGTGGTGGTTTAGTCACTAAGTCGTATCTGACTCTTGCAACCCCACAGACTGCAGCCTGCCAGGCTCCTCTGTCCATGGGATTCTCCAGGCAAGAATACCGCAGTGGGTTGCCATTTCCTCATCCAAGGGATCCTCCCAACCCAGGGATCCAACCCAGGTCTCCTGCACTGCAGGCAGATTCTTTATCAGCTGAGCTAGGAGGGCAGGATACAAGGCAAAGGCGCCTTGGGAATGAAGGCGTGGCAGCTCCTGACCCTCCCCCAGGGCCAAGAGAGGTCCCAGCGTTGCCAAAGTGAGAAGAGCCAGAAGGGCACTCCCGGGGGGAGGAAGAGCCTGTGCAAAGGCCTGGGAGGGAAAGAATATGACTTGTTCCTGGAGAATCACCCACCATGTCCCAAGCCCAGTCCTGTGTAGAGATGTGGTGGCAGATGAAGCTGAGGAACATGAGGAATTTGAATGCCAGGCGAAGGGTCGGGCTTCATCCCCTAGGACAGGACTGAGCAGACCAACCCGCAGGCGCTACATCTAGTCCATCACTGGTGTTAGTACAGCCCGTGAGCTGAGAATGGTTTCACTTTTTTCAAAAAAATTAACTAATTAATTAATTGATGTGGCCGCATCAGGTCTCAGCTGCATCACCTGGGGTCTTGGTTGCATCGTGCGGGATCTTTCACTGCAGCACGTGGAGCCCCTTGTTGTGACTCACGGGCTCAGTAGTTGCACCAAGGCAAGTGGGGTCTTAATTCCCCAACTGGGGATGGAACCCAAGTTGCCTGCATTGCCAGGAGGATTCTTAACCACTGGACCACTGGGAAGTCTCTGTTTCCACTTTGGCTATTTACTTTTTTAAATGGTTGGAAAAATCAAAAGAGTCTAAAATTCAAGTTTCAGTTTCTATAAATAACATTTTATTGGAATGCAGCCACGCCCATTGTTTACATATTGCATGCAGCTGCTTTTCACTGCAAAGATAGAGTTGGTTCAGAGGCTCCCCCCCACCACAAAGCCTAAACTACTTGCTATCCGATGCTTCCCCAAAAGTCTACCCATCCCTGTTCTAGGAATTGGCAGTGGTTCCCAAAGGGGATTCTAGGAAACTGTCAGCCCATGAGATGCTCTGGGAGAAAAGGGTTTCCCAGGCAAGTAAATCTGGGTTCCTCTGCCTGCTGCTCCCCACTGTCTCCAGAGAGGGACAGTGAACAGTAAAACAGTAAGGCCCTGAGAAGTCCTGCAGGAAAGGACGCTGTTCAACTGCTATGAGTCATCAGAGGTGTTCAAAGATATTGGAGTCCTCTCCTTCCAGGCTCAGGGGAAGATTGCATATCTCCTTGGAGGGAGGCATGGCTGGGGAACTCACTTTGCCACTGAGATGACAAGCGATGTGTTCTGAGTGGAAGCTTTAAGAACCAGTGGGTGAGTGACCACTTCCTCTTCCACTGCCTTCTCCTGCCATGGCCCCCAGTGTAGCTCCAACAGCCTGGGTCCTGGAGTGAGGAGACTTGGAGCAGAGACCCTGCCAGCCCATGATGGACGTGAAACAAGACCAAGAAAACGTTCCTTGCTGTTTTGTGCCTCTAGCAAACGAACAGGAGTGGAGGGGCATAGGGGAAAACTCACTGGGTTGTGAACCTAAAAAATAAAGTCTAATTTTTAAAAAAAGACAGTCCATAATAGATAAAAACAAGGTCCTAATGTATAGTACAAGGAATTATATTCAATATCATGTAATAAACCATAATGGAAAAAACTATGAAAAAGATATATATATATATATATATATATATGAACAATCTTACAGTAAATCAGAAATTATATTTTGTAAATCAACTACAATTAAAAATTTTAAAAATTGAAAATGCGCAAAGGATCTGAATAGACATCATTCCAAAGAAGATATATAAATGGCCAATAAACACATCAAAAATTGCTCACCAGTTAGTTGGGAGGGGAACGCAAAACCACAGTGAGGTTCCACACCCAGAAGGATGGCTTTTACCAAAAAGACAGACAATACCAAGCGTTGGCAGGAAATGAAGAAAGTAGAACCTTCATACACTGTTGGTGGGAATGTGAAATAGTACAGCTACTTAGAAAAGCATTTGGGCAGTTTCTCAAAATGTTAAACATAGAGTTACCATAAGACCCAGAAATCCCATTGCTAGATCTACACCCCAGATAAATAAAAACTTAGATCTACAAAAGTCTTGTACCCAAATGGTCACAACTGTATTATTCATAATAGCTAAAACCTAGAAAGGACTTGGTGTCTACCAACTGATGAATGGATGAGCAAAATGTTTTCTACCCATATGACGGAATATTATTCAACCATTAAAAGGAACGAAGCACATCATGGATTAACCTTCAAATTATGGTAAGTAAACTAGTCACAAAAGGCAACATACAAGGTTCCATTTACATGAAACGTCCAGAATAGATAAAGCTATCCAGGCAGAAAGATTAGTGGTTGCCAGGAGCTGGGAGTATGGAGCGGGTTAATGGAGATAGATTACCAATGCGTTTAAGGTTGCTTTTGGGGGTGATGAAAGCCGTCTAAAATTGCTTATGTTGATGGTTACACAGCTCTGCAAGTGCACTAACTGAATTGTACATTTCGGGTGGGGAATTCTATGGTATCTCAATAAACCTGCTATATTTTTTTAAATCTGTAGGCGAAAAAAAAAAAAAGATTCTGAAGTTGCTTATTAGAACCACATACCCTAGCCCATCCTGTATAAAATAATTCAGGAGGAGGAAGGGACTTGGCCAGACCTCACGGCTGGTGGGGAGCAAGGCTGGCCACCCACCCCTTGCCACATTCCCCTGGCGGTGGAACGGAGACTGTGGCCCTGGTGGGTCCTGGACCTTGGGTCTTCTGGTGGCCTGGTACCTGGGCAGCCCACCTCTATCCCCCATGTCCCACCCTGGAGGACAGCTGTGGCTCCCGAGAGAGACTGCCTGGCAGCTGCTATGCAGGAGGCAGCTGGATCCCCAAATATAATCACAGCCAAGATGGAACCGGGTGATTTCACATTTCTGCCAGGAACACAGAGCCAACTCTTCTCTCGGGCTCCGTGCGGGGCTGAAGGAATCACAGCCCCCCTCCCCAGAGCCCCTTCCCAGCGGTTTCACCAGGACTGCGGTACTCGCGGGACACGTGGGCCCACCTCTTAAGTGGCTTCCATCCCGAGTACAGCCTCATTCATTCATTAGTCAAGGGTCGGCACCATGCAGTCCTGAATTGCGTACTGGGGGCAGCACTGCATCCACTGGACACCCTCCTTGTCCTGGAAGCCACCCTACCAGTCATTGGGCCTCCACCAGACCCTCCGGTCCCGCCCCAGTTACATGACCATGGCTGGTCCCAGCCCCGAACATCTCATGACTCCCAGACACTTCCAGGCCAAAGCAAGCTCCTCAGCCTGGCAGGCAAGGCCCTTCGAGGTCTGGTCCCTGCCTCTCCCATCACGTGAATGCCCGGGGCTCCTCCAAAAGGAACCTGATCCCAAACTGTTCCTGGAAGGCCGCTAGCTGATCCCATCCCTCCCTTTTGTTCACTGCATTCCCTCATCTGGAATGCCCTTCCCTAGCCTGTCTAGTTGGTCCCAGTCTCTGCTGCTGGAGGCTAAGTAGGAGGGAAACAGGCCGCAGAGAGGCCCCTGGCCCTGTCTCTGGCCGGGGGCAGGTGCAGGGACGCCAAAGAGGTGGTTGCCAAGGCTCTACTCATCAGAGTTAGCCCAGGTGAGCTCTCGCCAATGCTCCACGGATTAACCCGCTGGCTCCCGAGACGCCGTCATCTGTCATCGTCCCCTTTGTGCACAGGAGTGACCAGAAGTGACCTGCTCAGTGCCACGCGGGTGAGACAGTGGGAGAGCGGGGACCTGAACCCAAGCAGAGCCGGACCCTGGTGCTGCCCTCTGAACCGCAGTGCCTCTTCCCTGCCTGAGGGAGCCACCCAGCTGTGGCCCCAGCTCTGGTTCCACTTGCAACCTCGGGCCACATCGTTTCCTGTGGGAGGGCCTCAGTGTCCCCATCCTCACCCAGGGGGAGGAGGATCCTGTCTTTCCTGACTCAGAGGACAGTCTCTATCAGATGGTCCCACAATTACAGCAGGCCCAGCGGGGCGGAGATAGCGACCCCACAGAGAGCTGTGTCCTTTCCCTGGCTGCCGGGGGCACAGACCAGCAAAGGGAGTGTGCCACCAGGGTGGGTCATAGTGCTGTCCGGATATATGCAGCGCTGTGTACATGAGATCCCTAATGAGAACCTGCCGTGGGCACGGTGGTGGGGGGCGGGAGAGAAGGCACAATCCGTTTATAGGATATATGTCAACCTTCAAAATGTATTCCAATATACATTAGGTGCTGCTGCTGCTGCTGCTAAGTCGCTTCAGTCGTACCCGACTCTGCGCGACTCCATAGACGGAAGCCCACCAGGCTCCCCCATCCCTGGGATTCTCCAGGCAAGAACACTGGAGTGGGTTGCCATTTCCTTCTCCAATGCATGAAAGTGAAAAGTGAAAGTGAAGTCACTCAGTCGTGTCCGACTCTTAGCAACCCCATGGACTGCAGTCCACCAGGCTCCTCCATCCATGGGATTCTCCAGGCAAGAGTACTGGAGCGGGGTGCCATTGCCTTCTCCGATATTAGGTGCTAGTGGTAAAGAATCCGCCTGCCAATGCAGGAGACACAGGAGACTTGAGTTCAATCCCTGATTTAGATTCCCTGGAGTAGGAAATGGCTACCCCAGTCCAGTGTTCTTGCCTGAAAAATTCCATGGACAGAGGAGCCTGGCGGGCTACAGTTCATGGGGCCGCAAACAGTCAGACACAACTGAGCGACTGAGCACCATACATTAGATCCAGACAAACATTGATTCCACTTACATGAGATGCCTAGAATAGTCAATTCAAAGTCAGAAAGTACACTAGTAGATGCCTGGGGCTGGGGGCGGAGAAGGGCAATGAGGAGTGAGTATTTAATGAGCACGGAGTTTCAGCTTGAAAGAAGTGGTGCCCGACTCCGCGACTCCGCCGTCTGCAGCCCACCAGGCTCCAGGCTCATCGGAGCCACTGGGAAGCTTAGGGGAGAAAAATTCGGGAGATGGCTGATGGTGAGAGTTGCACAAGTATGAATGTCCCACCAAACCGTGCAGTGAAATACAGTTAAAATAGTATGTTTCGTATTGTGTGACTTTTGTTGCTGTTGTTTAGTCGCTAAGTCTTGGCTGACTCTTCTGCGACCCCACGACTTTTACCACACACACACACACACACACACACACACACACAGGTCCACATGTGTGGATCCACGAGGGGGCGGGAGGAGGGGAGATGTGAACTGAGAGGTGACGGACAATCAAAGGTTTGCCAGGCAGTCAAGGGTGTGAAGGACACTCCAGGCGTTGGGAGGCAGGAGAGGGTCAGTGTGAAGCCTCTGCCCTCTGGCACCCTGCAGCTGGAGAGGGCGGTCCCACGGTGTGATGGGCTGAGGCTTGGGGCAGCATTCCTGCTGGCCTGCCTCTGGGGCCCTGGCTCCCGAGACCCCGAGCAGCAGGGGTGGGTGGGCCTCTCTGATGACCCCCCACCCCGGGAGTGACCCCTCGCTCTTCACTGCCCGTTTGGGAAGAGCCTGTCCGCTCCGGCCCCTCCCCGCCGGCACACACGAGGGGAGGAACTGGCGTCACCGCGGAGTGTGAGGTGAGAGGCCAAGCTCCTCCTGCCCTTCTGCTGGGTCCTGAGTCTGGGGGCTCCGGGAGGCAGGGCCCAGGCCCAACCCTCACTGGGACCGGGCCCTTGGCTTGGAGTCTCGCCCCAAGGGGACCGGGCACAGAAGAAAGCCACCGGTTCACCTCTCACCTGCAGCATCTCCTCGGGTGCCCAGGGCGCCGCACACAGCCCAGAGGGGCCCAGGGCTCTGTCACCCCCCAGATCAGCCCACAGGGACCAGGACAGGCCTGGCAGAGTTTGGGGCTGCAAAAAGCTAGAGTCTAAACCTCTGTGCGCCCCTTTTTACAAATGGGGAAACTGAGGCCCAGCTTGGGGTAAAGGAGAGGACCAGTGTCCCGCAGCCTGTAGACTCTCGGGGCTCTCAAGGAGGAGGTGGGGAGCCAGGCTGGGCCTTGCCCCTCCACCAGGAGGGGACTGGGGCCTCTGCCACCTGGTCCTGGGGCGCCCCCTGGGTTGCGGCCAGTGCCGAGGCAGGGTCAGGCCAAGAGGGGGGCCATCCCGGTCCCTCGGGGCTCCTCACATCCAGCCCCACGCTGGGAGGGGGGGCCCTGGGCCTCAGCAGGGGCCGGGGGATCCTCCATCCCCATTCCGGGCCTGACAGCTTCTCCTGTGACGAGGGGGGCTGCTCCACGCCCGCCCAGCGCACTCCCTCCCCGGGGCCCCCTTAGAAGGACCTTCCAGACTGATTCATCTTTCCGAGGGAGGAGGCGGTGAAAGGAAGGGAAAGCGCGGCCAAACCCAGCGAGCGAGGTCAGAGGAGCCAGTGTGTCCGGGCCCGCTGTCCAGACAAGGAAACTGAGGCCCAGAGCGCGCGAGGCTGGCCCGAAGCCACCGGAGGCCCGGGCTGGGCGGCGGCGGGCGCCGGCCCCCGCGGGGTCCCCGCAGGCCCGCGCCCGCTCCGCCGCCGCCTCCATCGCCGGGCGCCGCCGGTTCTTTGTCTCCCGCGGTCACCATGGCTACGCGTCCCCGCGCCGCCTCCGCCCGCGGCCGGCGGGATTTCTCCCCTGCGCGGGGCGGCGAGGACCCGGCCGCGGGCGGGGGCGGGAAGCGGCCGGCGGCGCGGGCGGGCGGGCCCGGGTCTCCAGACCCGGCAAACAGGCAGGCCCGCCGCCAGGGAGGGGCCGGCGGAGCCCCTGACCCTCTCCTTAGGGGTTGCTGAGCGGCCTGGGGTCTCTGCGCCCTTCCCGCCCGTGTCACGTGGGTGAGATCCCAGGCGGTGGCGGGGAGGGCCCAGGAGCCGAGGGACACGGGGCAGGTGCCCACTCCTAGGTGACCAGTGTCATTATTCTGAGTAAAGCGTGGTGACTTGGGTCACCTGTTAGCCAGGGGGCCGGGTCTGCACGCCCAGCTGGTGCGGGGCGGCGGCCTCACTGAGCAGACACATCTCCACCGCCAGCCGCCAGCCGCTGTTAGGGAGAGCTGAGCCTGGATCCGGTAACAAAGGACACTGCGGGGAAGGGTACTTCACGCGGAGGGAACAGCATAGACAAAGATCCGGACGTCAGAGGTCTGGGGCGCCCCTCCCGAAGCTGAAAGCAAGCCAGGTCACAGGAGGACCCCGCAGAGACCTGGGGGGAGGCTGGCCCTTTGGGCTCCGACCTGTGCGACCCCACGGGCCCCTGCGCAGAGGAGCCCGCGTTCGGTCCCCAGCTCTGCTGTTGCCCAGCCTGAAATTCTTAATTTTTGAACAGAGTTCCTGCAGTTTCCTTTTACCCTGGGCCCTGCAAATTATGTAGCTGGTCTTCATGGAGGCAACGTAGAGCCAATGGAGGGTTTTGTGTTTAATTATTATTTTTTATACATAGAATTTATCATTTTAAAGTGTGCGGTTCACAGGGAACTTATTCAATATCCTGAAATAAACCACAGTGGAAGGATATGAAAAAGAAAACATGTATATATGTGTGTGCGCGTGTGTGCCTGTGTATGTGTAACCATCACCTTCCTGCACACCAGAAGCTATCGCCATGTTGTAAGTCAACTATACTTCACTTAGAATAATACTAATATTGGGGAAGGGTGGCAGGGAGGCTCGGGAGGGAGGGGTATATACATACTTAGGGCTGATTCCAATTGTTGTACAGCAGAAACTAACAACATTGTAAAGCAATTATACTCCAATTAAAAAACACATTTACAAAAAAGACAAGATGATGCCAGTCAGACCACCGATGACCAATTTCAGGATGACTATCAGAGCTGATGGCTATTTCTGCATGTAGCCCCCTCCCTCTGCATATAAAAACTCTTGCCCCTGACAGTCAGGGCAGGGAATCAGCCCTTGGACAGGAGTCTGCTCTCCCCACCCACCTACTCCAGTCCCTAGCCCCATTCCCAGCATCTGAAATAAACTTTACTTTCCACCAAAATACTACTAATAATAAAAGTGTGCACTTCAGTGGCATTAAATAATTCACATTGTGTGTAGCCATCACCATCATCCATCCACAGAACTCTCCTCATCTTGCAAAGCTAAACCACTCCTCATGTGCCCCTCCCCCAGCCCCTGGCAACCACCCTTCTACTTTCCGTCTCTGAGCAAGGCTGCTCAAGTACCTCCCATAAATGGGATCATGGAGACTTGCCCTTCCGTGACTGGCTTATTTTACTCAGCGTAACATTCTCAAGGTTCATCCATGTTGTAGCTTCTGTTAGAATTTCCTTCCCTTTTGAAGCCTTGAATGTACACTACTGGATGGATAAACCACATAATTTATTCAACCACCCTTCCATGGGGATAAAGCCAGTGGGCTCCCCGTAGCTTACAGTCTCACCTGCCACTACCCACCCTTGCCCCCAGCATTCACTTTTCTATTATCATTTAATGAAAACCTACTACCTATCACAAACCTAGACAGTGTATTAAAAAGCAAAGACATTACTTTGCTGACAAAGATCTGTATAGTCAAAGCTATGGTTTTTCCAGTAGTCATGTATGGATGTGAGAGTTGGACCATAAAGAAGACTGAACGCCAAAGAACTGATGCTTTCGAACTGTGGTGTTGGAGAAGACTCTTGAGAGTCCCTTGGACCGCAAGGAGATCCAACCAGTCAACCCTAAAGGAAATCAACCCTGAATATTCATTCGAAGGACTGATGCTGAAGTTGAAGCTCCAATACTTTGGCCACCTGACGCAAACAGCCAACTCATTGGAAAAGACCCTGGTAAAGATGCTGGCAAAGATTAAAAACAGGAGAAGGAGGTGACAGAGGATGAGATGGCTGGGTGGTATCACCAATTCAATGGACATGAGTTTTAGCAAGCTCCAGGAGACAGTGAAGGACAGGGAAGCTTGGCATGCTGCAGACCATGGGGTTGCAGAGAGTCAGATAGGATAATAACAGCAACAATGTATCAGGTACTGGGGGTACATCAGAAAAGGAGAAGGACAAAGACCTCCAGAGGCACTCAGGTGGCAAGAGTTGCCATTCCACCGGGCCCCCCCCCCCCCCCCCCCCCGCCAACAACCCTGCCAGGCCTTGGCTACTTTCTATCTCAGGGTCTCTAATCCTGCCGTTCCCCTGCCTGTACCACCCCTGCCCTCACCTCTTTTGCTTTAATTCTCTCATGCTCCCCTCAGACTTTCTTTCTCAAGGCAGTCTTTCCACCTCACCAGCGTGATCAGGCCCTCGTTGCACACATCTATACTTCTCTGCCCCTCTTTTCAGCAGATGTTAGCATAGCCGCCGTGGTGGGCCACTGATTTACAAGCAGGTCATGAAATCAATTTATGGAACAAGCAGCATTTTCTTTCTTTTATGCAAAATGTCATACAGGGCAATGCACCCATTTTAAGTAGCTAGTTCTTTAAGTTCATGCATCAGTCATGAACCAGCATTTCCATACCCCCAGATGTTCACCAGTGCCCCTCCCCATCAATCCTTGGGCCCCCAGCCACCACAGATCAACTTCTTATCGCCACAGATTAACTTGGCCTGCTTTAGAACTTCGAATAGACAGACCCATACAGTAGGTAAGTATTCCACCAGGATTCTTTCAGCTCACTCTCATGTCTGAAATTCACGCCTGGTGTTGTGTGTAGTCTTGTTTAGTCAATAAGTCGTGCCTGACTCTTTGCGACCCCATGGACCATAGCACATCGGGCTCCTCTGTCCATGGAATTTCCCAGGCAAGGATACAGGAGTGGGTTGCCATTTTCTTCTCCAGAAGACCTTCCCAACCCAGGGATCAAACCCACGTCTCCTGCATTGGTAGGTGGGTTCTTTACCACTGAGCCAACAGGGAAGCCCTGTGCATGAGTGGTTTATTTTCACTGCAAAGCGGCATTTCTTTGTACAGATACACCACATTTGTTTATCCATCCATGGCTGATGGAAACCTGGGTTGTTTCCAGTTTGGGACAACTACAAATGAAGCATTTTTTAAAATGAAATAAGGGTAAGCTCTGTTCCATAAGCTTTTCCTTTCTGTAATTGAAGATGTATATGTGCAGGGCATAGGGTAGAATACAATGCTTCCTGCCGCTGCATGGAGCAGCCAGCTCGGGAGTACCCCGTGCCCATGGTCAGGGGCAAGTGGGGTTCCGTGTCAGAACTCAGCAGGCCTTACTCTGGGCAAACGTAGGAATGGAGAGGGTGGTCTGTGTCTGAAAAGAGATCTGGGCTCAGGCAGTGGGACCCCCGACGGTCCCTGGGAGGGTATGCCATCCCTGCCCTCAGGCCCCACCCTCTGGGTGGTCCCCACCTCCTTCTAGAGCCAGGGAAGCCTGGGAGGCAGCCCAACTTCTGCTGCTCCGCAGCCCTTCCTCCTGGACCCCATCCCCATGGTCAGCATTTTCTCCCCTGCTACATCCTAATTCCTGATTGTGGGAGCTCGGGAAAGGAGCCAGACACCGCTCCCCCCAGGGCCTTGGGCCTGGGCTGCAGGGTCCCCTGGGCAGGCACATGTCTCTTATTAGCTCTAAGCTGTCCCTCCAGCTAGGGTGCTGTGCCCAATATCAGGTTGAATCAACTGAGGCCAGGAGACCGGGGCCCAGCCATGAGAGGGGCTGGAGCACTGGGGCGGGCAGGTCGGGGGGAGGCAGTTCAGACCCCAATTCTGACGCACACTGCCTTCCGGTTCTACTCGGGAGGATCTTCTTGTTCTCATGGGCCAGTCCCATCCACTCTCCCATTGGAGGGCCCCCAGATCCTCTCTCTGCCCTCCTCACCTGTCTCCTGCCTCCCCTCCGAGGACAGCTGTGCTCTTGTCATCCCCATTTTGCAGATGAGGAAACTGAGGCCCGGAGAGGTTAAGCAAGTTTTCAAGGCCACTTTAAAGCAGGTGCAGGGAAGAAGTGACGAAGCCAGAGTCGTCCTCCAGCCACAATGCTCCAGGCACAGGGTGTCTCAGCCAGTCCTAGCCCTGCCTGGCAGGTGGCCAGCCCAGCATGGCCCCATGCCCTGCGTGGGTGTCAGACACCCCCAGAGATCCCTTTCTGTCTCCACCTCTCACACTGTTCCTCTCCTCCCAGCTTCTTTGAACCAGACCTTCCTCAGACATTCAGGCCACACTGCTGTGAGGTCCTAGGACTCACGCCTGTGACGTGTTCCCAGCCAGACTCTGGCTCCCAGGACAGTGAGGGGGGGTGGTGAGAAAGCCTGGTGGTCTGCCTGGAGGTGTCCAGTCACAGTTGAATTCGTTCAGTTCAGTCGCTCAGTTGTGTCCAACTCGTTGCAACCCCATGAACTGCAGCTTGCGAGGCTTCCCTGTCCATCACCAACTCCCAGAGCGTGCCCAAATTCATGTCCGGCAGCTGAGTTACTAAGAGCAAAATTCTACACTCAGTTACTAAGAGCAAAATTCTACACTCAAGCTGAGCACCCACCACTGAGGACTGGGCACACCAATGGGGGAGCTCCTGGCACAGGGGTCTGGAAAAAGGGGTGAGATGGCTCTCTCTGGGGGTCTTGGCGTGAGAAGGGTGCCTGGCCAGGCAGCAAAGTGGATAAAGCGGGGTGCAGACCACGGGTGTGCAGAGAGAGAGACTCCTGCATGCCTGGGAGAGACAGACTGACGTCGGCAGGAACAGGAGGACAGCTGGGGGCCTGGGGGCCTGACAGCAGCCTCCCTGCTGGACGTCACTACTGGGCCGTGCTTTTCCAAGACAGCCCGTGCCTCCCAGTGTTTGTGCCAGGAACATTTATTACTTAGATTAAAAACAAATTATACAAAATCTACTGAACGAAAAACAAAACCTCACGGGAACCTTCAAGAGTTTTTCCAAGAAATGTCTACGAAGAGGGGGACTACAAGGGTGGGGGCATCTCGCCTGGGGCCTGAGGCTCCCCCGTGCTGGGGGAAGGATCCCGGTTCCCCCTCCCCGCTTCCTTCCCAAACCCTCCCAGCCCCCGGTTGTTACCGTATTCTCCCTGTGGACGCTCAGGTTACCGCATTCCCCCGAGTATGTGCCACTCAGGTTCTCCCCCGCCCCACCCACCCCCGGGAACTGCCTTTCCTGCCAGGGATCCGCAGAACCCCCTCCCCGCAGGGTAAGGAGAAGCTCGGATGGCTCAGCTTCCCCGGGGACTCCACTGTTCCCTCCAGGGGATGGTTCTCCTCCCCCTTATCTCTTTCTCTATTAATTAATGTGTATTTTTATGGAAGCAATGTAATAGTTTAAAGTATATGCACTTGACACGCACAGAATTTTCCAAGATACACAGGCCTACAGTGTCGAGCAGCAGGCCCTCCCCAACCGCCCCACCCCCTCCTCTCCCCGGAAACAACCACAGTCAACGCTTTTGGCTTCTTCTTCTGGGTTTTATCTCCATGTTTATAAATAACATGCTTGTGCTGCTGTTACTTGATTTACCAATTTGAGCCATTATCTACTGACTTCCTCTTACAGAAAACAAGGGTTGAGCTCTCTCACACGCAGTCCCCCTCGGCTACACACCCACACAACACTCTCCCCCTCTGTCACTTCTCATTACCAATATGCAACAATTTTTAATTTTTCAACCAATATTCAGTTGTTTAATGATTATGTAAACACTGTTTGCCTCTGAGTCAAGTAATGTAATGTGGTTGCATTTCCTTTCTGGTTTAACTTTTAGTTTTTCATGAAGTTAATAGTTAGCTTTGTTTAGGCTGCTTTAAAAGTGGGTCCTACATTTTAAGAAAATGGCTCCCAATATAAAAGAATGACATTGGATCATTTGTAGAGGCGTGGATGGACCTAGAGAGTCATACAGAGTGTAAGTCAGAAAGAGAAAAGCAAATATCGTATATTAATGCATATATGTGGAATCTAGAAAAATGGTATAGGTGACCTTGTTTGCAAAGCAGAAATAGAGACACAGATACAGAGAACACATGTATGGATACCAAGGGGGAGTAAGGTGGGAAGAGTTGGGTGATTGGAATTGACACTTATACACTGTTGATCCTATGCGTAAAATAGACAGCCGATGAGAGCATACTGTAGAGCGCAGGGAATTCTGCTTAATGCACTGCAGTGTCCTAAATGGGAGGGGAATCCAAAAAAGACGGGAAATATGTATATGTATGGCTGATTCATTTTGCCATGCAGTAGAAGCTAACACAGCATTGTAAAGCAACTATACTCCAATAAAAATTACTTAATAAAAATAAGTGGCTCCCAAAGACCCCACCATCTGGTGTTCACACCCTTTTGCAGCCCCTGTCCTTGAGTGTGGGCATGAACATGGCAAAGGCGACGGGATAAACACGGTCATGTGGTATAAGATTGCAGAGCCCGTCACGCAGGTGTCTGTTGCACCCTCCCTGGCTAGGAAGGGGCAAGTTGCCAAGTCGTGTGGTCACAGCAAGAAATGGTGGCCTCTAGAAGTTGAAGGCAGATGCTGGGCAATAGTCAGCAAGAACCTGAAGCCCTCAGTCCCACACAAAGAGGAACCGAGTTCCAGCAACATGGTCAGTGAGTCTGGAAATGGATCCTTCCCCAGTCCAGCCTCAGATGAGTCTGCAGTCCCATCAAGCACCCTGAGTGTAGCCTTGTGAAGCCCTCAGCCGAGGACATAGCTCAGTTATGCCTAGACTTACCCAGAAGGTAAATTTGTGGCAATTTGTTAGGCAATGATCGGTTACTAGTAGCTTACTTCATATCCATTTCTAAGTCTACCCGACGGTGGGCAGTTTCCCAATATTATTTCCTACCTATCAAAGAAACTGTGTTTGGTTCAGTCCATACCTTCCCTGCCAGAACCACCCCCCCACCATCACCACCCTTCAACAATCCATGCTGGCTGCTTCTGTTCCCTCGACACAGTCTTTCTTGTTCTTGCTTTGCTAGCGAACCTCCTCCAGGAAATTCCTGAGAAAAGGAGCATCGAAGATTGATTAGTATAACTCTTGCACATCTGAAGAGGTCTTCAGCCAACATCATGCTTGGTGATAGCTTGGCTAAGTATAGAATTTTGAGTTAAAAATCATTTTTGCCAGCAATTATTTTTAGAGTTTTTTTTTAAATTAAAAATACTTGAACTAATTTTTTTTTGACATTTTGGCCATGCCACGTGGCATGTGGGATCTTAGTTCCCAGACCATGGATTGAACCTGCATTGTCTGCACGGCAAGGTAAATTGTTAACCACTGGACCACCAGGGAAGTTCCTTCAACAGCATTTTGAAGGCATTTCTCCATTAACTTCTTCACTCCCAGTGCTGCTGGTGAGAAGCCCAGAGCGTCTCTGACTCTCAGTCCTTTCCATGAGACGTACTTTTCTTCTCTGGAAGTGTTTAGTATCTTTGCTTTATCCCTGGTGCTCTGGAACCCCTCTGCCTTGAGGGGAGGGGAAGAGGGGGATGGTCTTGGTGCAACTCTTGTGCAGGGCAGGCCTCTGCACTCCAGGGACTCACACCCTGCAGGCCTCTCCTTCTGGGACTTCTGTACTTGGATATAGCACTTATCCTCTAATTTCCACCCCCCCCCCCCATTTCTTTGTCATTTAGGTCTACTCCTTAGGGATTTCCCTACCTTTTACTCCCATCCTTATTTCAACTATTGTCTTTTAAACTTCTACAAGCTCTTGGCTCCATTAAAACAAATAACATTGTTCTGGTTTAATGTCTTCTCTGAGGAATTAGGATTAATTCTGACGTTTTCTTCTGCCCCCTGATTCCTCTCCTTTCATCCTACTTCCTTTTCTCTCTTTGTTTTGGTCTCTGTTCTTCCACTGTTGGGTTTCCTCTAATGTCTGATCACACTCAGCAGCCATGCACACCGACATAAGGCAGACAGGCCAGTTGGAATCTCTGTGTGTGAAAGGACTCCCTGGATTTTCAGGCATCCAGGCAGCTTCCCTGGTGTTATCAGTCGGCTTTGCAAAGTTACGCTACAGTAACAAACAATCCCCCCAAATCTCAGAGACACACAACAGCAAAGGTGTATTTGGGGCCTGCAGTTGCTCCGTGTGTCCTTTTCATCCTGGGCCCGAGGCTGAAGGAGCTGCCTCCGTGTAGGACACTGTCTTCTGTGGCAGAGAAAGAGAGCAGCGGTGGGACCACAGGATGACGTCTCACGGTTTCAGAAAGTACACGTCACTTCCACTCTCTCTTCATTCACCAAAGCAGGTCACGTGGCCTTTGCAGCACGGGGCAGCGAGTGATGCGGAGTCTTCCGTGCTGGTGCTTCTGGGTGTCCACAGAAGACCCTCCATCTTCCGCCCAGGGACACACACTTGGTTGCTGGCATTCCCGAGGCAGGGCGGGGAAGGATTGGGACTCCGTGGTCACTCAAGCATCTTTTTCAGCTCCACACTCATTCCTGCCTCTGCCATGCCCGAGGTCCTGATTTTGGAGTCTCTCTCCAGAGAGGATGCATTTTGTCTTCCGCAGGAGGGGTCGGTGCAAACAGGGAAGTGAATGGTGAGCAGCTGTGGGAGGGCCTGGGAGGGAATATATGTGTTTTCTGCGCTGAGTAACAGATGACCACAGACGGAACAACTGAAAACCACAGGCATCTATTCTTTCACAGTTGCTAGGGGTTGGAGGTCTAGGTGGGCTGCTCCTCTGCTCGGGGTCTCACATGGCTGCAATCAAGGTGCCACTCACTGCGTGCCCAACTGGAGGGTCTACTGGGGGAAAGATCTGCTTCCAGGCTCATTCAGTCGGTTGCTGGCAGGATTCCTGCCCTTGCGACTGTGTGACTGAGGGCTCCGGCTTCTTGCAGGCTGGTGGCTGGAGGCCACATGCCGTCCCTTGCCTCATGGGCTTCCTCTCCAAGGCTGCTTACCTCGTCCAGCCTGCCAGGAGGGTCTCCTTAGACAGGGGTGGGCCGTCCCATCAGTTCTGCCATATTCTATTGGTTAGAAGCGGGTCACAGCTCCTGCCGGGGGTTACACAGGGGTGTGAGCATCAGGGGTCAGGAAATCGCTGGGGTCACAGTAGGGTCTGTCCACCACAAGGGCTGTCATCAGACCCGCCCCCACCATCCACAGTGGGCCCAGACCTAGCCCCGCCAGCAGTCCCTGCCAGTCTGTGGGTGCCAGTCTCTGGTACAGGCCACCCCAGGAAGGCCCTGTCAGTTTCCATCTTCCTAAAACGTGCGGCCCCTCTCATCTGCAGAACTCTCCTGTCTCGTGTTTATACCTTTTAAAACTGTTTTGACATCATTTTTATGAAGTTTCCAGAGGAAGCAGAGGTAAGCATGAGGTTTAGTCTCCAGGCTTAACCTCCCCCCTCTACCCACCAGCTAATCCTCCCCCATCTGACAGCTTGGCTTTGATGCGGTCTTCCCTGCCCCCCTGCCCATCCTCCACCACCCACCTCCTGCAACCACCAGCCCACCCAATGCAGAGGCCTCTTGCTGCTCCTTGCCTGCACCTTCAGAGAGACACTGACACACGTGCAGACACACTCCAAGTCCTTCACACTCAGTTCTCATGCAGGGGTTCCCTGGGCACACTGCGCTCTTTCCTGCCTCCCTGCCTTTTTGCACATGCTGTCCCCTCTCTGGGATTCCTTTCCTCCCCCACCTCTGGGCAATCTTCCCATGATTCCCACTCAGCTGAGGGCTGGGGCCCCTCTCCTAGGAAGCCTTCTCCAAGTGGTCCAGGACCTCGCATCCACAGAGGTCTGCAAAGGGGTGCTCCCATCCACGTGCCTCGACCCCCATGAAGCCGACCAGGGAGAGGAGGCATTGTGGCAGGGTTGCATGACAAGCAAGGAATTCTTTCCTTCACAAGCTGGCAGAGCCCTGGGAAGGCACCGAGGCCAGAGGGCTCTATTAAAACCCTAACTGGCCGCACTAAACCCCTGCTTGCAGCCCATCTCTGTGCGGCCGGGCTAAGATCCAAAGGCCCACAATGCTCTGCGGGCGGTCTCCGCGCCCCGCCCCCACCTCGGCGTTGTTTCAAGGGAGACCAGGAATCCTCTCCAGTCTCGGGGCGGAAAACTTGGAGCCCAGGCCCTTCCTCCAGTCACCTCCTGAGGGCTCGCAGGGTCTCCGCCTCGGGCAGTCTCCGGCCCCCCTCCCGTCCCGCTCCCCACAGTTCCGCAGCACAGACCCCTGTCCATCCCCAGGCTGTGAGCCCCGGGGGCAGGGCTGTGTCTGCCTCACTCAGGACGCGTCCGTCGGAGAGTAGGTGCTGAATGCAGGAACAAGGGCAGCAGAACCCACTGTGCAGCGTCCAGTGGGCAAATAACCAAGTCCGAGGATCCTCAGGGTCCGGTGGTGAGGTGAAACCCATCAACAGCCTGAAGCCAAGAAGTCAAGCGGACAAGTGCAGCGTGCACGCAGCCCCAGCCGCGCTGAGCCCGGGGCTGCGCTCTCTGCCCCTCAGCCTGCCTTGAACGGGGTCCCCGCCTGAGGCAGCCCAGGTGGCCCCAGGTCACCAGCCCCCTCCCCACCCGCAGGGCGGGGTGTCCTCCTCCAAACCAGGGGGGCAGAATGCGGGTTGCGGACCTAGAGCTAGGAGGGTAGGGTGCCACCCCCACACTGTATCCCTGGAAGGTGGCTGGGTAGGGTTTCCCCTGGAAAACCACGGTGTTCTTAGCAGAAGAAGGAGGGAATAGACATCACCCCTCAGGCTGAGCCCAGAGGAGTGGGACCAGCCCTGGGGCCCCAGGAGACTCAGCACTGCAGAGCTGTCCCAGGTCACTGAGTCCAGCACCTCGAGTGCTGGTCCGGGGCAGGGCCGCACAGTGGTCCAGCTGGGAGCTGGCCGAATAAAGCAGGGGCCTGCGTGCCTTCCTTCCCCCGCAGCGCCCAGGTCACTGAACAAAGGACCCACTCCCGGGCAGTGAGTCATCAAGTGGAGAGTAGGCTTCCCGGATGAGGTGGGCCTCTGGAGCTGGGACTCCAGCGGGCAGGGAGGCGTCCACACCCACAGGAAAGAGTCCCTGGGATCCCCGGCCCGCTCGCCACCAGTGCAATGGGTCAACAATCGCCCAGCACAAAGCCAGGGGGCGTCGCAGAAGAGCCTGAGAAACGGGGCTGGCAGCCTAGGTGCCGGGCTCTTTTGCGAGGCCAGGGTTTGAAAACAATCGGGTTAATCTTCCCCATCGGGGCTTGGGGACAGGGTTCAAAGTTCCCAATTAATCTCCTCGCGTGAGAGGCAGAGGGGCGCATGCGTCCTGGGCTGGAGGAGCGCGTCTCCCGCGGGTCCGCGATGTGGCGCCCCAAGTCCACAGGCTCGCGTCTGGACGCGACACCCGCATCCTCAAGCCCCGCTCGGTCCCCCGTCTCGGTCCCCGGGCGGTGCTGTGCTGAGCCTGGGCTGAGCTGGGGCAGGTGCCTGACAGTAGCGAGTCCTTACCAAGAAGATGGGCGGCCCTTGATGGAGAGTGCAAGGGTGTGTGTGGCGGGGGTGAGGGAGTTCGAATCTCGCCGGCATCTCACCCTCCTGAGACCTTGGGAGCCACTCATCGCCTCTGTATCTCCCTGTTCCCCCCCCCCCCCGAAACGTGGGGTAATATTAATAATAAAACCTGCCTCCGCTCCCCTGCCCCATAGCTGCAAGAGTACTTCCAGGGGTGGAGTTCGGGTCATAGACATATTTGGTGGTATTTTTATGGGGGAGGGGAGTTATTTTCTGATGTTTTTTTTTCCCCCAGTGACAGTGCATTACTGTCGATCTTGGACAATAAACCTTCCTTCGAGAGACACGCAGTTAGGGGTGCAGCTTGGAGACGGTGAGATCGCCCCATTTCACAGAGGCACAAGGCTGGGGCGGACCGAGTCTTCCTGGAGCTCAGCCAGGCTGAGCGGGCAAAACATCACACACACACACACACACACACACACACACACACACAGACACACACACACACACAGAGGGGCCCCACCCCCACCCCCAGGCTCAGGTCAGGCTAGCCCGGGGCTCTCACGCATACACACACAGACACAGACACAGACACACAGACACACACACACACACACACACAGAGCCCGGGTCTCTCACGCAGACACACACACACACACACACACACACACACACACACAGCCCGGGGCTCTCACGCATACACACACACACACACACAGACACACAGACACACACACACACAGCCCCCTCCACCCCCAGCCCCGGGTCAGGCAGAGCCCCGGGCTCTAGGATTTCACCCTGCCACCTGTTCCCAGCGGGAGCACAGAGGGTCTCCCCGCGGGCCTCCCTGCCCCTAAAAGGGCCCTTCGCTGGCTCTTGGGGGGTGGGGATGGGCCGCCAGTGGTGTCATCACCACCTGGCAAGGCTCGGCGAGCACCTGGTCGGGAAGAGGAGCACAGCGGGCTGGCAGACGGGCCCAGAAGGCCGCCAGGCTCTGGGCCCTTCCTTGCGCCAGGCGCCTCACAGCCCGCGCGCCCTTCGCTCCTCCCTGCTCCCCGACCAGGATTAGCTTCCTGTTGCAGCCGGGGAAACTGAGGCCCAGAGTGGTTAGGTCGCTGGTTCAAGCTTGGCGGCGATCTGGGCATTTGGGGAGGGAGGGTTGCGTGTTAGGCAGGGGACCCGCTTGGGCGAAGGCGGTGGGCCAGGATGCGGGGGCTAAGTCCCGGGCGGGGCCTGCGGAGAGCTGGGTCGTCCAGAGGGCGCGCACCCAGCTCGCTGGAAGGCATCCGCCCGCCCGAGGGCAGGAGGCTTAGCTGGGAAGCTGGGCGGTCAGATGGGATCGGGGGAACAGCCCGGAGGTTCCAGAGATGGTCCGTCTGGTCTGGAGGCGGGCGGGGAAGGAGGACCAGCCTGTGGCACCTGGCGAGCGCCGGGCAGCTGGTTCTGGGGAGAAAGCATCACGTGTCTGCCTTTGTTGTGGGGTGAGGGTGACTCCTGCAGCTCTCTCTGCACAGATCCCTCTTCGGCCCCCTCAAAAGGTCTGGGAGTGGTCAGGAGGCCCAGCGGGCTCCCGGGAGGAGGAGGCGCCTGGCAGAGGGATAGCCTGCTCGGAGGCGGTGGGCTGCTCCACGAACGGTGGTGGGGCCGCAGGGGCTGAGGGCAGGGGACCGCCGACCGGCGCCCGGCAGACGGGTCGGACCGGCTGGGGAGGGGGCACAGCCTCTGGGCGCGGCACCCGTGACACATTCCTGCCTGGAGGCTGGTGACCCGGGAGCCCGCATCCGGGGGTGTCACCCTGGGCGGGGCCTGGGGCTGCCCCGCCCCGCAGGGCGCAGAGGGTGTGGCCAGGGCGCCCCCCCCCCCGCCCCCGCCCCCCCAACAGAAACCTCAGGGCTTGTTCGAAGGTTTGTTCTAACACAGCCGGGCGTTCTCTAGAGATAGTACCCCCCCCCCCCGCCCCACCTCCACCCGCCCAACCCCGTGGCCTCCCTCGTTCTCGGGCTGTCTCTGCCCGCCTCCCACCACCGCTCCGAGGAGGCAGATGCTATGGCGGTCAAGGGAGGTGGTCTGTACCCCACTTCTGCCCAGTCTGTACCCACTCTTCCTGGGGGCGAGCCTGCCTCCCCAGGATTCATCACCCCCACCACTCCCGCAGCTAAGGGCGCCCATCTCGTGCCAGTTCCGACCTGCCTCTTCCTGAACTTCAGACCCAAACAACGGCTCCCCTGAGGGCACTTGCAGGCTCCTCAGACACACCATGCCCAACCCAGCTTCCTCCTTGGGCTCAAACCCGTGTGGGTTCGAATCCCAGCCTGATCCCGGCTGTGGGGTTTGAGGACAAGCTCCTTCCCTCTTTGTGTCCCCCCCCAAAACGGGGAGGATAATAGTACTGACCTCACAGGGTGGTTGGAGAAGCGCAAGGCAGCCCCCTCCAGTATTCTTGCTTGGAGAGTCCCATGCACAGAGAAGCCTGGCGGGGTACAGTCCATGGGGTCGCAAAGAGTTGGACATGACTGAAGCAACTTAGCAAGCACATACAGAGTAGTAGATAGTGGTCCTGAATCAGCGCCCACAGCAAATGCTCTGTGCTGAGCGTGTTAGAGTCTAAGAAGACCCTTATCCCACTCAAAGTGGACATCTTTTCCTTGAGATCGTGGTGGGCAGCTTTCAAAAAGACCCCAAACGATCTTGGCGGTGGTATTCATACCTGGGCATAATGCCTGCCCCTTCAGGGTGGTTGGGAGGTAATGACCTATTCTATGAAAAGAGCTGACTTGATAGGATCATCACTTCTGAGACTGTGGTTCAGTCACTCAGTCCTGTTGGGCTCTTTGGGACCCCGTGGTCCAGGGGTCCAGGCTGCCCTGTCCTTCACTATCTCCCAGAGTTTGCTCAGACTCATGTCCATCGAGTGTGATGCCATCCAGCTCACCCTCTGCCGCCCTCTTCTCCCCCTGCCCTCAACCTTACCCAGCATCAGGTCTTTTCCAGTGAGTCAGTGAAGAGCTGACTCACGGTTGTGGTTTAATTACCCACATGGTAATGGTGTTTCCAGCCTCTGGGGCTTCTAAGAGCTTCAACTGAGGGAGCATCCCTGCCCACCCCCACGTGAAGCTCTGTGTCCCATCCGTCACCAAGGCTCAGTGGTTGTGCTTCTCACATGCCCCCCGGGGTCCCCTTTTCTCCCTCCCAGTAACTGCACTGCCCCCTGCCTCCATTCAGCTCCTTCCAGAAGGCTGCCCTGGACTCTTCCTGTCCCCATGGGCAGCCGGAAGGTATCCGTCCCTCCCCTGCTGACACCTGCCCGCCCCTCCCCTTCACCCATCCTCTGCCCCACCTGCCAACTCCTTCTTTCACAGCTCCCCCTTCTGCCCTTTAAATTCCAACCTTCCACCTCACCCAGGTACATTTCCAAGGCCCCTCCTTGCCACCTGCTCACCCAGATAGAGGGCAGATAGAGGATGTGCAGAGCCCAGGGCTCCGGTCCTACCAGCCGGCACTGCTTACCCAACCTCTGCGTCCTAGTTGGCCCAGCTCTAAGACAGAAGTAACGATGGCTCTCCTTGCTCTTCCCAGGATTGTTGGGGGAATAAGATAGCAGAGAAGAAAGGGCTTGGGAAGAGTCAAAGACTTTGTGAAGGAGTGATGATTAATAATAATGATCATTACTATTAATTAGCATTGTTGTTACAAGCACTCAGAAACAAGACAGGCCAAGCCATAGGAAGGCTACTAAGAAACTTTCCCCAAAGTGACTGACTTGGGGGGAGAAGAGGTTGGGGGTTCAGAAGACCTGGGTTCAAGTCCCCTGCCAAGGGGAGGAGCCTGCCAGGCCAACCCCCTCTTCCTCAGACACAGCAACTCAGTGCTGGGGCCACAGTATCTGTAGGGGCCATGAAATGCTTCAATTTTATTTAAAATCAGAATGGGTGGAGAAAAAGGAACTTTTAGGATGAAGGAAAAGTTTCAAATATATTATTAATATATTCTTTACAGTAATGTAGTCTTAAAATAGATTTGGGGGGGGGGGAAGCCCGGGAAGGCCAACCCTCAGGCGTCTGAGAGGGAGACCGGTGGCCCTGGGCTCTGGGCAAGGTTTTCACGCAGTGAACCTCAGTTCCTGGCCTCCTGCATGAGCCTCGTGGGAAGGAGTGAGCAGCGCAGCCTGGGTGCCCGGTGGGGGCTCCTCCCTCCCTCCATCCGTCCCTCGGGGCCTCTGATCGCTGCTCTGGCCCTTGAGACACAGTTTAAGAGAGGCTGACCAGGTCTAGGCTTGAGGCCTCAGGGGGCTTAAAGGGATTAAGATGAAGAAAGTGCGAAAGGAAAGAAGGGGAGAGGGAGCAGAGAGAACCGGATACAAGGAAATCTCTGCGGAGGACAGACCCTGGCCCAGCCAGGGACACAGAGGAGGAGGGAGCTGGAGCTGGGGGACCGAGCTCCACCAGCCCTGCTGGGGTCCCCTCCCGAGGAAGGAGGGGAGCAGGACGGGAGACAGGAGCCTCCACAGCCTATCCAGTCTCAGCGTCCTGGGCAGGCCATCTGAGCGCCTCTCCTGTGTCAGCGTGTGCCATGTCTGCGTCAAAGAGACCCCTGCTTGCGGTAGCAGGTAACTCAGCTGCCACGCAGCCCTGTCTGTTTTTCAGGTTTGGGCACGACCCCTTCATCTTAGGGAACATGTGTACCACTCAGGAGACGCTCAGGGACAGCCCCGGTGGTCCAGTGGCTAAGATGCCTCGCTCCCAATGCAGGGGGCTGAGCTTGATTCCTGGTCAAGGAACTAGATCCCACAAGCCACAGTTAAAGATCTTGAGTGCCGCAACAAAGGCCCGCTGCAGCCAAAATAAAATAAATAAATAAATATTTAAAAAAAAGAAAACAAGAAGATGCTCAGGAGGAACTCCAGACAAGGTGATGGAGGGGCGGGGGCATGTTTGGGACAGGAAGTCTGACCTGGATGTCCCAATACCCAAGTGTGTGTTTGAGACAGGGAGCGATTTACCACCTCGGATCACATCCTTGCCCACAGCCCCAGGACATACTCACAAACGTGCCCCTGTAAGACTGTCACCAACAAGCTCAACCCGAGTGCAGGTGTAACTTTGACCCAGTGAGGACACACACACACACACACACACACACACACACACACACACACACACACGACCCCTGGGCCAGTGTATAGCTGGGGGAAGAAAAGTTTTGGCCTCTTTCTGTCTGAATTCAAACACCACTCTGCCAAACACCCCAGGACAAAGCTGCAAGGGCAACGCTTACTCTTCCTAAAAGGCCCTGTGTGACCGGCGGCCCAGGCCCCCCGGATCCCATCAGGACACTCTTCCCTGCAGCCTGGGGGTGTGGTGCCTCCGGCCTCCCAGAGCAGCCCTCAGCCCCTCTGGGCCCCAGCACCCTCCGAGCCTGCCGGGAAGCCTGCTGGAGAATCACGGGTATGGATGGGGGGCTGAGAATTGGGGGGAGGCAGGTGTCAGGAGGGAGCCCCGAGAGGGGCCCTGGCTTCTCCCCACTGCCGGGCCTCCTGCCAGGACCCCTGCCAACTCCCCCTTCCACCCCGACCCTGGCTCCAAGCCCGGCAGCCTCCCCTTCAACACTCTCACGGTTGAAAAGAGGCGGGTGAAGAGACCCCACTAAAGCACAGCCTCCAAAACTCCTGCGGACTCTGGGGGCCCGGGGGACCCTGACTCCTCCGCCCCGCCCCCCGGGTCTCAGTTTCCCCCAAGAAGACCCGCCCAGGGCCCGGAGGATCCGTGCGGATGGGCTGGGGTGGGGCCCGCGCATCCTCCCCCACCGGCCTGGCAGGCCGTGGGCGTTCTTGGCAGCAGGCAGCGAGTCCCGGCTCCGGAGGAGGAGACCGGGCGGGGGCGGAAGCTGCGGGCTCGGGAGAGCGGGCAGCCCGGCCTCCCCAGGAAGGGCCTCCATCCCCCCCACCCGGAGAGGCCGGCCCCGAGGGCAGCGCCTCCAGCTGGAGGAGGGAAGTCGCTCAGTTGGGTCTGACTCTCTGGGACCCCATGGACTATAATAGCCTACCAGACTCCTCTATCCATGGGATTCTCCAGGGAAGAGTACTGGAGTGCGTTGCCATTTCCTTCTCCAGGGGATCTTCCCGACGCAGGGATACGTTCCCCGCATTGCAGGCAGATGAGCCTGAGCCACCAGGGAAACCCCTAGCTGGTGGAGGAGGGGAAGGGTCATCTCAGGCCCAGGGTCGCCTTCCCTGCCCCGCCTCCCGCACACCAGATCCCCGCTCAAAAGTGCCCTGGGACAGATGCCCGCCGGTCCCAAAGGCCCAAGCCTCAGTCTCCACTTCTGTAAAACGAGCGGCCTGGGCAGGGCTGGGCTTCGCGCAGTTGGATCTCCTGGACTTTGGGGGCCCCCTCTGCACCCCACTTCCCAGGTCACTAGAGGGGTTGTGGACCCCAGGTGCTAGAACCCAGGACCTCAGAACCCAGCTCCTGGACTCAGACTCCAGAACCCCAGAACAGGGAAGCCTGGACCAAGGAAGGCTTCCAGAGCTTGGGCTGCTGGGCGCCGTGTGAGATCGTCCCTGTCCTTCAGGCATCTGAGCGCTTTTCGTTCAGTCCCCCAGGTCCGAGGCCTCAGAAGCAATGGCGGGCAGGATGGAGCTCTTCCTGCGGAACCTTGGGGCTCTCTTCTCGGAGTCTCCTGGTCTCTGATCCTGGGTGAGTGAATCCCGCCGTGGGGGCTCAATCCCACCCTGAAGTCTCCTGTCCCTGCCCTGCAGGGTCACCGAGAGGGAGCAACAGCGCCTTATCCGGTTGAGGACACCAGGGCCGGCGGAGTCCACCCACTGACCCACCCATCCTTCTCAGCACGGGACTGCAGTGACCTGGAGGCCAAGCCGGCCCTGGCCCAAGCGGCAGCTCCAGACGGGGCGGGGCCTCGGGAGACCCAGCGGGAGGGGTGGGGCGGGGCCTTGGGAGGCCGGGGGCGGGGCCTCGGGAGACACGGGGGGCGGGGCCTCGGGAGACCCGGGGAGGGGCGGGGCTCCGGGAGACCCGGGAGGGGGCGGGACCTCGGGAGACCCGGGGGGCGGGGCCTCGGGAGACCCGGGGGGCGGGGCCTCCGGAGCCTCCCGTGTCTTTGTTCCCAGGGTGCCCTCCGCACCCACCGTTCGCGCTGAGCGGCTGCGGGGGCTGATGTAACGAAACATGCCCACGCCCACCGCTTGTCAGGGGCCCTGCACACCCTGCCTGGGCCCCTGGGAGTTGGCTCGTGCCCAGCCTCAGGAGCTCCGTGGTCGCGGGCACAGAGGGCATGCCCAGAGCTCGCTCTAGGCGGGGGTGGGGCGCACCCCAGGGTCTCTGGGGAGAGCTTTCTTGACTCGAGCATCAAGTGATGTTCAAATCAGACCACGGACCCCCGCAGAGCCTCGAGGAGCCCCAAACTGTGGCTGGGGCCAGGCCTAGAGTCGGGGATCTGAGCCCCCAGGGGTCAATAAAAGCCTTAGTGTTTCACACTTGCCCAGTTTCGGTCTCCAGCCTGCGGAGTGGGAATAACCCACCTCAAGGGCTGCGGTGAGGACCAGAGAACATCCGGATGTGCCAGCCTGGCATGTGGCCTGCCCCTCTCCCCCATTAGCCTGGTGGCTTTGGGAATGGAGTGCCAAGAACTTCAAAGCGGGTGGGGCTGGTGGCTGGCATTTAAACATCTGGAAACTTCCACAAGATCCAGGTCTACTTTAGGGCGGGGATTTGGGGCCCAACCCTCCTACCCTCAGTCTTGGAAGGCCAGGCCGGCAGTGCAGGACTGGACTCACTGCAGATTCTGCACATGGCCTGTTTCTCCATAGGAATACCAGTGAGTAGAGGTGGACAGTGCAGGGGCCAGGAGGTCCCCTCAAGCCCCCCACTGTCTGGGCCAGCCCCTCCCCACAGCTCAGCCCCACAGGTGCACCTTCCTGCCTGCCCAGGCTGCCCCTGCCTCCCCCACTGGCCTGCACGCTGCAGCTCTGAGATTCACACCTCAGGCCTCCGCCCTTGCCAGGGCCCCTGCCAGCAAGGCCTGCCTTCCTCCCCATCTGTCAGTCCTCAGACTGGCCCTTCCCGTTCCTCCTCAGTTGGAATTAATTCATCAGCCAGAGCTGTGAATAGGTGATCATCAGCCTGATCACCTATCCCCACTGAAGTGGACACCCCCAAGGGCAGGGGCCTATACCTCCTGCTCTGGGAGCCAAGGACACAGCACCAAGAGCTGCCGAGCAAACGTACTGCGGACAGTAGGAGAGGGACAGAAACACACACATCAACAGATGCTATTCGTAGTCTCGTGAGAATCCCACGTTATCCCCCGTTTACTAATGAAGTGGCTCCGAGAGGTTAAGTGACTTGCTTGAAGCCACACTGCCTGGAAGTGGCAGAGCTGATTTAAAGGCTGGTCAGTGAGCTTTCAGGGCTTCCCAGGTGGTACAGTGGTAAGACTCCGCCTGCAATGCAGAAGACACAGGAGACGCGGGTTCGATCCCTGGGCGGGGAAGATCCCCTGGAAAAGGAAATGGCAACCCACTCCAGTATTCCTGCCTGGAGCATCCCATGGACAGAGGGGCCTGGAGTGCTACAGTCCATGGGGCCAGAGAGGCCTGGACAGGACTAAGCGTGCACGCACGGGGCCTCGGGGCCCCTGACGAGATGCAGGTCAGTCAGGCTGTCAGGGGCAGGAATGGACTCCAGGTCTTGCCCTGGGAGGAGGGGGGAACTGCTGGAGGAAGCTTCCTGCCTGAAGAAGGAAACTGTCCAAAGCAGGGACCCATGGAGAGAGGGGTTCAGATTTCAAGAAAGCGGGTTTGCCCCTGGCCTGGGGCCACTGAGAGCACAAAGCCTGCTCCCCGGGCCCCCAGGGCGTTGGTCAGGGGGCTTGGCTGGGCGCAGGTCGGGGCAGCTGGTCGCAGGCCTTTTGGGTCCATGGAGAGGACTGTGTTGAGCCCCCACGACATTCTTGCCCCAACCACCACCCGCTGGTGGTGGAGGAGCCCCCTGTTTCCTCTGGCCCCCCTTGAAGGTCACCTCTCCATCGCAGTTGAGGTCTGAGGTGTCGGGGGACCCCAGAAGCCCTCTGCCAGTCCTGCTGTCCTCAGAGTCCAGGTGGGGATACTGGCGGCAACAGAGTGGCGTCTGTCTGCCTTTCAAACGAGTCTCATCTCCACAGGGTCTCCTGTCTCTGCCTCAGCAGGAGAAGCGGGCGGGCCCGTGTGCTCTGGGCTCAGCCGAGAGGCTGTGGTGTGGCCAGGGCCCTCGGCTTTCGTCAGGGCGGCTCGGGGGCCTTGCATCTGTCATCAATATCTCTGACTACCCTCAGCCATCCTATTAGCTTTCACTAATGCGGGAGACTCGGTTTCGATCTCTGGGTCAGGAAGATCCCCTGGAGGGAGGCATGGCAACCCACTGTAGCATTCTTGGCTGGAGAATCCCACGGACAGAGGAGCCTGGCAGGCCACAGTCCTCCGGGTTGCAGAGTCGGACCCGACTGGGAGACAGGCTTGAACACAAGGGACGCACGTGGACCACTCTGAGAACTGCTGTGAGGGTCTCACTTGGCTCCCGATTTTGCAGATGAGAAAAGTAAGGCACAGAGAGGCTGTGGAACTGGCCTGGGGTTACCCAGCTGGCACGTGGAGGGCTGGGAACTTGAAACCCTGCTGTTACTCACCAGGGTCACGTGTCTTTTGTATCAAACAGCTTCAGCCCCCACCTTGAGACAGGGAGAATGTGCTTCTTCCCCTCCTAACCCCTCACCCCATCCCATAGAAAGTCCAGGCACCCCTGGGCCTTGCTCAGGCCTGGAGGAGGACTAGGGAATCTGCTGCGTCACAGGGCCAGGCTTACTGGCTTCCTGACCGCCGGGGCCACCCCACAGAGGTGGGGGTCAAGGGACAGGAAGGGAGGGGGAGGGGCTTCTCCCAGGGCCTGGCTGCCAGGAATCACCCTTTTTTTTTTTTTTTTTTTTTTTTTTTTTTTTTTTATTTTTTTTTTTTTTTATTTTTTTTTTTTAATATTATTTTATTAGTTGGAGGCCAATCACTTTACAACATTTCAGTGGGTTTTGTCATACATTGACATGAATCAGCCATATAGTTACATGTATTCCCCATCCCGATCCCCCCTCCCAGGAATCACCCTTTGATTACACACGAGTCACAAGCCACCCCCTGGCCTGCCTCACAGCAGACCCCCTGCAGTTCCCCAGGGCCTACCCCTTCCTGCCAGCCCCACAGGGGCCTGAGCACAGCAAGTGGGGTGTCCCAAAGCCCCAGCTCCCCGATTCCGGCAGGTCAGATGATTCCCCAGTTTTTTGAAGAGCTCTTTTATTTGTTTTTTGGCTGCACTGCGTGGCTTACAGGATCTTCCTTCCCTGACAAGGGGTTGAACCCAGGTCCTGGGCAGTGAGAGTGTCGAGTCCGTCCTAACCACTGGACCACCAGGAAACTCTCTAGAGCTCTTTAATATTTATTATCACGGTCGTACAAGGGATGCCATTAGGAGAAAAGGGAGCTCTAGCGGGACTCCCCTGGTGATCTAGTGGCTAAGAGCACTGAGCAGGGGGCTGGGCTCGATCCCTGGCCAGGAAACTAGATCTCACACCCACAGCTAAGAAAAGATCCCCAGCGCTGCCAAATACATACATAAATAAAATATATATTAAAGAAAAAAGAAACAGAAAATCTTGGGAGGAAAACAACCCAAGATTTCTTTGCTCCCTGCCCCCCACCCCCACCCCCGGAGAGCCATCCCAGCTCCTGGGGGTGACCCCCTCCCCCTGCTGTCCCTCTTCACCTGCCCCAGAGCCCCTCCCCAAAGGCACCCATCCCAGCTTTGGTCCTCTCTTCCCCTGCCTCCTCCACGGCCCTAAGAGAGGACGGCCCAGCCGACTTCCGCCCCCTCAGATCCCTCCTGTCTCAGGAAGACCTTGGGAACCTTCCGTGCCCCCCTCTCCAAAAGGTCTCCCAGGCTGTGTTAATCAGTTTGCAGTCTGAAAATCAGTAGTCAAGTTTTAAGCTGTTGCAGATCTGCACGTCTTGGAACAGGCACTTTTTAAAAGGAGCTGTTGTACCCTTGGTCTCAGCCTCCCTGGGCATCATGAGATGTCAGAGCACAGAGGGGCCTTGGAGACAGTCTTCCTACAGGCCTGGTTCACAGAGTCAGGCAGGAGCTCAGAGAGGTGAAGGGGCTTGCCCAAGGACACACAGCTTGTCAGAGCTTGGGGCAGAGACTTCTCACTGCCCCTCAGGCTCCTGTCCCCACCCCGCCACCTCCAGTGTCCAAGGATATAAAACCTCTGAAGGTCCGTCTGTGCATTTGCAGCTGGAACCAATCCCCAGCCCCTCTTACATCTAGGTATGGTGTGGCCATAGAGTTTTGGCCTAGATGTAAATAGTCTTTCATTTCAGAAGGGGTTTTTAAAGGACAAGGTTTTAAAAGGACAACATTCAGTTCCCTGTTCTCCTTCCTGCTGCCTGCAATGCAGATATAATGGCAGGAGCTTCAGCAGCCATACTGGGCCACAGCTGACTTTTCACATAAAAACTGTGCGTGGCAGAGCCATGTATAGAAGGAGCCCAGGCTCCTGATGCTGCCCTGCCCGCCTCTAACCATCTGCAGTATGAGAAAAAACTTAACTTCCATCTCACGAAAGCCCCTGGCTCAGTGGGTAAAGAACCCGCTCACCAGCCCCTGGGTTGGAAGCTCCCCTGGAGGAGGGCATGGCAACCCACTCCAGTGTTCTTGCCTGGAGACTCACATAGACAGGGGAGGCTGGTGGGCTGCAGGCCACGGGGTCACAAAGAGCTGGACACGACTGAGTGACTAAACATAGCACACACTGGCATTTCGGGTTTCCGGCTGGGTCTGTCTGACTTCCTCTCCCAGGGTGTCTTCTTTAAGGATACTTCACAAGGAACCCCCAGGTCTGGGTGCAGAGCAGGCCCTGGGGTTTGTGACTTGACACCTCATGGGAGTGCAGGGGCCCCAAATATTTCTGAAGTAGCTTAAGCCCTGAGTGAGGATATCTCACTCAGACCCGTGAAAGAACACAGTGCCTTCTTCCCAGTTGAAAGGAAGGGGGCGGGAGCCCCCCTGCTCAGCCTTTGCTGACGTATCCCAAAGCCTCTGAGCCCACCCAGCATCTGTTCTCAGAAGCACCTGCCTGCACCCCCGCCTCCCCCATCCCAGGTCGCCAGGTGTCAGACAGACTGACTGATGGAAGGTTGCAGTGACTCGGCCTGGCGGTATAAACAGCCCCTACTCCCGGGGTGGTGGCTCTGACATCTCCCGGGACACCCCAGGCTCCAGGGACTCTGGGTGCAGCTGCATCCCTCCCCGAGCCCTCCTCACCCTGGGGGACACGTGAGAGAAGCCGCACTCCCCCCACCCCAAGACACCCAAGCTACTGCCTGGCAATGGCTAGGCAGCTGGAATCAAGATCCAACCCAGAGGACCACGAGGGGCTGGGGCCACAGTCCTCCAGCGGGACCCTCAGCGCTGCGCCCCCTCTCCTCGCGGCCCCCGGCCTCTCCCGGCGCCAGTGCTGCCTTCTGTCAAGTGGGCACACGGCTCCTCGCCCTGCCCGTCTCCCTCCCACACTGCTCTGTGACTCAGAGGGAGCAGATGAGCGCAGGGCTCTGGGGTGAGAGGCTGGCGTGCACGTTGCCAACCTGGGGGCCTGGCAGGCGGCCGCGGATGCCACCCTTGCTGACCCCACAGTGGCAGGTGGAAAACCACCTCGCCCATCAGCAGCTCCTTAGGTGTGGGGGCCAGCGGGCTCAGACGGGGGCTGCTGGCACAGAACCCCTTGGTTCCCGAAACCATGTGCCGTGGAGGTTGCGCTCTGTCCCTATAAGGCGGGGGTGCTTCAGTAACAATACTTCAGCTTTATGCATTTATCCATTTTCCACTCCTCACCCCAAATGCCCGAGTAAAGCCGATGCCCTGGAAGGTGACCTGTGTCTGTCCGGCGGCTACTCCCCCCTCCCCCGCCCCCCACCCCCCTTCCCCCCCCCCACTCCCTTCTCCTCTGCCCCCCTACTCCTAACTGAGAAGCAGGCCCCCACCCCAACAGAGAAGCCTCCCTAATTGCCGCTTCACCTGTGCAGCTGGGCAGGGCCTCCCCTGGGGCTGGAGCTCATTATTGGGAGGAAACTAATTTCCCCAGGTTAGGAGGATTCAGAGTTGGGGGGTGACATCTGCTGGTTTGGAGCCTTGATCATTCACAGCAGACCTCATTCGCTCACAGCAGGTTTTCTGTCAACAGCTTAGAAGGGATCCCTCATCATCTGGGCTCCTACCCTACTGGGGTTCCTGGCCTAAGGGGCAAGGGTGGCACCCAGGGCGCCACGACCCTGCACAGGCCCCCGCAGGTCTGGGATCTGAAACCCGGAAGGCTGGGGCCGCCTCCAGCAGGGTGTGCTCTCAGCTGAGCCCCACCCGCTCTGGAGGCCTAGCCCTGGTTTCTTTCTCCTTCTCAGAGCTTTGTTGATGTATCGTTTCTGTGCCATGAAGCTTCCCGAGTTGGAAGGGCACAAACCAGTGATCTTCAGCACGTTTATAGAATGGTGCAGCCACCACTACAGTCTAGTTCTAGGTCGTTCCAGCCCCCTCCCCACCCATGTTCCTAGCACCTCTTTGCAGTTAATACCTGCTCCCACCCCAGCCCTCAGCAAGCATTGACCTGCTACCTATATACTTGCTTTCTCTGTGCACTGCTAAAATGGAACTGTACAATACGTACTCTTTCGTGTGTGGTTTCTTTGTGTGTGTGTGTGTGATATGCTTAGTCACTCAGCTGTGTCTGACTTTTCAACCTCATGGACTGTAACCCGACAGGCTCCTCCATCCATGGGGATTCTCCAGGCAAGAATACTGGATTGGGGATATTCCCAATCCAGGGATCAAAGCCAGGTCTCCCACACTGCAGGTGAATTCTTCATCATCTAAGCCACCAGGGAAGCCCCAAGTTGTTTAGGGATTCCTTCTAAGATTTTCTTTTGTTTAAGTTGTATTTTATTATGATAAGACCTATCCTCCTAATGCAACTTTAAGTGTGCAGCACATTCTTGTTGACCATTGGAGTGTCTGATTTATTTTACTTAGCATCGCATTTTTGAGGTTCCTCCTTGTTGTGGCATGTATCAGACTTTGTTCCTTTAAACAATTTTTTAAATTAAATAAATATTTATCTTTGGCTGTGCCGGGTCTTCATTGCTGGAAGGCCCTATTTCTCTACTTGCGGAGAGCAGCCTTCTCCTTGCGGTGGCTTTTTTTAGCGCCGAGCTCTAGGAGCCCCGGCTCCAGGTGTGTGGGGCTCAGTAGATGCTGCGTGTGGGCTCGGTAGTTGCGACTCCTGGGCTCCAGAGCGCAGGCGTGATAACTGAGGTGCACCGGGTTAGTTCCTCTGCAGCAGGTGGCGTCTTCCTGGATCACAGACTGAAGTCCTGTCTCCTACATTGGCAGGTGGGTTCCTCACCACTGAGCCACCAGGAAAGCCCAGAGTTTGTTCCTTTTTATTGGTGAATAATTTCCTGTTATGTGGACAGACCACAATTTATTAATCTACTTGCCAGTTAATGGCATGTGGACACATACTCCCATCTTTGGACTGTGATGAACAATGCCGCGGTGAATGTTCAAGTCTTTGTGGGAACATATATTTTCATTTCTCTTGGATATATACCTGGGAGTGAAATTGCTGGGTCATCCAGAAACTGCCAAAGGTTTCCAAAGTGGCTGCACCCCACTCCCAACAGATGAGAGTTCCAGCTACTCCACTTCCTTGTCAAGAGTTGACACGGTGCATCTTTTTCATTTTCATGATTTCAAGAATCAAGATTGTCAGGAGGAATATCAACAACCTCAGATATGCCGATGGTACCACTCTAATGGCAGAAAGAGAAGAGGAACTAAAGAGGCTCTTGATGAAGGTGACAGAGTGATGAGTGATAGTGGCTCAGTCGTGTCTGACTCTTTGCGATCCCTTGAACCATAGCCCGCCAGACTCCTCTGTCCATGGGATTCTCCATGCAAGAATACTGGAATAGGTTGCCATGTCCTTCTCCAGGGAAGGGTGAAAGAGGAGAGTGAAAAAGTTGGCTTAAAGCTCAACATTCAAAAAACTAAGATCAAATGGCATCTGGTCCCCTCCCTTCATGGCAAATAGACAGGGAAAAATGGAAACAGGACAGATTTCATTTTCTGGGGCTCCACAATCATTGTGGACAGTGACCGCTGCCATGAAATTAAAAGACATTTGCTCCTTGGAAGAAAATTTATGACAAACCTAGACAGCGTATTAAGAAGCAGAGACATCACTTTCCCAACAGTCTAGGCAAAGTTGGTTTTTCCAGTAGTCAGAGCTGGACCATAAAGAAGGCTGAGCACTGAAGAATTGATGCTTTCGAATTGTGGTGCTAAAGAAGATTCTTGAGAGTTCCTTGGACAGCAATCATAAAGGAAATCAATTCTGAATATTCACTAGAAGGACTGATGCTGAAACTGAAGCTCCAATACTTAGGCCACCTGATGTGAAAAGCCAACTCACTGGAAAAGACCCTGATGCTGGGAAAGATTGAAGGCAGGAGGAGAAGGGGATGACAGAGGATGAGATGACTGGATGGCATCACTGTCTCAATGGCTATGAATTTTAGCAAACTCTGGGAGATGGTGAAGGACAGGGAAGCGTGGTGGGCTGCAGTCTATGGGGTCGCAAAGAGTCAGACACGACTGAGCGACTGAACAACAACAACAAACAACAACCACCAACTTATCAAAATCTTTTTATTTGTTTTATGGGAAAAAAAGCTGAGACGTCTTTGTCTAACCCAAGATCATGAAGATGATCTCCCAAGCTGATTCTTGAATTTATCTCCTTATCCTTCACCCCCATTTCCTAGACCTGACAGTTCCATCTTCTCAGTTTTTTCTCCTCGCACTCAGCCACCTCCTTTTGTCCCATTTCAGTGATGATTTTATTTTATTTTTTTTTTAAATCTTTTGGCTGTACTTCATGGCTTGTGGGATCTTAGTTCCCTGATCAGGTATCAAACCCCTCTGCATGGGAAGCATGGATTGTAATGACTGAACTGCTAGGGAAGTTCCAGCAGCGATTTTTTTAAAAATCCCAAATCAAACCACACTCCACAAGGGCAGGGGTGGCTCTCTGTTTTGATCACCAGGGAGTCCCAAGTGCCTGGAACAGTGCCTGGCAGACCGTAGCTGCTCCGTAGGCAGCACCGAGCACCTGCCGTGGAGATGCTGAGCCCTGACTTGGGTTGGGTCGTATTGTTCCTTGGGAGACACTGTGCCGCCCTTGGAGAAAATGCAGCCTCAGTGTCCAGGCCTTCAAGACCCAACAGGGGCTTCCCAGGCGAATCGTGGCAAAGAATCTGCTTGCCAATGCAAGAGAGGTAGGAGCTGTGGGTGAGATCCCTGGGTTGGAAAGATCCCCTGGAGAAGGAAATGGAACCCACTCCGGTGTTCTTGCCTGGAGAATCCCATGGACAGAGGAGCCTGGCGGGCTGCAGTCCAGGGGGTCGCCAAGAGTCGGACGCGACTGAGCGACTGAGCATGGCACAGCACACAGAAGACTGAACACGATCCGACCGTACCCGCCCTGCCCGCTTGCCCACCCCTCTCTTGCCACCCTGATCGGCCCGCTAATCCTCAAATGCGGCAAGCTCATTCCCATCTCAGGGCCGGTGCTTTAGCCTGAGATTCATTTCCCCTGCACTTCCCAGGCCTGGCTCCTTTTGTTGGTCTGAACTCAGCCTAAATGTCACCTCTTCTGAGAAGCCTTCCCTGACCACCTTATCTAAAGCAGGTGCCCCAACCCCACATCCGGTCACCCTATTACATTATTCTATTTTCATTGTCCACAGAGCATGCATCTCCAGATGTTTTCCCAGTTTGTATCTTCACTCACTGGATGGTTATCCTCCAGCCTCCATGGACCCCAGGATGGAGCAGGGTGCAGGTGGGATGGGGTTGAGGGTGGAGAACAGAGCTCCCAGCCTTCTTCAGCCAAGCCCTTCCTGCTTCAGGAGGCCTCCTTGGTTATTCCGACCCCCGAAGCTCTCCTGTCTCTTGTCTGTCTTCCTTCCTTTCCCACTCCAGTAAACTGTAAAGTTGGTGGCCCACAATGGCTCATGCTTCCTGGTATTCATGTCCTGGGGAAGTCGCATTCCACACTGACGCTGGTCTCGGTCATGTCACTTTTCCTGGGCAATGAAATACTAGCAAATGTGATGGAAGTAGAGGTTTGATTGAGTGCTTGCATACTGAAGCTTGTCTCAGTGGAACGTAGCTGCCATCCTGTGAAGAAGCCCAGGTTAGCCCTGTGTAGAGGCCAAGTAGGGGAGGGCAAAGCGCAGGGGCTGGTGCCAGGACCTCTGCAAATGCCAATATCCGAGGGTGCTCAAGTCCCTGGTACACGGTGGCATAGGGGTTCCTGGCGGTCCAGTGGCTAGAACTCAGGGGTTTTACTGCCTGAGCCCAAGTTCAGTCTCTGGTCAGGAAACTAAGATTCCACAGGCCATGTGCTGCAGCAAAAAATAAATAATAAGTGACACAGTACTTGCATATAACCTATGCAATATCCTTCTGTACACTTTATTATTTAAAAAATATGTATTTATTTGACTGCCAAGTTGACAGTTAACATCAACTGCAGCTGTGTGGGTAAAGTCAAGTTGGACGTTTCACCCCCTTGGAGCCCCCAGCTAATTGCAGCTGCATAAATGATCTCAGCCAGCTAAATATGAAGAGCTGTCCAGTCAACCCAGACGAGAGTGAGAAATAAGCAATCACTGTTTCAAGCCACCGATGTGGGGGTGTTTGTTACACAGCAGTAGATGACTGATACACTTGTGGAAGACTCTTTGGTCTCTCAGGGCTTATTGGCAAACTAACTGCAGCTCACTCACCCGTCCAACACTCCTGCCCCCTTCCTGTTCACTGCTCTTGGAGTTGGTCAGCTTGCCCAGTCCTCCCGGTCCTTGGAGAGAAGTCCCTCCCAGGCCTTACTGACCTGTCTCCTCACAGCCCAGTTCCATGCTCCTTCCACAGGGGTCATCCGGAAAGCTCAGGCCCTTGTGCCAACTGACAAGGCCCTCCCTGCCTCTGCAGGGCCTCAGCTCCCCACTGGAGAAGGGGTGGCAGAGTGAGATGCGGTCCCCGGGGGGACCCCTGAGCCTCCTCTCCAGACCGCAGGAGACCCCCAGAGGGCTCTGCCAGGCATGTGCCGTCCATTGTCCCCTGGAGTAGGAGCGGAAGACAGACTTGGGACGCGGTGCCATGCGAGTGGGTGGCACAGCAGGAGGCCACAATCAACCGCTGTTTCCCACCAGGCCACCTCCCAGGCAGGCACCTCGGGGCCGCTTCTCCAGACAGTCTGATCTCAGTGCCAGCGTCCTGTAAAATGGGTCCGAGGTAGGATGAACTCTGCCCTGGAGAGGGCAGTTAGACCGCTTGCCCAGGCAGGTTCAGCTGGGTGGACTGCATTCCGGGAGAGGCAACAGCTGGCGGGAAGTTCTGTTCCCTGGGGGAGAGAAGGCCTTTGCAGAGGGCTGGGGCGGGGCGGGGCACCGGGGCCTCTGTCGAGCCAGAGGCCTTGCTGCCCTCCCCCCCCACCCTGCGCCCTGCTGGGGTCCGAGGCCTCCCTGGAGGGGGGCATCCCAGGAGGGGAGGTGCCTGTATGGGGTGACGCAGGGAGGGACCCCGCTTCGCCCCCCGCCACGCCCCCGGATTTCGCAGTGGCCTCTCGGGGCAGTGGCCTTGCGCACTAGGAAAGGGGGGGTGCCGCTCGCCCTGGGGGACCGGGCGCGGGGAAGGAAAGCGGGGTTCGCGGGCCCCGAGGGGGCGGCCGAGCGGCCACAGGCATAAGATGGGCACGCTTGTCACGGCAGAGAGGGACCCAGAATGGGAAGGGGTCGGTGCGGCCGCAGGGCGAGCGAGGGCGGGATGGGGGGGCGCCGTTCGTGGACCCCTCGCGGGGCCCGGAGACGGCCGGCGGGCTGCGCTGACGCGCGAGGCCGCCAGGTGGCGGTGTCGGCCCGCGCCGGGCGGTGGGACCGGATGCCGCGTCCCGGACTGAGCGGACGGGGAAACTGAGTCAGGGCGTGCCCCCCCCCCCCCCGCCCTCCGCCGCCTCCCTGTGGCTGCACAGCGGGATCCGATAAGGGGACCCCCTCCCCAAGCGCTGGACCTGACGAGTCCTGTAAACCTAGTTGACGCTCACGCCGCCCCCCCCCATTGGCACCGCCCCCCCTGGTGTCCCCCGAAAAAGTGATAGTGAGGACGCGGGCATCCAGACCCCGACAGTCTGGGGTCTTGGGAAGGCGGAGGCTCCTGTGCCCGGCTGGCTGAGCTGAATGGCCAGGGCCAGGCCTCAGTTTCCCCTGCTGACTCACTTCACTGCCGACCACAACTATTTACCCAAGGGGACGTGGAAAACAAAGCCGGAGGTGCAACGAAGTGGGGGGCTCCCCCCCGCCCCCCAGAGCAGCTGAGGCCTGGCGGGAGCCCCTCCGGATGTTCATTTGGCCTCAGGGGCAGCATGGGCTTAAAGGCAGAGCCAGGCGCGAGTCCAGCCCCTCTGTGCTGGGAGGCTCTCGGACACAGGAAGCCCACCCCAGGCGTCCTGCTCTGCCAGCTGGCCTTCCCCAGGAGGAGCCAGGTCCGAGTTCTGTGGGCTCCTGCCAGCCTGGGCTGGGCCCCGGCTGGGTCCCCTCGCGCCCAGGGCCCCCTGGTGTCCGGGACCCTGGTGCAGCAGGGGTGAATCAGCCCCTCCAGGGGCCGGCCGGCTCTCCACTGGGGTGACCGGGCCTTGCCGGGCTCCCACCCAGCCTGCGTCCGCACTTCCTAGCCCGCCCCAGCCCCACCCTGATCAACTCCTTGTGCACTTAGTCACCCACGTTTATGGGGCGCCTACTAGCCTCCCCCGGGACAGGCAGGCCCCACCCTATGAGCAGACAGAGGAGAAACCCCTAAGACTGCAGTGCGCTGTAGGTGATGCGGCCAGACGGGCGGGGCCCACTCCTTTAGCCAGGACTCACCTGAAGTGAGTCCCTTCGGACTTCCGGGGCCTGAAGGCCAGGGTTCTCCTGGAATGTGAAGGGGTTCGGCCTTGAGGACTGAGATGGTTGGTGGCATCACTGACTCAGTGGACGTGAGTCTGAGCAAACTCCTGGAGATACTGAAGGACAGGGAAGCCTGGCGTGTTGCAGTCCACAGGTCACAAAGAGTCAGACACGACTGAGCAACTGGACAACTGGCCTTGAGGCAGAGCAGGGGTTTTCCAGGCAGGTGGGCGGCAACTTTGAGCAGGGAGGGCTCCCAGCAGAAGGGCTGAGTTGACTTGTTTCGACAGGGTCCCCTCGGACGGAAGGAGGCTGCTGAAGCTGCAGCCTGGAGGGGCTGGGGCAACCTGGCCCTGGGAGGGGGACGGAGTGGCGAGGAGGGGGGCAGGGTGTTTGCACAGAGTCCTGGGCGTGATGTGATGGGTGCTGCTGACTCCTCTGCATCTCAGGTGGCCTCCTCCTCCAGGAAGCCTCTCCTGCCCACTCACCTCTGGTCCTCAGAGCAGGCTCCAGGGGCTTGTCAGTTGAATTACCCAGTTAAGCTGCTCAGAAGGGCTGGCTGACCATCCAAGTCCCCTGACCAGGGATGAAGGGGCTCCCCACCACCCCCACCTGCATCCGAGGCCCCCGCCATCCTGTGAGAGGCAGAGATTTCTAGCAGAACTTGTGTCAGCTTTCACCAAGGCTTGGGAATTCACGAAAGCACAGCCTTCCCTTCCCAGACTGGGAGGAGGCCTCTCTGCTCCAACTCTGTGGGCAGAGCCCTGTCTCTTCTCTGAGCTCGATTCCCTACCTGGAAAGTGGGCTGACGGTGCAGCCTTCCTCACCGCACAGATCCGTGAAACAGCTTTTCGCCCACAGGACCTGCCTCTTTAAAAACTTGCCTTAATCACACAAATAATATTTGAATATGTGAATGACTCAAACCACAGAGAAGGTGCAGGGAATGAAGAGTTCCTTCCTCCTCCTCCCTGACCTTCTCTCCAGGAGGCCCCGCAACCCACACATCATTGTGTGGCTTCCAGTATTTTGCAAACATCATGAGGGACTTTCCCGGGGGTCCAGGGGTTAAGACTCTCTGTTCCCAGTGCCAGGGGCCTTTGATCCCTGGTCAGGGAAGGAAGATCCTGCTTGCCACAGAGTGTGACCAAAAACCAAAACATATATATATATGTATATATATGCTTTTTCTTTTAACATTTTTATGCTGAAATGTTGAAAATTAATCCTGGGAACTCAGTTATTGAGGGCAGCTCCGTGCCCAGCACGGCGGAGTCCTGACAGAAAGCTGTAACTTCTCAAGGACAGCTCTCTGATCCCCACCGACAGATGGGGAGACTCGGGCTCTTTACCAGAGGCTGTGGCTGCTTGATATTAACACCTGGGGTGAGCATGAGTCACGGGGCGGCTGTAGATTTCCGTCCTGAACTGGAGCCAGGCAGGAATCTCCCTGGCGGTCCAGTGGTTAGGACTCTGCCCTTCCACTGTAGAGGGCACAGGTTGAATCCCTGATCAGGGAACTAGATCCTGCAAGCTGGGAAGGAAAAAGAAATTTAAACAAGGACCTGTTGAGAGTGTTGTTGTTCAGTTGTATCCGATTCTTTAGGACCCCATGGACTGCAGCACATCAGACTGCCCTGTCCTTCACCATCTCCCGGAGCTTACTCAAACTGATGTCCATTGAGTCCGTGATGCCATCCAACCATCTCATCCTCTGTCGTCTCCTTCTTCTCCTGCCCTCAATCTTTCCCAGCATCAGGGTCTTTTCCAATGAGCTGGCTCTTCACATCAGGTGATCAATGTATTAGAGCTTCAGCTTCAGCATCAGTCCTTCCAATGAATATTCAGGGTTGATTTCCTTTAGGATGGACTGGTTGGATCTCCTTGCAGTCCAAGGGACTCTCAAGAGTCTTCTTCAACCCAGAGGGATGGGATGGGGAGGGAAGTGCGAGGGGGGATCAGGATGGGGAACACATGTAAATCCATGGCTGATTCATGTCAATGTATGGCAAAAACCACTACCATATTGTAATTAGCCTCCAACTAATAAAAATAAATGAAAGAAAAAAAAAAAGAGTCTTCTCCAATACCACAGTTTAAAAGCATCAATTCTTCCGTGCTCAGCCTTCTTTATGGTCCAACTCTCACATCCATACATGACTACTGGAAAAACCATAGCTTTGACTATATGAACCTTTTGTCAGCAAAGTGATGGCTCTGCTTTTTAATACAAGGGAGACACTATTACAATTGCGCTGAGATGACAGGGACTGTCCTGAGCAAATACTCTGAGTCAGGGCTTTTTCAGGTGACAAAGCCCTGTCTCCAATTGGCCTAATCCTAAAACTAGATGATTTAAATATTAAATAAAATACTAAATAAGAGATCTATATTTTAATATAAATATTAGATAAAATATTTAGTAATTAAATAGTAAATTAAAAAATAAAAATCCAGCTGGCTCACTTAATGAGAGAGCTGGAGTCCTCAGGCATGGCTATTTCCAAGGATCCCCCATGGACCCAGAGATGCTATCAAGAGTGTCTCACAGCGGTGGGGGGCATGGGGGGTGTGAGGGAGGTGTGCCCTAGGCTGCAGGCCTACACAAGGTCCCCTCTGAGAGCCAGCAGGGCCCCGGGCGTGGGGGAGGATGCAAGCCTCCCAGCTGGGAAAAGTCCCCATGATTATTTTGTGCTCCCCTCGGACAGTCACCTAGGACATTTCCAGTTCTTTATTATTAAAAACACAGCAGTATCATATTTTCATAATTTAAAAAAATACAGAGAAAACCCCGCAGCAGTGATTGTATATTTGGTAGTTAGTCTGCATTGTCTTCCAAGGCAGACCTCACTTTAGCGCACTGCGCTTCCCAGTGCTTCACATACACTGCATATCTCTCAGAAGGACGGCTGGTGGCTACCCCACGTCGAGCAAGTCTACTGGCACCTTTTCCCAACGGCATTTCCTCCCTTTGTGTCTCTATATCACATTCTGGTAATTCTCACAATATTTCCAACTTTCTCATTTATATTTGTTGTGATTTCTGTCATCAGTTATGTTCCCACTACAACTCACTGAAGCCAAGATAATACTTGGCATTTTTAGCAATGAAGTATTTTTTTAAATAAATTGATTTATTTCTTAGACGGTATCAGGTCTTAATTGCAGCACAAGGGATCTTCAGCCGCGCCAAGAAAACTCTTAGTTGCGGCATGTGGGATCTAGTTCCCCCACCAGGGATCGAACCCCGGCCTCCCTACCTCGGGAGCACAGGGTCTCAGCCACTAGACCACCAGGGAAGCCCCACAATAGTTTTTAATTAAGGTATGTACCTTGGTTTTTTTTTAAGAGATGGGGATACCAGACCACCTTATCTGCCTCCTGAGAAATCTGTATGCAAGTCAAGAAGCAATAGTTCAAACCAGACTTGGAACAACAGACTGGTTCCAAATCAAGAAAGGAGTACTTGGTCAAGGCTGTACCCTGTCACTCTGCTTATTTAACTTTTATTCAGAGTACATCATGAGAAATCCCAGGCTGGCTGAAGCACAAGCTGGAATCAAGATTGCCAGGAAAAATATCAATAACCTCAGATATGCAGATGACACCACCCGTATGGCAAAAAGCGAAGAGGAACTAAAGAGCCTCTTGATGAAAGTGAAAGAGGAGAGTGAAAAAGCTGGTTTAAAGCTCAACATTCAGAAAACAAAGATCATGGCATCTGGTCCCATCACTTCATGGCAAATAGATGAGGAAGCAAAGTCTCTTGCTTAAAAACAGCAAGAGACTTTATTCTCTTGGGCTCCAAAATCGCTGCAGATGGTGACTGCAGCCATGAAATTAAAAGACGCTTGCTCCTTGTAAGAAACGCTATGACCAACCTAGACAGCATATTAAAGATCAGACACATTCTTTTACAGACAAAGGTCCATCTAGTCCAAACCATCTATGGTTTTTCCAGTAGTCATGTATGGATGTGAGACTTGGACTATAAAGAAAGCTGAGTGCTGAAGAACTGAGGCTTCTGAACTGTGGTGTTGGAGAAGACTCTTGAGAGTCCCTTGGACTGCAAGGAGATCAGACCAGTCAATCCTAAAGGAAATCAGTCCTGAATATTCATTGGAAGGACGGATGCTGAAGCTGAAACTCCAATACTTTGGCCACCTGATGCAAAGGGCTGACTCATTGGAAAAGGCCCCAATGCTGGGAAAGACTGAAGGCTGGAGGAGAAGGGGATGATAGAGGATGAGTGAATGGCATCACCCGACTCGATGGACATGAGTTTGAGTAAGCTCCGGAAGTTGGTGATGGACAGGGAAGCTTGGCATGCCGCAGTCCATGGGGTCACAAAGAGTCAGACACGAGCAACTGAACTGAACTGAACCTTGTTTTTTTAGACATATTACTGTTACACACTTAGTAAACTTTGGTGTAGTGTGAATGTAATGTTCACATGCCTGGGGAAGCCAAAATATTTTTGTGTCACCTTTTATTGTGATACTTGCTTTATCATGGTGTCCGGAACGGAGCCTGCAGTATCTCTGAGATCTGCCTATAAAAATTAAGGTTGAATTCTCTCATAAAACTGTAAAGAACTAAGTAAGTGAACAAAAACCATAGCAGTGAGCATCGTACATGGAACCTGGCACTTGCGCCAGTATTCATCTGGAATAAGATATCCACAAAAGGTACCGCTGGACCCAACAGCACGAGTATTTTCCCCGCCGGTGGGCACCACCCAGCCTCCCGTATGAGAGTGGGGGCCTGACTCCTGACCTTGTCGGCACAGGCTGTTTTCCATCTCCTAGTTTTTGCCGTTAGGAGAATTATTAGAGCTGATTATCTTCAGGAGTTTACCGGCCAACCTGTGAATTGCCTATTCGTACCCGTCGCCCATCTTCCTGGGTTAGTCCTTCTAATTGGCTGCAGGAGCTCCTTATTCATTCTGAATACAGACCCTTGGAGACCAGGTGGGCTTTGGCCCGGTCCAGTGGAAGCACAGGGCCCAGGTGAGGTGGGGGAGGGAGGGATGTTCCCAGCCTCTTCCCTGATTCCGGCCACTTCCCATACTGGCCATGGCCAAGTCTGCCCCCTGGAACACCTTCCTTTTGAGATCCAAAAATCCACCCGACTCATTTCACAGGTAAGTGACTGGCACTCAGACAGGTGCAGTTATACACAGCTGGTGAGCAGTGACTAGAGGCCAGTTCATTTGGCACCAACCTCCCCCAGAAGGCTCTCTGCCACCCATTCCCCGTGCAGTGCGCACCCCGAACTGTGCTCCCAGGCCTAGGCCACCTGCTACATGCCCTCTGCTCTGATGCCACGGGCCAGGCGTGCTGGCGGCAGCCAGGACTGAGGTCAGGGAGGATCTCCGTGTGGTCAATGAACTCCTCTCAAGCCCCACCCTGCAGCCCTTGTCACTCTCAGCAGATGACCTTGGAAACAGAAACCATCAAAGCAGACCTCTGACTTACCTGTCCTTGTGCTCTCATTGGCACCCATGCCCAACCCTATGCCACCCAAGAAGAAGGGTCCATGCTGGAGGCTGGGGCCTCCGCTCCACGCCTGCTGGCCATCCCTGAGGTCCCGAAGGTCCTGGCTCCACAGGTCTTTCCTGCATCAGTGTTTTGGCCCATCCCTGTCCTGCTCACATGAGCACACATGCACATGCACATGCAAGATGCAGCACCCTGCACACGGACACATGTGTACACACGTGTACACACAGCACAGACAGCCATGACCATGGTGCACACGTGTCCGTATGCGCACACACGCATGTATTCAATTTTCACTCTTTCATTCTTTTTTATTATTTTTTTTTGCCAAACCATGAGACTTGTGGGATCATGGTTCCCCTACTAGGGATGGGAACCGGGCTCACTGACTGAAAACGCCGAGTCTGAACCACTGGACTGCCAGGGAATTCCCATCTCTTGCATTCTTTAGCCCCGCTCACCTCCCGCACCTTTTCCTCTGCTCCTACATATCTTTCCCAGCCTTTCCCGCACTCTCCTGTCCACAGGCTTCTCCGGCTGCCCATGACCTTCTGGAAGGGGCACCATGACCTCCATGTAGCCAAACCCTCCTGACCCTCCGGTGGCCACCCCCTCCTCCACAGGTGCCTGGGCCCTCCGACCCCCGAGGGCCTCTCCCAGCTCCTGGCTCCGCCCGCCTCCTCTCCCTACCCCGAGTGCTACAAGTCAAGCCTGGCCTCCCAACCTTCCCTCCCGTGTCAGGCTTCCAGTACCTTCTCTCTGTCTATCACTGGCCAGGGCTTCTCCCTCCACTTCCCTTTGCCGCGAAGCCCCAAAGTGGCTGACAGGCGTCTTCAGGGACCCCACGGGCTCAGCCTGAGTGGGAGGCATTCTAGACTGTTCTCTCCCTCCCAAACCCAGCCTGGTTGGCCCGCATGCACACAATTCACTGCTTCTGCTTCTCCCCTGTGAGCTCCCTGCCGCTGACCCCAGCCACCCCTTCCCAGGCCGGTCAGCTACTGGGGCTTCTTCCCTCTGCCCCTGGGGCTGGCTCCCTGCAGCCAGAGGGGCCTGAGAAAAGACCCCCGGCCCCCGCCGGGCCCCCGCTCAGAGCCCTTGCTCCCCCAGTCCTCGCACTGACCCTTGGGTCCCTCTGGACCTGGGTGCACGCGGACACCTGCCGGCAGGTGAGACGAGCTCTCCCAGGAGAGAGGGGAGTGTGTCTCGGGTCGGTCCGAGTGGGAGCATGACAGGGTCAAAGGTCAAGGCCATATTTAGAAGGCCGTCTGCCCACCCTCAGATCCCCCCTTAGTCTGTGGAAATTGAGCCCTCTGTCCCGGCTTGCGCCCGCTCCCCACCCCCAGCCCCTTCACTCCCCAGCGAGCCCATCTGCCCTCTCGGGGAAGCTCCGTTCACAGCCCCGTCCGCAGCCCCAGAGGGCAGATCACACCTGCCCCCTCGGCCCCCCTGGATGGTTCGCAGCCGTCACAGCCCCACGGAGGCGCAGGGAGGGCGTTCACAGTAGCACCAGGGCCCCAAACCCGTGCTGGCGGCTCTACAGGCAGCTCTCGCCAGTAGAAGGTTCCTCCGCAGGGATGGCGCGGGACCCAGAGCAGCACGTACGCCAGAGGGCGAGTCCGAAAGTGACCTGGGAGAGAAGGGCAGCCTGTCGAGGCTGGGAGCTGACGGAGCCTACAGAGAGGGTTACACGGTCCGCCACCGCCGCGAGGAGTGCCAGCGCCGGGCTGGGCCGCCGGACGGGCACACCGGCCTTCAGATGCCCCCACAGGTTCGTTCCTAACCGGGATCACGGGTTCTCAGGCATTGAAAAGTTATTAATACTATTATTTATGCCTGAAATAATCCACCCTCTCCGCCTGCAGGTCCTCAGGACAAACCCCAGCTCCTCGTCCTGGCCTTCAAGGCCTTAGGTTTCCCTCCCACTGCCCCCGGCAACCGCCCTCGGCCCCGGTCCAGACCTTTGCCCCCAGTTTGAGTCCTGACCAGGAACACCTTTCCTCTGCCTCACCTGCTGTTTCTGGCTAAGTCCACTTCTAAGTAGTGGAGCAACGGGGCCAGATGTCGAGAGAGGCCTTCAGAAAGGCTCTTTCCCTTTGGGGAAGCCAGCAGCAAGCAGTGGGGAGGGCAAGTCAAAGCGGAGGGCCAAGAGGGCGGGGGGTGGAGAGACAGCTGCCCAGAGGCCAGCTGCACGGCAGGCACCTCCAGCCGCTGCCCCTTCGCCCTCGGTCCACTGGCAGCCGCGGAGACGGTGTGAGGTCTCACCTCCGGCCCTTGAGGAATAGACGGGCACTGGCAGCCGTGTGGCGCGCGTCTTGAACCACAGGGAGCTCACTTGGGACCCCACCCCATTCGACTGTCTCCCAGGGCCTGCGGGCTATGAAAGGCCAAACGTCAACCCCAGAATTTCCTTTTGCCTTGTCCCCTGTCAGAAACATCAGGAATGGGACAGCTGAGAGAAAATGCAGGAGGCTGAGACCTAAAGAGGGGGGACACATGAAAGGTGAAGTGGGGCAGAGGTGGAGCCTGGACTCCCAGCCCGGTGTCCCCTGGACCCCCAACCCTGGTCCATGACCATCTCTGTACATCTGGCGCTGCCCATGGCTGCCCAGGTGGCGCCAGTGGTAAAGAATCCACCTGTCAGTGCAGGAGATGCAAAAGACACAGGTTTGATCCCTGGGTTGGGAAGATCCCTTGGAGAGGGAAACAGCACCCCACTGCAGTATTCTTGCCTGAAAATTCCATAGACAGGAGAGCCTGGTGGGCTACGGTCCACGGGGCCGCAGAGAGTCAGACACGACTGAGCAGGCATGCACTATGCTGTTGATCATGGATCCCTGCACCGCCCCACCCCCGCCCCCAAGGTATGGTAGGGCCTGCAGGGCCTTGTTGCACTAAGGTCGGTGGCAGGATCTGGTGGGATCTTGGGCATATGTGTGCTACTTGTAGAAAGGCCGGTCGGCCAGGGCACTTTCAACCATAAATGTCTGAAGTAACACAAGTGTCCAGCTTCCCTTTTGTGTGTTCCTCACTTGAAGGACCGATGCTGAAGCCGAAGCTGTAAAACTTTGGTCACCTCATGGAAAGAGCCAACTCAATAGAAAAGACCCTGATGCTGGGAAAGATTGAAGGCAGGAGAAGGGGACGACAGAGGAAGAGATGGTTGGATGGCATCAGCGACTCGATGGACTTGAGTTTGAACAAGCTCCAGGAGATGGTGAAGGACAGGGAAGCCCAGAGGGCTGCAAAGAGTCGGACAAGACTGAGCAACTGGACAAAAGCAACATATGAAAGTCACCTCCCTGTGAGACCCGATTTCATGGTTGGTCAATCAGGGGTCATAATTCCCACCGCCACTGGCGGTGAAAATGAAATGAAATCAAGCATGTTTAGCACAGCGATTGGTGCAACTAGGCACTGATAAGTGATTGTCTGCATCCGGTTCACCATCCATTCCCTGGGAAAGTCAGCCTGGAGCAGGGGCTCCAGATGCCCGGACCCTTAGGGGTCACAGCGCCTTCTCCCTGCCCCCTCCACGTGCGGTCCCGGGAAAACAGTCCCGGAGGTCAACCCCAAGGTCACAGAGGGTCCGTGCAAAGGGGACGTGGAAGGCGTCTCGTGGGGTGCCGAGGACAGTCACGCTCGGCGGAGCCCGGGCGCCTGAGTGCGAGCGCAGACTCGCTGAGCGGAGGCACCGCAGGCCGGGGGGCCCTGCCGGCGTGGGTGGCCCCCCCGCCGGGAGCCCGGAGCCCTTCTCCGCCGGAGACTCGGGTTTCCGGGAGCCCCGCCCCGCTCGCTCCCATCGCGGCCCCGCCCCCCGTGCGCCCGCAAGTTTCTCCCAACTTTTCCGCGGGTCCCACCGGGCGCCCCGCCCGCCGCCCGGTGACGTAACAATGGTGCAGCGCGGTGGCCAATAGGCGGCGGCGGAGGCCGGCGGCGCGGACCAATGGCGGCGGCGGGCGGCCCAGCGGTCCTGCCCGGCCGGGGCCGCACTGCGCCGCCCGCCGCCCGCCCGCCGCCGGCGCCGGCACCGCCGCCCAGCGATCCGGCAGCGGCGACTCAGAGCGCGGCTGCGGCGGGCGCGGGCGGCGGCGGCAGCCTCCCGTCCGTCCGTCCGTCCTGGGAGCTTCGCCTGCGCACCGGCCCGCTGGGAGACCGCGCGCTCACGCCCGCAGCGGGGGCGGGGACGCCAGGCTCGCGGCCCCTCCAGCCCCCAAGGTGAGTCCCCCTTCCTCGGCCCGCTCGGCGTGCGGCTCCCGCCCCGGGCGCGACCCCCTGGCCGCCCCCACCTCCATCCTCCCTGGACACACGCGCACGCAGGTGCAGCCCTCGCTGCGCCGGCCACCGGCCGGCAGATACTCTGGCCTCGACCCCCGCGACCCGAGGTCCAGCAGTGCGGCCGGTGGGGGCCGGGGCGGAACTGGCGGGCGGCCCTGGGCGCGAGGCCTTGCCCTCGGTGGCCCAGCCCCCACCCCCCATTCACCGAGCCGCGACCGTGACTCGCTGCCCGGTGACGTGAGGCCGGCCCAACTTTACGTAACCCGCCCGGCGCCCAGTGTCCACACAGGGTACACCCGGGGCGCGGAGGGCCCGGCGTGGGGCGCCGCTCTCCAGTCACGGTGCCCCCTTAAAGGGCGCTGTGGCTCCAGCTCCCTCCCGCCCCCTGCCCGTCTCTGTAACTTAGTTACCGGGTGTGTGTGGACTCAGCCTACCCGCTGACCCAGGGCCCTTGTGACCCAAGGGCTTACCCTTGACAAATGCGGTGGGGAGCTGGGGCCAGGGGTTGGAAGTCAGGGCTCAGGTTGGTGCAGGGGGCTCCGGGGACAAGGTTAGGGCTCAAGCTGGATTCCCGGTGGGTTGGCGGTTCCCCCCACTTTTGGAATGAGTCCGAAATACGACATAGGAGATCTTGGGTCCAGGCCTGGCTCTGCCATGACTTGCCGGCTGACCTTGGACAAGTTTGTCCCTTGCTGGAAAGTGGGATGGCAAGCCCTGCTTCGTCCAGCCTCTGGGAAGACCAAGGGAGCCAGCAGACCTGGGGCGGGGTCTGCAGGCCCTGAAGAGTGTACACACCGGTCTCTGGGTTGATTTCATTCCCCTGCCTCCTCGCGGGAGCTGGGGGCGGGGACGGCGCGGAAACACCATGTTTGGGTGGAAGGCTGGAGGCCCCGCTCCCTGCTGTGGCTCCCAGCCTGCCTTCACTCTTTCTTACAGATGAGGAAGCTGAAACTCAGAGGACAGTGATACACCCACCTGCACGGAACTTGGTCATTGCGGTGCACTAACCAGGTAGGTCTGAGTCTGGAGCTCTGCCTCTGGGCAGGGTCCCCTAGCTGCAGGCAGGGGTCAGATGCCGGGGTCAAGGTTAGATGGAGTTGGGGAGAGGGAGTTAGGGCTACTGAAAGGATTTGGTTCAGCTGGAGATGTGAGATACGCCCCCTCCCCGACCTGGCTTTTTCCTTGATTGGGGTTGGGTGCAGCTGCCACAGGTGGGAGCGCAGGTGGGAGCGGGTGTGAGGTTTCAGTGTGGTCCAGACGATGGTAGGTAGGGGCTGTGAGGGCAGGGGAAGAGGGTCCTTAGCAGAGGTACCAGAGAAGGAGACGAGTCCCAGGGCGGGCCACCCGCTGCCGCTAGATCCGGGATGTGGTAGGCGGTTCGGGGAGAGAAGCGAGCTGTTGAGGAGTAGCCGGGAGGGCCGGTCAGAGGCTGGGGGTGGGGGGGCAGCTACGACAGAGGCCCAGCCAGCTGGGGGGGCTCCGACGGACACCCCCGTCTCCCTCCTGAATCCTCGACTGTCACTGGACTCCCTTCTGCTCGCAGGTGGTCGGCCCCCGGGGGCCCATGCCGTGAGGTGAGGACGCCCAGCCAGCATGCCGTGGGACGCGCGACTGCCGGGGGGCGGCGCGGAAGGCGGGCCCGAGGGCGCGGGGGCGGCGCGCTCCAGGGCGCAGAAGCAGTGCCGCAAGTCGTCGTTCGCCTTCTACCAGGCCGTGCGCGACCTGCTGCCCGTCTGGCTGCTGGAGGACATGCGCGCCAGCGAGGCCTTCCACTGGGACGAGCGCGGCCGCGCCGCCGCCTACTCGCCGTCCGAGGCGCTTCTCTACGCGCTCGTGCACGACCACCGGGCGTACGCGCACTACCTGCTGGCCACCTTCCCGCGGCGCGCGCTCGCGCCTCCCAGCGCCGGATTCCGCTGCTGCGCGGCGCCGGGGCCGCACGTGGCGCTGGCGGTGCGCTACAACCGCGTGGGCGTCCTGCGCCGCATCCTGCGCACCGTGCGTGACTTTCCGGCCGAGGAGCGCGCGCGCCTGCTTGACCGGCGCGGCTGCAGCCGCGTGGAGGGCGGCGGCACGGCGCTGCACGTGGCCTGCGAGCTGGTGCGCCCCGAGTGTCTCTTCCTGCTGCTTGGCCATGGCGCCTCGCCGGGCCTCCGTGACGGCGGCGGCCTGACGCCGCTCGAGCTGCTGCTGCGCCAGCTGGGCCGCGACGCCGGGGCCGCCACCTCCGCGGCCTCCGGGGCTCCCGCACCGCCGCCCGGGGAGCCGCGCCAGCGCCGCCTGCTGCTGCTCGATCTGCTGGCGCTGTACACGCCCGCGGACGCCGCCGGCCCGGCCCGCCGCGAGTTGCTGGGCGACCGGCCGCGCTGGCGGCGGCTGCTGGGTGAGGAGAAGTTCCAGTGGCTGGCGGGCCTCGCGCCGCCCTCGCTCTTCGCGCGCGCCATGCAGGTGCTGGTCACTGCCATCTCGCCCGGCCGCTTCCCTGAAGCCCTGGACGAGCTGCCGCTGCCGCCCTTCCTGCAGCCGCTGGACCTCACGGGCAAGGGCTAGACCGAGGGGGCGCCCCGGGCCCTGGACTTTCGGAGCATACAATTTTTAAGAGCGTTGTACGTGGCACTTTACATATAATTGTTTCTGGACGGCACAACCTCTGTTTTCGTTTGTCTGCGTGCTCTGGGGGGCCAGGCCAGGATGGGCAGGCGAGCCGTGAGCTGCGGGGCTTCCGGATGCGGCCGGGCTCAGCTCCCCACCTCTGTGCGTGCGTGGAGCAGGGCTGCGAGGTCAGGCGACTTCCGAGAGCCGGGCCCTGTCCTCAGCTCCCTGCCCAGACCTGGGAACCGGCGCCCCACCTTGATTTAGAGCCTCCGGGAAAGTGTCCCAGAGGGAGAGACAGCTGGGCGGAGGAGGGGTTGGGCAGGTGCTGGGGGCCAGCTTGTGCAAAGGCCTGGAGCCGGAGAGAACCGCCGTGTGGGCGCTGGCCAGAGGGGCCTTGTCCCTGTGGGCCCGGGCTCGGGTCCTGAGAGCTGAGGACGGAGGAGTGCCCGCGCGCCGGGTGGTGGGGGCAGGACCCAGGCCGCGCCTCCTGTTGCTCCCCACCCCACACTGGCCACCGCTGCTCCTTGGGTGTCGATGGAGCGCTTCCCACGCACACAGGCCTAAGGCCTGGACTCGCCCTCTTGTCCCCTCCTCTCCTCTGGCAGCTGGTGCCAGGGCCCCTGCTTCTCACCTCTGCTCTTGTGGATGCTTGGGCCCCGGGCCCCCAGCTCCAGCTTCTCCTCACCCAGGGTTAGATGAGCCTTTCTCCAGGCCTGCCTGCTCACCCTGGGCATGGGCTCCCCAGCCCCAGCCCCCGGTGTTCGATGGCACCTGTGGGTTCTGGCAGCATCCTGTGGGCAGGTGCTTCTGCCTCAGCCGGTAGAGCTGGTTCCTGCGGGAAGGGTTTGAAGATGGAGACCTGTTGACAGACGTTACCCTGACCCTTAAGGACCAAGGGAAAGCAGCGACACGCCCAGAGGAGAATAGGGATCAGGGGTGACGGCCAGGTCGTGCCTGGGAGTTCTGCAGGGCGGTGAAATTCAACCCGTGCCGGCCAGGGCCACGATGTGCTGCCGGGAGCAGAGGGCCGAGGAGCTCCCCAATGAACTCTGCCTGCCCACCTGGCCCCCGGCATCCCTGAGGGGAGCCTGGCTGGGGGCGGGAGAGGCTTGGAAGGTGGCGGCAGTGCCAGGGTGGTGGCTGCGGGAGGGAAGGGGAGGGATGGGAGCGCCCTGGTTCTGGTCTGTATCTGGCACATCCCTGCCTTGGGCCTCGGTGTCCCTGACTGCCCTCAGGGGTTTTGGAGCATCTCCAAGCTCCCTAAAAGGATGCTCCTGGGAGCTGTAGGGTGGGCAGGGGCACAGCCCTGTGGGGGCGGGGCAGTGGAGGGCGGTGGGGCCCAGTGCCGACCCTAGATTCCGGGTGGGGGTGAGGGCTTCTCCCTTCCCACTGTGTGTCCGGCCCAGTTAAACAGCCTTTTTGAACCTTGACACTTAGCGGGCAGTGGATACTAACATTTCTTCCACCTTAAAATGTGGGGCATCTGGAGCCCTGGGGTATGAAGGCCGGGGCTGTGTTGTTGGGGAAGGCGCTCCTTGGAGGAGACGGCAAGTGCAGACCACGTGCTGTGACTCCTGGGGGCTGGGCTCGGGAGGTGCTGGGGACTCGGGGTGCCCTCGTGCCCTGGAGCTTCCGCCTGGAGAGAGCCCGGGCACCTGCAGGGTGTGCAGACTTCCCCTCGTGTCTCCCTGCTTCCGGCTCTGTCCTCTCTGGGGTGAGCCCTCCTGGCTCGAGGCCCAGGGCTGGGCCCTCATTCACTTCCCCGCAAGACGTACAGCTGCCCTGTTGGTGACAAACTCCTTTGAGCTCCTTGGACTGAGGATGGGGTGGTTCAGGGTTGGGGGCTCCCTGGTGGGGACCCCACAGAATCCATCGTCCAGTGAGCAGGAGGTGGCCCCTGGGAGACTCCTCGTGTGCAGGGCAGGGTCCGGGCAGGAGCTGTGGGCACCAGGGCGGGGGTGGGGGGGCCAGCCAGAGCCCAGCTTCGTAGCATGGGGGGTGGAGGGCGCCTTGGGGGGTGGGGGGCAGTGGGGGTGTCCTCTCTGTGGCTAGTCCAGTCAGGGAGCCGCGGGGAGGCCGAGGACACCCTGCGGTGGCAGAGCGGGGCCTGGGGCCACCTGGCTCAGGGCGCCCTGGTGTCAGCAGAGAACCCGGAGCCCAGCGCGGGGTGGAGATGCCTCGGGGTTATCTGGCTGCTGCCGCTGGCCAGCGCGTAGGTGGCCAGGCCCCGTGCTCGTCTTATCGCTCCCCGGGGCCCTCCAGCGCCAGCAGGGTCCCCTCCCCAGCCCCATCGCCACTGCCGCCCTGGCGATGAGCTCTGGGGGCCTGGAGGGGCCAGCGGCAGCCGGGAGACGCGGTCCTCTGCTGTTGGCAGGTGGCCCTGGTGGCTTCTCATGGGCAACGGCTCTGCCTGGAGCAAGGCCCACGTCTCTGGGGCAGAGTTCCTCTGCTTCCTTCATTCCATGGACCTTGTCTAAGGAAAGCTGGCATCGGCCAGATTGCCTCCAGCATGCCCACCCCTGGGCCTGGTGAAGTCCCAACCAGGAGAGCTCTGGGGCCAGAATCTGGGCACCCCAGATGCGTGTCGGGGAGGTGCTGCGACTTGTTCCTGGAGCCTGGAAGGGACACACGGCCCCGAACTGCGCCCCCATTCGGCGGTGGTGACACAACCCCGCACTGGGGCCTTGCTTTGCCGCCTCGTGTGCTGACTTCTCCCATCACTACCTCGATTTCCCCACTGATTTCCTTTCCTCCCGATTTCTTCAACCTTCAAATATTCTGAGAGCAGCTTTCCCCAGTCCTGTTCAGAACAAGGATGCCTCCTGAAAGGCAAATGTGGAGGCGTGCTTGGGGAAGGCGGTGGAGAACCAGCTTCTGCTCCAGGAGACCCGAGTGGATGCGGGGACTGGTTTTGTCCCACTCTGTTTTAAAATTGAGGCATGACTGACATATAATAAATGCAGACTTCAGTTGTGTGGTTTGAGGAGTTAGGTCCGCTGTCAGTGCAAGTGTAACCACCCCAATCAAGAGAGAGGTGAAGAGATTTCCATCTTCAGTGGGTTTTTTTGGCCGTGGCTTGGGGGTATCTTAGTCCCCACCCCAGGGATGGAACCTGTGCCCTGGCAGTGGAAGCTTGGAGTCCTGGACCCTAACCACTGGACTGCCAGGGGATTCCTATATCCTAAGTGATTTTTTAAAAAATGAATTTCTGCTTATAAATGCAGGCTCATGGTAGAACACTCAGACTGTGCCGGAAAACCCAGGGCAGGATGGATCAGAGCCCTGACCGTGCAGCTCCCCCCAAGTACAAGGGCCGCCTGCCTGCGGCCCCCCACCGCCCAGGCGACCACTGCGCACATTTTGGTGTATTCTAGTTTTTTCTATGCACTTATATACATATGCTAAAAATTTTTTCTATGCTTATTTCTTACATACAGATTTGACATCAGATCAAATTGAGTATTTAAAAACTTAACTGTAGAATAAGCATTTCCATATGTTGTAAAACATTGTGTAAGACAGCCTCTGGTGTTTATTTTGTGATTATTTAATTCAACTAGTGTTGGTATGATAAGGAGTTGAAGTTAGAGAGGACTGAGTCTTTAAAATGTAAATTTTATTTATTTTTGGAATAAATTATACATTTACATGGCTCAAATTCAAAAGATACAAAAAGGTACACACTCCAGGCGGCCACCAGCCACCGAGGCCAGCTGTGTGTGTCTGCCCCTCCCGTGTCCCCTGGGGTTACTATGGAAGGTTGCAAGCCCACCAGAAGTTAGAAGAGAGCAACGCGGACACGTGTGTTATCTTACTCTCTGTGTATGAAGTCCTACAAAACCACATTCTCCTTACCATGCCCAAGAGATTTAGCTTGATACGGTAAAACGGCCTAAGAGACTGCTCAGCAGATTTCCTCCAGGGGCACACGCGGTTTCTAACAGCTGCATATGCTGTTTCTGAGAGGGATGTTCCCAAGTGTCTGCTGCTGTCAGTCAGCTGTTTTAGTGTTTCACAATTTCTACGATGCCGCAGCTGCAGCCTGACTTAGGGCTTGTTCTCGGGGACAGGTTTCTGGAAGTAGGGGTCTACGGGTGTGAGGGTTGTAAGGCTGCTGCCGGGCTCTTGGCCTTTCCGGGGGGCCGAGCCGGGGTGCCGCCGGCTCCGCGTGCGCCCTGGGGGATCGGAAGGCAGTGTCCTTTCGCCTCCGTTCACAGGGGTCTCAGGTGTTCCTCCGATTTGCTGCAATTGTTTCCCCTTTTAGTTTTATGTTTTTTTTTTTTTTTAATGTATAGGATTGTTATAATTTGAGGAAATCAATTGAGGAAATAATATACTATTTTCCTCTGACTTTTCCCACCACTTTGGAGTTTAGAAAGCACTTGCCATCCAGAAGTCAGTTACCGTCCTTTGCCCCCTGGTTTTAAGATCCTCTCGTCCACTTCGTATCTGCTTCACCCAAGCGGTTAGGCTGAGGTCCACGCCAACTCGCAGTCGCCTACCCCCCCTCCATCTGGCTAACGGCCCGTGGTCCCTGCCGGGCTGCCCGACGTCACCACCGGCCCACCCACAGCCTGCTTCATTCGGGGCCGTCACCGCTCAGCACCGCTCACCTGTTTCTTCCCAGCAAGGCCTGGAGCCCACGGAGCTGGGTCCAATCCCAGCGCGCGCTGTGCCACCTCCAGCAACGTCCCCTCGCCGGGTCTCACCGGAGCCCCAGTGAGCTGGGAGACCCTCAGAGCATGCCTGTGGGCACAAACGTTATTTTATGGAGTCTTCTCTGCCTCCCCCAACAAAAAAGAATCCCAGTGGGGAGTTTGACAAATGGAGAGAAACCCATAGATGCCTTTGGAGAGGACTGATGTCTGCACTGTCTGTGGCTTGCCCTCAGGAATGTCGGCCACACCTTCCCGGTCAAGCTCCATGGAAGTCTTCCATAAAGCCTGGCCGGCTCTTGACTGAGTGACGTGTCTTGCTCAGGTGGTTTCCTGGCACGCAGCCGTCCTGCTGTGTCATGAACACGATCTTCTCCCACCTGCTGGTTTCCACCAGGGCACTTCTGGTATCTGCTTTTGGGTCGCGGGTGGAGATTCAGGCCCGTGGTCTTGCCCTCAGAGCCTGCCCCCAGGGGCGCCTCTGGAGTGACACCGCGCAGGGCCGCCCCCGGGCACACCCTCCTGGCGGGGGCTGGGCCGGGAACACCAGCAGGTTCTCGGAGGCACCGCGGGAACAGCCTGCACGAGCGCCACTCAGCGCGGCTTCTCCCTTCAGACGTCAGACTGGACGAGGCGGGGAGAGGCGAGTTTATTGCACTGTCTCAAAGCACGACTGAAAAACCAGAAACTGTACAAAGCACTGAAGCTACAAGTCACTGGGAGCATCGATCCGGACGGGGGTCTCACTGCACTGAAGCCCCGCAGGGTCAGCAGAGCTCTGCCGAGCGGGGAGAGGAGCTGGGCAAGGCACAGCGGGCGCGGCAGAGGGGCTCCGCTGTCCGCACGCGTGAGGGGCTCTGTCGGGGTGAGGGGCGAGGTGCGGGCGGGCACTGCGGCTTCTCGTCTTCAGGTAGACCTGGGAAAGCTCTGTCCTCCTGGCTGGCTGGGTCCTGTCACAGAGCCTATCTTATCGCTTTTCACCTGTGGCCCAGGGGCTCTCGGACACGCCTGCCTAGTAGAAAACAGGCATCGAGTAACAGGGCCCCGCGCCAAGGGCAGGCTAAAAAAAGCAGCTCGGCCGGAGTCGGGCCAGGGCGGCCGCGGAGGGGGGGCGGCGACGCGCGTGGGCCCCTCGGGCCGAGGCCCCGGGCTGAAGTCTGGGATGGCCCACGCAGCAGCGGACCACGCAGGCACCAGCTGCGGCCCTGTGAGGGCGCCCACCCTCCCGAGGTGGATGCCCGCAGACAGGCTGGCACTGCTGGGAGCCGGCGGCAGGTCCCGGGGCTGCCCTGCCCGGGGAGGACACGCAGCGGAGAACAGCGTGGGCTCAGGAGAGACCACGAGAAGGGGCGCGAGGCCTTCCGCTGGGTCCAGAAAATACATTTCAAACTTGCAAGATCAGATTTCAGATGAGGTATCTCATGTAGGTTTGTAATACAACAAACAGAAAGGCCATCATTAGTAGGCTCGCCCTCTGAGGGTGCTCGGGTTTCTGCGATGCCCCCGGCAGCGGGCTGAGTGTCACTGAGACGTCCCTACCTCTCAGCGGCGCTGGGCCCCACGGCCGCCCGCGCCTGGGGTTCCCCGCACACCTCGGGTCCGTTCGCCCACCGGCCTTTATTGTTCCGGCCGCGCTGTGTCTGCGGGGGCGGGCCTGGCCCCAAGGCGGGGTGCGAGCGTGCGTGCGTGCGCTGCGTGCCCCTGTCCTGGCACAGCTGGCTTCCCACCCGGCGGGTCCGCGCGGAACGTGTGCCGGGAACCGCGTCTCAGAATAGAGGCGAGGGCCCCGGCGGGGGCGCGCTCGGGAGCCGGCAGCGCTGACCCGGGCTCGGGGCAGCTAGTGCTGAGGCGGCGGCTATGGCGCACGGCAGGGACTGCAGGACATGCAACTGCAGCCGCCGCCAGCCCCAGCCGGGACGGCCTCCGCGGGAGTCCAGAGGCCCGCTGCTGCCGCGACGGCTCGGACCCTCGGCCGAGGCTCTGGGTTCTGGGACGAGACTCAGACGAACACGGATGAAAACAAGAGTGGGCCCTCCGACCTGGCTAGACGTGTCTGATGGGGGCTGCGAGGCGTGTCCAGGGCGAGTGACTCAGAAGCCGGCTGTGTCCCCGCTCGGGGCGCCGCGTCCGCCCTCCCGGGAGCACCTTCAGATGACCTCCCACTCGTCCTCCAGGTCCTCGGGGTGGGGGGTGGCGGCGTGGCTGCCCTGGGCGCCGTGCGAGTGGCTGAACGTCCTCGTCAGCCGCTGGAGGAGGTAGCCGGGCGGGCCCACTGCCCACAGCTCGTCCGATGAGGTCACTGCAGGGACGAGAGCCGGCCACACGCCTGTTACTCCCCAGCCGGGGCTCCGCCTCCGCAGGCACTGCCTAGGGGTGGCCCCGGGCACCCCTCAACCTGCGCCGGCGCCTCCTCAGCCTTCCAGCGGGCGGAAGGCTCCTCTTCCTGGGAGACCCTGGCAGAGGCGGCGCTGGGCGCCCGTCAGGCGTGACCCTGGGATGGGCCTTGCTTGGGAGAACCAGCCTAGTGGGAGCACCCCGAGGCCCCCGCGCCACCCGCGGCGCGCGGCGCCCGGCACCTGCCTGTGACGCACGCCACGTTCCCCGGGATCTTCTTCCAGTAGTCCCCGGCCGGGTTCTTCTCGCTGACGCCGTACCGGCGGGCGAGGTCCCCGTTGGGGCAGCGGGCCCACACGGTCCTGGCGCTCAGGGCCAGCTGGCAGGCCTGCAGCCCTGCAGGCAAACGGGGTGCGCGTCTGTCCTCAGACCCCGGGTGCAGAAGGGATGGACCGACCCTCCCCGAGAGCCTGCGTCGTCCCCCCCCACACCCCGGCACAGGGCGGGAGCCCCGGGAAAGGATGCCGTCGGCAGGGAAGATGCGGCTGTGAGCATCGGACCAGAGGCCCTGGCGGTCAGGAAACGACCGTCCTGCAATGAACCCCAGGGATCGGGAGGCAGTGCTCTGCTGGTGGGGTTCCCACCCTGGGAGGATGGGCGCAGACGCCTGCTGTTGGCGGTCTGACAAGTCCTGTGTGGCTGCTGCCTGCCCGGCACCGCTACCTGGCACGTGCTCCCAGTCGGTCCCCACTGGCATCTCCTCGGTGATCCCAGCTCGGACATGCACGTTCCACCTGCTGTCCAGGGCCCACAGCGTCTGGTCGTCGGGGCTGCAGTGGACGCTGACCAAAGTGACCCCGGCGGGCTGGAAGTAGGGAAGGAGGTGGGGGCATGAGGCTACAGGGGGGATAGGATCCCCCCAGCCCGCAGCAGCCTGGCACGGTGGGAGCAGTGGGCACAGGGGCAGCCCTGCGGGGACAGAGGTGCCCAGCAGACCCAGACTGAGGGACGTCCCCCCAAACACAGAGCCTGGCTCTCCAGCGGCCGTCTGTCCTGCGCCCAGCGGTGGGCCGGGTGATGAGAAGGGAGGGGTGCCGGGAGAAGACGCGTGGGGTCTGGGGCGTGGGGTGTGCTGCATTCAGGCGGCAACACGGTGGGGGCCACCGGGGAGGGAGGTGGCGGGGGTCTGGCCTCTGAGGGCGCTCACAGGGTCATGCTTGGCGAGAGGGCACATGGCCCCGTGCGGGCGTGACTGTGGGTGAGTCTATCAGAGTTTACCAGTACCTGCCTGAAAGCTTGCTTTTTTTTTTTTTTGGCTGCACCGTGCTGCATACGGAACTTCCCTGACCAGGGATCGAACCTGCGGCCTCTGCAGTGGAAGCGCGGGGTCTTAACCACTGGGTCAGCAGGGAAGTCTGCTGCCTCTAAGTTTTCTTTTGGTCTAAAGATTTCAAAACTAAAGCTTAATCTTAGATAAAAGTCACCAAAAAATGCACTTGCTGTCGAGTGTGTTGGGACAGAGGGCCCCTGGGGAGGAGGACTTGTCCGGGAGGAGGAGTACCCTGTCCGGGAACTTGATCTAAGGGGGACTGAGGCGGGGTGTGGGAGGGGGGCCTCCTCATTCATGCCCCAAGCCCCTCTCTTCTGCCACTTGTCAGGCAGACGGGGCTGGGCCAGCCGTACGGAACGGCCAAGAGCATCGCAGGACACTAGCTGGCAGGTGGGGCAGCCAGAGACCCTGCTCAGCACACCCCATCCCACAGAGGGTGGGGCTCAGGGAGGGGATGCTCACGCTCAAAGCAGGCCTGAGTGGAGACGGTGGGGCTGCGTCCTCACAGTGCTCTGACAGTACCAGGGCCACCGACGCGCCCTGGGGACCCCGAGCCGGCTGGGGGGGCACGTGCCGACCACGGCCCGCAGCACTCTGTCCATGAGGTGCGATCAGAACTCCCGGGCTGGGAGCTGAGGCGCCCCCTAAACTCTCTCAATTCAGGTCAGCAGGAAAAGGGTCCCTGCCTTCCCGCGTCAGCCGGGGCCGTGAGCTCCTCGGGTCTGCGCTCAGCCCTGGAACCCCGTCTGTCACTTCTTGGACCAAAAGAACACAACGTCAATGTCGAGGAGGCAGGGCTAAGCCTGGTCTGGAGGGGCGGGCAGTCCTGGCTCCTCCTCTCAGAGCGGGCGTGAGGTCTGCGGTGTGGGCGTCCCGAGGAGGGAGAGAAGGATGCATGGCCCGCAAGGCCCCGCTGCGCTGAGGCAGAAGGAGCCGTCCACGCTGCACTCTGCCCACACCCCAGGCCCAGCCTCCTGAGAGGTAACTGCTGTCAACTGCGGTCGGAGGACACCGACTTTCGGGGCCGTGTGTTGTGGATGAGCAGAACATGGAGAGACAGACTGGAAGGCTGTGCTGGGGTGGGGGGACTGAGAAAGGGAGGGGGCGAGGGCCTCCTGCCCACGTGGGAGGAGGGCGGGGAGGAGGGAGGAGGGCAGGGAGGAGGGGGGAGGGGGGAGGGGGACACCCCCCACCCCCCACCCCCCACCCCTCTGCTCTCCGTCCTCAGGCTCCCCGACCCCCTGGACTGCTCTGAGCTAATGCAGGCCCCCTTGGCCCCTGCCCCGCTGCCCGTCAGCAGCCCCCCCAGGGCACTGTGGGCCCAGAGCACAGGTGTGGGACTGGGCCCCCGCCACCTGGAGAGCCAGGCGGACAGTCCTCAGCAGCGTGCCCCATCTCCATGGCCTGCCCCTCGCCCACGGGGTCGGCTGGAGCCCACCCTCCTCAAGTGCCTCCCCACCAAGCTCCCTTCCTGTGTCTTCAATCTCCCATTAAAGTGACCAACCCAGACAGCGTATTAAAAAGCAGAGACATCACTTCGCCAACGAACGTCCCTCTAGTCAAAGCTTTGGTTTTTCCAGTAGTCCTGTACGGATGTGAGAGTTGGACCATAAAGCAGGCTGGGCATTTAAGAATTGATGCTTTCAAACTGTGGTGCTGGACAAGACTTTTTTTTCCCCCTTAAATGAAAACCATTACTCCAGGTGTCGCAAACCGTTTACAACACTTAGGGAAAACCATTTAGTCTGCTTGTCTAAGGACATAGTGGGGGTGGTGGCTGCTCCCTGCACCCTGGTCACCACACAGGGGGTCCCTTCCAGAATCTGTGGGTCCCCCATGGCTTCCCCCCTGGCCTCTGGCCTCGGTCAGTTGGTTGATCACGGGGCCCAGAACAAGAAGGGCGGTGAGCTGGGTCCTGGGCGCCCGCGGGCCGATAGGAGAAGCCCAGCAGCGCGCCCGCCGTCACTGGTGCCCGTCTCTCTTCCCAGCACTTTAAATCCTCCTGCGGCACCTTGCCCAGAACAGATGGTGACGGCGTACTGTGGCCGTAGGCCCGCCTCTCTCTTGGAGGTTCTGGGTGGGCCTCTGCGTGCTCAGAGCAGGCTTCCGTGGCGTCTCCTTCCGAGGGCACCCGGTCCTCCCCCATGGCCTCTGTTGACACCTGCGAGCTGGGCCTCCGCTTTTCCCTGGTTTATCAAGGCGGGAGTCTGCAGGGTGAGGGGACGCGTCACAGGTGCTTCTCCCGGTCTCTGCTGGTCCCGAATGCCTCCGTGCAGCCCTCCACCTGGTACTGGTACATGTCCTGTGCTCCGCCGGGATCTGGAAGGCGGGGCGTGCCCCTCCGGGATGCGGGTGTCCAGCGGGTGACCGGAGGGGAAGGCCCGCCTGCAGAAGGAGCAAGCGTGTCTGTGCGGAGTGTGGTAGTGGCGCTCATGGTCTTCCAGGGCGTCAAGCACCTGGCAGCAGCCAGCCGTCCACAGGTGAACCAGCACGCTGGGCCTCTTGGGCTCCCCAGCCGCCTGCGTGAACACATCCTGGAGGTAGAGGTGCCCCTGCATCCCTGTTCTCAAAGAGCTCGTGCTCCCGTGGGAAATGGAAGGAGCGTGGTCCCGGCCAGGGGGTCCCGCTGCAGGCCCCCCGCCAGGCGGGCAGGCTGCACCTGCATCGCCCTGCGTGCCAGCAGCACCACAGCCTATATTGGCCACTGTCCGCGAACCGGCCGAGGCAGGGTTGGAGAAGACTCTTGACAGTCCCTTGGACAGCAAAGAGGTCAAACCAGTCCACCCTAAAGGAAATCAGTCCTCAATATTCATTGGAAGGACTGATGCTGAAGCTGAAGCTCCAATACTTTGGCCACCTGATGTGAAGAGCCAACTCATTTGAAAAGACCCTGATGCTGAGAAAGACTGAAGGCAGGAGGGGAAGGGGTCGACAGGATGAGATGGCTGGATGGCATCACCGACTTAATGGACATGAGTTTGAGCAAGCTCCAGGAGATGGTGATGGACAGGGAAGCCTGGCGTGCTGCAATCCATGGGGTTGCCGAGAGTTGGACATGGCTTAACAACTAAACAAAAGTGTCTTCAACGAACACCCCTCCACCCTACCTGCACGACACAACCAGAATGCCCAGTGAGGCATCGCAAAGGCCGTCTCTCTGGGTGGCTGGTGTGAGCAGCCTGTTGAGAACCAGAATGTGGACAGCCTCTCCAGGGCTCTGAGATTGGAGGTATTAGAGGTTTGGAAACACATCCGAGGGCAGATGGCAAGAAACAAGACGTGATGATAAGAAGGCCTCCCAGCTGAATGGAGGACTCAGCGCAGGTCTGACGGGCACACCGCCCCGGCCTCCATGAGAAGAGGGGTTAAGCTGGAGGCAGCAGTGAGCAGACAGACGCCTGCCCAGCGAGAGTCCGTGAAGGATAGCCACCCTCGGCCACCTGCCCCGAGAGCTCCCGAACACGGCCCGGCAGAGGTTGCTTCACAAAAGTCACTGGAACAAGTTTCAATCATCTGACTCCCGTGGTCAAACAGGGCCAGAGTGCCGAGAGGGGCTGAACAGGAGGTGGCTGTGAAAACTGCTCTCCCATGAGCTGGCCATCTCAAACTGGGAGGCTTGCTCCTGCCGAACCCCAGACCCTCCCGAGGAAGATGAGTAAGACCACGAGTCCCGGGAACTCGTGTGCGGACTTTGTGAAACTGGCACCCTTCTGGGCTGGGGGTCAGACCTTCCACATCAGACTTTGGGGCTGGAGCCCAAGAGGGACCTCTCACACAAGCTCTCCAGGCGATGTGGGCTGTAGCCTTCTGTAAAACACTGCTCTGCTCTATGGTGCAGAAGCAGGCAAGGCAATACCACTCACAGCCATCTACAGGTCTAAATGCTATCCCTATCAAAAACCCCAGCGAGGGTTCGCAGAGAAAGGAAAAGCTGATCCTAAAATTCACATGCAATTGCAAGGGACCCTGAACAGCCAAAACAATCTCAGAGAAGAACACAGTTGGGGATTTCCCTGGTAGTCCAGGCAAGAATCTGCCTAGCAGTGCAGGGGATGGAGATTCGATCCCTGGTTGGGGAACTAGGATCCCACAGGGTGTGGAGCACCTAAGCCCGTGTGCCAGAGCTACTGAGCCCGATGCGGCAACTAGAGTCTGTGAGCCTCAACGCAAGATCTTGTGTGATGCAACAAAGACCCGGTGCAGCCAAATAAATAAAGTTAAGTATTAAGAAAAGAATACGCTTGGAATTTCAAAACTACTCTAAAACCACAGTGATTAAACTGTCATACCGACATAAGGACAAACATGTAAATCAATGGAACGGTATTGAGAATTCAGAAATCCATATAGTCAAGTGATTTTTGGCAAGGCTGCCAAGATAATTCAATAAAAAGAGCGGTCTTCAACAAATGGTACTGGGACAAGTGGAGAGCAGACACATAAAAGAACGAGGTTGGATCCTTACTTCACACCGTATATAAAAATAACCTGAAATGGATCAAAGATCAACATAAGAGCTAAATCTCATAATGGTTTCTTAGATAGGCACCAATAACAAAAAAGATAAACTGAACTTCCTCAACATTAAAAACTTCTGAAAAAAAAAAAAAAAAAAACTTCTGTACATCAAAGAACACCGTAAAGAAAGAAAAAACCAACAGATAGGAGAATATACTTCCAAATCATATACCTGATAAGGGTCTAGTATCCAGAATAAAGAACTCTTAAAATTCAACAACAAAAATAAAACCCAACAATAAAAAGACAAACAACTGAATTTTTAAAAGAGCAAAGGACGTGAGTGGACTTTTCTTCAAAGATGCACAGATGGCCAACAAAGACATGAAAAGGGGCTGAGCGTCATCAGTCACCAGGGACGGAGACCACGATGAGGTTCCACTTCACACTCAGAATGGCTAAAAAAGTGTTAGTAAGGATGCGGGGAAACACGAACCCTCATATATGCTGCTGGGGAGGTAAAACGGTGCAGCTGCCGTCGAAGACACTTTGGCAGTTCCTCCAAAGGCCAAACACAGAATTCCCCCGGGACCCAGAAATCCCGCTCCTAGACAGACACCCCAAGAACTGGAGCAGATGTTCAAGCAGGTACCCCAGTGTTCACAGCAACATTCCTGACAATAGCCCGAAGTGGAGACAACGCCCACGCCCACCAGGTGATGAGCAGGGGCAGAGCGTGGCCTCACCCAAGACGGAAGGGCCCTCGGCAACAGAAGCGGAGGCGGTACTGACCGACACCACACGGATGACCTTGAGAACAGGGCGCTCGGTGCGAGAGGCCGATCGCGAAGCCACGTGTTGCATGGCTCCTTTAACAGACACACCCAGGAGCGGGAAATCCACACGGAGACAGGCACGGGCGTGCTCGTCAGGGGCCGGGGGGCGGGAGGACTTCACTCGGCACAGGGCATCCCTCTGGGACGATGAAGCCGTCCCGGTAAGATGCAGTGACAGAAATTACACAGTGCTGTGAACGTGCCAAATGTCACAGATGGTAAGTCTTACATATGTGTATTTTACCACACTTTAAAAAAAAATAAGAAGCAGACAGGCCTCGGTTGTAGCCACGTACTATCGTTATGCAGAATGTCATCAGCTGCGGGGACTGGGCGCAGGTGCACGGGGTCTCTGATTTCTCACAGAGGCCTGTGAACCTGCAATTACTGCAATAAAGATTTCAATGAGGAAAGGCAACAGGCAGCCCTAAATTTTGGTTTATTCATATTCAAAACCACAAAAATGAAAAAAGAGAAAAGAAGGATGCTGTTTTATAAAATGGGGTAAATAAGGAATTTAAGATTTAAAAATAATTTGGAAATGCTAAAAGAAAAAAAAAAGAAACCCATGTATAATCTTGGTGTGCTTCCAAAGACTGCGACAGAATGTGTGTGTGTGTACATGTGTGAGTATTGTGTGGGTGTGAGCCTGCTCCTTAGTTTTAGGTGCCCTTTAAAGAGCAGCTGCAGGGCGGGTGATGGGGGGCCACACCCGCTTTCTGGAAGCACCCAGATTACAGCCACCAACACGCTCTGCTGTTTACAAATCAAAGGGGCTGCTCACGCCCGTCAACACATCAAGCTGCTGTCCCGTGTTCTCAAAAGATAAACACTCATCACTAATAATTACCAACAAGAAACACCACATTTCATTTACACCGAGTCATCCGTGTTACAGGATAAGCCATTACCCTTTATTCCCTAGAATTCACTTTACATACTGAGATCCTGACTAGACCTGACGCTGAGGCTAAGGGGTGAAGTTCTCAGTGACAGACTGTTCCCAAACCAGGACTCCAAAGGTCCTGCCGCTGTGCGCCCCGGCTTGGGGCCCGGGGCGACTGCTCTCAGGTGACGGGATTCATATTAATTGCCAAGTGCCAAGAAGATACTCCTGAGCCTCGATAACATGTACTAGAAGTGTGACAGATTCTGTGTTCACTGGCATCCAGTTACATACAATACTTGTCGGCCTGACTCCGAGTTTCTCATCTAATAGATGTCCCAAGAATTTGGACTACAGCTGGTAAGTTAGTTGTGGTAAGACCACACACTCTGAAGATATACAGACAGCCAAAAATCACGCGAAAAGATACTCAGCACCACTAATTATGAGAGAAATGCAAACAAAACTACAGTGAGATACCACGTCATACCTGTCAGAATGGCCATCGTCAAAAACCTACAAAAACAAATGCTGGGGAAAGTGTGGCGAGAAAGGAACCCTCCCACACTGTTAGTGGAAAGGTAAATTGGTGCAGGCACTGTGGAGAACAGTGTGGAGGTTCCTTAAAAAGAACTAAAACTGGAGCTACAGTATGACCCACCGGTCCCACTCCTAGGCACATGCCTGGAGAAAACCACAGTGTGAAAGGATGCAGGCACGCCAAGGCTCCCCGCGGCCCTGTTTACAATAGCCAGGACTCGGAAGCAACCTAAATGTCCGCTGACGAAGGAATGGGTCAGGATGTGGTGCGTACACACAATGGGGTACTACTCACCATAAAAAAGAACAAAACAATGCCTTTTGCAGCAACGTAAATGGATCTAGAGATTGTCATACTGAGTGAAGGGAGTCAGACACAAACAAATTTCCTATGGTACTGCTTACGCATGGGATCTAAAAAAGGGGGTACAGATGAACTTAGTTACAAAACAGAAGTACAGTCACAGATGTAGAGAACAAATTTATAGTTGCCGAGGGCATAAGGCAGGGAGGGATACATGGGTGGTCGGGACTGACCCATACACACTGCTATATATAAAACAGGTAACTAACAAGAACTTCTGCTCAGTACTCTGTAATGGCCTATATAGGAAAAGAATCTTAAAAAAAGTGCATATGTGTGTGACTGATTCACTTTTCCGCACACCTGAAACCAACACAACACGGTAAATCGGCCACACGCTGATGGACATTAAAGAACAAAGGCAGACCACGCACCCGCAGGAGAAGTGATCCTGGTGACGAAAGCCAACACAGACAGGGAGCTGACGGCCCTGGGCGCCTGCCTCTCCGCCGGTGGCACCGGAAGCAGGGAGAGCACTCACCCACAGGTCCTCCACCCTGCGCTCTGTCATCTTCACCGGCGTGAGCCTGCCAGCTCGGGGCCTGGCGCTGTGGCCTGCCGGCCTCCACCCCACCCGGCTGTGTGGCTGGCTGGCACCACAGGCTGCGGCCCCTGCCACCTGCAGGTCACCCCCGCCCCGCGCCCTCCCGGGGCAGCAGCCCCTTCTGGCCCCACGGCTGGCCAGGCCCCACGGCTCTGGCTCCCAGCAAACAGGACTCCTGGAGGGGACGCTGCCCCGTCTACCAGCCCGAGGGGACCCGTCCAGGCCCACCCCACAAGGCCTGCCCCAAGGGCCCCCCACACTCACTCCCCTCAAGGCTGGGTGGACTCAGAATCCATCGTGCTTTCTCCATTTCCACAGCCCACAGGGCCCCACACGTGGCCAGTGGCACAGAGCCTCTGCACGAGAAACCCCCACGTAAGTGGCGTCTGGGGGACAGTAGGGCTTGGAACCCCGGGAGGAGAGGGGCGTCAGCACCGCCTCTCTAGAACACTGGCTGCTCTGAGTCAAGGGCTCACCAAAACCAGCTTGGGGCTGAAAGGGCTCTAGGAGACCGGTTACACCCAACTCCCTCTCGTTCTGGGTGAGAAAAAGGACAAAACTCAGACTGAGAAGTGAGGGTCCTGTCCATGGCCAGAGTCGAGGCTAGAAATGAGGTGTCCAGGGCTCAGACCGGAGAGCTCCAAACTTCTGGCAGACTGGGCCTTTATCCCAAGGAATGAATACACACGTGTGCATACACACGCTTCCCTCGGTCAGATTTTGAGTGTCCGTGCGTGCTCAGCCGCTTCAGTCGTGTCCGACTCTTTGCCACGCCATGGACTCTGTAGCCTGCCAGCTCCTCCATCCATGGGATTCTCCAGGCAAGAATATTGGAGTGGGTGGCCATGACCGCCTTCAGGGGATCTTCCTGACCCAAGGATCGAACCTGTATCTCTTACATCTGCACTGGCAGGTGGGTTCTTTACCACTAGCACCACCTGGGAAGCCCAGAAAGGTGAATAAATCCAGGCTTAAAGAAAAAAGTAAAAAATTCTGCAGCCAGAGTAAATGTTTACCTAGACAAATCACTCTGGTAGGGATTTCATGTGACCTTGGATAAAGTTCACGTGAAGGAACATTTCGGGGACACCAAGGTGAATGAACCGGGGAGCCTGCCGAGCATACAGACCCCACTGGGAAAGACGCTTCTGAAGAGAAACCCTGATTCCGCACGGCGGCCAGTCATGCTTTCCTTCCCCTACAGGCTCCCCCTCCCTCAGTCCAAATGAACCCCGAACCCACTTAACATCCGGGACACGTGGTGAACGCTGCCCTTCCCGGAGGATGGGGGTCTGGACTGAGCACCGCAAGGCACCGGCGGGAAGCCCCAGGCCGCCAGGCCTCGGGCACAGTCAGCCCCTGGGCACGTGGCCCCAGCTGGCCGCGCTTCCTGAGTTCTGTCTGGGCACTTCAGTTCTTCCGTGCTTTCCCTGGAGCAGATCCCGTGCCGCCCTCGTCTACTCGTTTCACAGGAGTCTGAACACTGACACTGGGGTGGACAGCCTGTATCTACATACAGGACCAGTGGGCTCCCAGCGTGCTACCCGCGGCAGATCCCCCGCCCCTCCCGGGTTCTGCGTCCTCAGCTGGCGGAGGGCAGATGACCCGCAGGGCTCCCCTTCTAGATGTCCGTGCTCCAGGGCTGGGACATGGTGGTCCTGGCTGCCCTGGGGCCTGCCGGGCAGGCTGGGGGGGTCTTCTGCCCGAGGCCCTCAGACCCCGCTCTGCACGCTGCCTTGGCCCCCGGGGCAGTTGTGTGGGAGCCATCCTGCTGTGAGTGTTAAAAGTGTCTGGCTGAAGTCCAGAATTTTCTCTGGAGATTGAGTGGCGCTGCTGAACTGCTGACCCAGTTGGGCGAGGCTATCAGATGCGGGCTCTGGACTGGAGCAAAGTTCCCGGCTTCTTTCTTCCTCTCGCTGCTGACGGCAAAGCCAGAGGGTGACTGGCGACTCCTGCCCCGGCACGACCTCGGAATCCAGCAAGACACAGCAGCTGCCAGCCGCTGGGGGAAGTGCCAAGGAAAACACTCAGAAACAGGTTTCCTGGGCAGAGGTCATGCTCTGATCCTCTCCAGCTGGGGCTGGCGGGGGCGACCGTGACCGGGGAGCAGACCGCAGCCCGCAGCCCGCGTGCCGGGTCAGCGTCAGGGCGCCGGCGTTGCTGTGCTCCCAGGTCCGCGCAGACTTGATCCCGGGGGGCTGGCCCGGGTGCTCCGAGGGCTTCTTACACGCAGCGGCGCAGCTGAACGCCCGGTGCTGGGGGCCTGGGGCTGGCCGTCAGGGAGAGAGGGCCAAGAGGGCAAGGCCCCAGGAGGGGCCCCTGGAGGGCACTCGCACACGCTTGTCGGCCGGGACAGGGTCCCTGGGCGTGTGTTTCGGCCTCTGGATCAACAGGTTGAGAGGTGGTGAGGGGTCGGCTGCAGGGCTGGGGCGGCCGGCCGGGAGTCACATCCCCCCAGTGAGAAGAGAGAGGGCAGGGCCAGCACCCCCCTGCCCCGGGGAGGCTAACAGGACGGGGTCTGAGGAGACAGAAGCTCAAAACAGCAGGTGCTCAAACAGAGCCATGGGGGGGGAATATAAATGCAGTGTCAAAAAGTGTGTTCCCTCAAAATGGAGCTGTGCTGGCCAACGGCGTGAGCCTCCATTCTTGGAGGTCTTACCCCCGCCCTCGCAGGCAGCACTGCCCAGGGCATTAAATGACTGTGTGTGTGACAGGAGCCCCCCGACACCTCGACCCCACCCAGGGGTGCTCAGAGGAGCCAAGAAAGGGGCACAGGAGGGAGCATCCTCTGAGGGGCCCCGACTCCGAGAGTGGGGGAAGGGGTGCGCGACACCCTGGTGCTCAGCGCGGGGCAGGGGTCCCAGCCACTGGCAGAGCTGTGACGCCCTCAGCCTCTCGGGCAGTGATCACCCGGGCAGCCCCCTCACAGGAGCGTGGGGAGCAGGGGTGATGACGCGAGCAGAGCTCAGCCACACAACTTGTGGGGCTGGAAGGCAGTGGATGAGCAGGAAGGGGCCCAGGAAGCAGAGCGAACCCCCACCCCCAGCAAACCACACGGCCCGACTGCCACGGAGAGACCACTGTCAGCAAGCCTCAGGCACGCTCACCCCCCACCCCGCCCAGTACACAAGACCACCACCATTTAAGGAAAGCTCTGTGCAGGGAGGACACAGCAGAGACAGGAAGCCTCAGCTCAAGGGACGTGGGGTCCCAGCCTGGGAAGAAACCTCAAAAGATCCTCGGGGGGCCTCGGGCTGGCGCAGTGGATGAGAGTCCACCTGTCAACGCAGGGGACACGGGCTCGAGTCCTGGTCTGGGAAGATCCCACGTGCTGCAGAGCCACTCAGCCCGTGAGCCACAGCTACCGAGCCTGCGCTCCGGAGCTCGGGAGCCGCGAGTACTAAGGGCCACGCTCGAGGACTCCATCCTCTGCAACAAGAGAAGCCCCCGAAACCAGAAGCCTGGGCACCACGACGACAGGCTAGCCACCGCTCTCCTCGACGAGAGAAAGCCCCAGGACAGCAACACAGGTCTGTGCTGTGCGCAGTCACTCAGCCGTGTCTGACTCTGAGACCCCGTGGACTGCAGCCCGCAGGCTCCTCTGTCCACGGGATTCTCCAGGCAAGAATGCTGGAGTGGGTTGCCACGTCCTCCTCCGGGGGACCTTCTTCTCTCCTAAGTGTCCTGCACTGGCAGGCGGGTCCTCTACCTTTGGCACCACCTGGAAAGCCCCAACAAAGACCTAGCAGAGTCAAAAAATCAAAGAAAGGAAAAAACATCCTTGAGAGCAAGAGAAGATTCAACAACTGTGAAACAGCAACAGGCGCGGCGAGAAATTAAAATATAATTAGAGAGAGAATTTTCCAGCGGCCCAGGGGTTCAGAGTCAGCGCTTTCACTGCCGAGGGCCTGGTTCAACCCCTGGTTGAATCCCACAAGTCACACAAAGTGTGGGGGAAAAAAAGTATATACAAACATACTTTAACATTTACATATGTATATTATATACACACATATTTTAACAGAAATAACCCTGGAGTCCATCGCGAACTCTCCAGGCTTAGTTGAGCTCCCTGAGACCTGAGCAGAGGCCCTCGCCAGGCTCCTGGGGCACCCCATGTTTCTCCTGCGTCCTCCCCTGCAGAGGGGCTCGCTGGGCAAGACTCAGCGCCGAGAACAAGAAGAAACCGTCTCAACAGGCTCGGACAGTGCCCCATAGAGGGACTGTGGGACGAAGAAGAAAACGGGATAAAAGTATGAGAGAAAGAAAACAGGAGAGAAAAGGTAAGAAAAGCAGCACCCTGGCACAAAAGCAAGACTCCCAGGGAGAGCGCCTGCGGGGTGGGGCTGGGGTGCGGAGGGTCGGGGAGAGGCCTGGAGGAGACACCCCACGAAAACAGGACATATCCCAGAACAAAGGCCACGAGCTCCAGGCCGGAAGGCTTCCTGGCACGAAGGCTAAGACAGACTCCCCCAGGCACACACTACTCTCTGCTCCTGGGACTCTGGAAATAAGGAGATCTTACAAACTTCCAGGGAGAAAATGCAGGTCAGACAGCAAGGGTCAACTGTCAGAATGGCTTCAGACGCCTCAACAGCAATACTGGACACCAGGAGATGACGGAAGAAAACCTACAGATTCTAAAGGACAACGATTTTCAACCCAGACTGCAAAACTCAAGACAAGGTCAAGGACGAACGTGAGCAAAGACTTTCAGACATCCAGTGTCTCCAGAAGTTACCTCCACAAACCCTTCACAGGAACTGACCGGAGGAGAAATTCCACCACAACAGCGACAGGCAGAGGAAGACAACAGGATCCAGGAGAGAAGAGATCCCACACACCAGCAAAACAGAGGGTGACCCCAGGAAGACAGAGTGGCAGGCCAGACCGCAGCTGGCCAGGGTGTCCAGGGAGACAGCTCCAAGAAAGGGACAGAACCGATGTGTCTGGGCATACAGAGGGGAAACGGGACCCAACTGGTGGGGAGACGTTGAGGCTGAATACGTAAACCATATAGAAAACTGGATGGAAAAACAAGACAACGTTCAAGCCCATGGAAAAGAGAGTCATGCAGATAAGAAAGTGGGGTGTAGTTCACTGCCAGTTCAGCTCTGAAGGGTGTGTGCCCCATCGCAGTGCCGCAGTGCTGGGAGGAGGCAGGTGGGGAGGCAGGGTGCAGGGCTGGGGGAGAGGCACCTCCCCCTTCCAGCAGGAGTCAAATGAAGACCCCCCCAGAGCTAGAAGGATGGAGACACAGATTCCTAGAAAGTTATTTAGGGAGACGAAGCTAAGAGATAGTCGTTCTCTCGAGCGGGGATGTGGAGGAAACACGAGGCACCCACGGCTCACCAGATAGACCCCACTGACCGGGTGAGCTGTCCTCACCCAGTGCCCCCAGCACTGCCCCCTGCGGCTGAGGAGGAAAGGTCGCCCGCCTCACCCTCCCATGCGCCTATCCCAGGCACCTGTGTGCAGACAGCTGGGGTGGAGTCCGGCAGTTTGCGCACACACGCCACGCTGCCTGGGCGAGACCTGGCGGGTCAGCCACAGAGCTGGCAGGGGCACACGGGGCAGCTGGCCTCGTCACCGGGAGCAGCCTGCGCCCCAGCACAGACGGGCTTCTGTGCCCAGACATCCGGGGTCAGGGTCGCCACCCCCCTGCCCCCAGCGCAGTGATCTCACAGAATGCGTGCGCTCCGGATCCAGGGGACCGGGCTGAAGAGTCTGGCGGCTCTGCAGGACGTCCTCATCCCGAGCCACTGTGCTGGCTGCCCGGGACGCCAGCTGCCCCTGGAGTCCGCCGAGGACTCTCCAGGTCGATGGTCAAGTTCCCCGGAACCTGAGCCAGAGGCCCTCGCCAGGCTCCTCGGGTACCCCATGTTTCTTCTGCGTCCTCCTCTGCAGAGGGGTTCGCTGGGCAAGACTTAGGACTCAGTGCCGAGAAGAAGAAACTGATGACTCAACGGGCTCGAACAGAGCCCAGCGGTGAACCGTCCCTAGCAGCAAACCATCCTCCCCAGCGCACCACGGAGCAATGCCTTTCCCCGCTCAGAGACACTGGCCAGATCAATTTCTTGCTGCTCACCAGAAACGCACCCTGGCTCTGCAAGTTCAAGGCCGACTTGGTCCACAGAAGCTGCAGCTAGCAACCCTCAGTGACCTGGGTTTCCTTTCTGGCTGGGACCCTGGCCTATCCCTGCTCAGCCTGTGTCCTCTTATCACTTCCCTCCCTCAGAGGCGGCCTCCCCCCACCCCGCCCCGGGTCACACCCAGCACCGTTCTGCATTCAGTTTTTACTGTTTGATACAAGTTTTTTTTTTTTTGGCCGAGCCTCAAGGCTTGTGGGATCTTAGTTCCCCGATCAGGAATTGAACCTGCACCCCCTGCAGTGGAAGCATAGAGTCCTCAGTTCAGTTCAGTTCAGTCGCTCAGTCGTGTCCGACTCTTTGCGACCCCATGAATCGGAGCACGCCAGGCCTCCCTGTCCATCACAAACTCCCGGAGTTTACTCAAACTCATGCCCATCGAGTCAGTGATGCCATTCAGCCATCTCATCCTCTGTCATCCCCTTCTCCTTCTGCCCCCAATCCCTCCCAGCATCAGGGTCTTTTCCAACGAGTCAACTCTTTGCATGAGGTGGCCAAAGTATTGGAGCTTCAGCTTCAGCATCAGTCCTTCCAATGAACACCCAGGACTGATCTCGTTTAGGATGGACTGGTTGGATCTCCCTGCAGTCCAAGGGACTCTCAAGAGTCTTCTCCAACACCATAGTTCAAAAGCATCAATTTTTTGGCACTCAGCTTTCTTCACAGTCCCAACTGTCACATCCATACATGACCACTGGAAAAACCAGAGCCTTGACCAGACGGACCTTTGTTGGCAAAGTAACGTCTCTGCTTTATAATATGCTATCTAGGTTGGTCATAACTTTCCTTCCAATGAGTAAGCGTCTTTTAATTTCATGGCTGCAGTCACCATCTGCAGTGATTTTGGAGCCCCCAAAAATAAAGTCTGACACTGTTTCCACTGTCTCCCCATCTATTTCCCATGAGGTGATGGGACCAGATGCCATGATCTTAGTTTTCTGAATGTTGAGCTTTAAGCCAACTTTTTCACTCTCCTCTTTCACTTTCATCAGGAGGCTCTTTAGTTCCTCTTCACTTTCTGCCATAAGGGTGGTGTCATCTGCGTATCTGAGGTTATTGGTATTTCTCCTGGCAATCTTGCTTCCGTGGCGTCCTAACCACTCACAATTAGTGTAACTGCAGACTCTTCCCAAGAAGGGGGTGGGCGCCACCCGGCTTCACTCCCCACATGCGGTCTCTTAACTGGACACTTGTCATAAACAGCAGCACAACAAGAGCTTTGGGACATTTTTTATTATTTTCCTAGGTGGACTCTCGTTAGTAGACGATTCAGTTAGGAACTAAGGACTTACTCCGTAAGGAATGTAAGCTCACTGCAAGACATTCACAGAACAGGAGTAAATTACAGGCGGGAGAGCAGTCAGCTGCAAGAGCACCGTGCCGCTGTCACCAATGCTACCATTTTGCTGGATGTCTTCACGGACTTTTTCAATGCACATGTTTTTTTTACACAAAAATAGAATCGTCAGACTTGGTAACTGACATTTTTATTCAACAGTGTGCTGTGAGCACTTCTCCATGGGAGGCAAGATTCCTCCTCACTGCCCGTGTCCGGCAAACCTCACGGCAAAGCCCCGGCCACGGCCTCAAGGAGCAGAGGCCTCTGAGACACTAGGCATGTAGCTCGCAACGTCTCTCTGTCTTACTCTTCTGTAATTTCTCCTGGGTCGCGCCGGGGCTCCGTGGCCGTGCGGGCTTTCTCCAGCGGCGGTGGCTGCTCTGACTGCGGGGCGCAGGCTCTAGGCTCCCGGGCTCCGGAGCACAGACGCAGCAGCTGCGGCACACGGGCTCAGCTCCCCTGAAGCACGTGGGACCTTCTCGGACCGGGGATGAACCTGTGTCTCCTGCGTTGGCAGGCGGATTCTTAACTGCGAGGGAAGCCCTTCTCTCTTATTACAAACCAGGGACTGCTAAGATGCGATTGTGTCCCAAGCCTGGCAGGCAGAGCTCCGAGCTCCCCATCCCAGGACGCCGTGCGGTGTTCCTGTGTGAAGTCGCTCACTGGGCTGTGTGGAGGGATTTAGCCCACGGTGCCCCAGGAGCGGTGAGAGGAATCTGATTTCATTACCCCAAGGCCTTTTACTTTGATGTCAACAGGGAACATGAGCCTTCAGAACACGCCAAGACTCTTGGAAGCAGGCCCCACGTTGGACCTGTAGAGCTTGGCTGTGGGGTGTGGGTGCCACCTCCTTCTGCCATCTTGTCCCCGCCTGAGTGACCTATGCCAGCCATGCGGGGGGCGGGCGTGTATGGAGCTGCATCCAGGGTTGCCCACACGCCCTGGCTGGTAGTAGAGAGGGTGAGGACCACTTTACCTGCGAGGTCCCAGCCGGGCAGGGTCCCTTCTCGCTCTAACGCCTCTCCAAAGCAAGCCTCACCGCCCTGAGCTGTAAACTTCTCTGAGACCTGGTTGTGTAAAGTAGCATCAACTTATGTCCCCACCGGCACCACCTGTGAGCATGGCCTTCTCATGGGATTACCTGTTACCATGCTTGCAGGTTTGTATTTTTCAGTTGTTGTTCATATGGCTAAACATACCTAGAGTAGTTGAATTTAAATTAAGTTTTGGCCATTTGCCAGTCACGTGAATCTTGACCTTGCTGGTCTCTCTTTTCCAGGCAAAGCTGTAATCTAGGCCGAGTAAACGGCCCTGGAGACCGGCTGGAGCCACCCACCTCGGGAGGCCTGGACACCGGGCATGTTAGGGAGGAGTGGGGACTGCCCAGAGGTGGGGTGGGGAGCACAGGAGGGCAGGGAAGACCCCTGGAAGGCAGCAGTGGGGCCAGTGCAGGCGGGGGGCTCATGGTGCCCACGGTGCTGTGAAGTCACACCATCAGCTGCGCTGCTTTAGAGGCACCGCCAGTGTGGACAGAAAACGCTCCCACCAAAGCCACAAGCTCCAAAGAAACGATGCTAAACACAACTATAAATATTTTTTCCAAATCCTTCCAAATGTTAGCAAGTCTGAAAACTGAGTCATTTGTTTTGAGTACTTTGTTAAAACTTCACCCCAAAACTACTACAGGAGGGAGGTGTTACCAGAGAAGAGAACAGGACACAGAAATAGAGAAGCTGCTGCTAATTTCAGAGATCCCTGCGGCTTCACTGCTCTGTGCCCTTTAAGGTCTGTTATGGCCTCCGCAGACTTTAGCTATACAGGTCCTACCTGGAGACCAGGACGCTCATGCCCAAGAGTAAATAAAATGGAAAGAGATCAATTATGATCAAAACATGGAAACACCATTTACATTCTAATACCTGCATTCAATCAAACCATCCCAACTTTCTAAGCCATTTCACAAGGCCTCGTACCATCCCCACCCTGCCACTGGGCCATTCTTCTCAGGACCTTCTGCAACTTGAAGATTAATCTGATATCCAATTTGAAGTTAGGCTTTGTCCTAAAGCCCCGCCTGGGGGGCTGCCGGCCGAGCCTGTGGCGCGCTGCCTGGACTCGGCGCTCCACGGCGGCTCCTGCAGTCAGTAGGCGGCCCAGGCCTTGGTCCTCAGCAGAGTGTGGAAGAGCATAGAAAAAGGCCTGTGCAAGCGTAAAGCCTGGTTTTTCCCCACAGGAGCAGTTCTATAGCTACAAGCCCCACGGGCACTTCTAGAGCACGTTGAGAGCTACTGAATAAGAGCATGTGGTCCATTCAACAGAAGTGCCTGAAATGGTTAAGGCTGAACAGCCTACTGAGCAATCATCACTTTATTCAGAGCACAGCTTTGAGGCCCTTTCATGTGAATTTGTTGTATTTTGGCATTTTCTTGGGTGAAGCTTTGATCAACTCACAGTCAATAGTTAGTTATAGTTAAAGTGAAAGTTGCTCAGTTGTGTCTGACTCTTTGCAACCCCATGGACTATACAGTCCATGGAATTCTTTGGGCCAGAATACTGGAGTGGGTAGCCTTTCCTTTCTTCAGGGGATTTTCCCAACCCAGTGATTGAACCCAGGTCTCCCACATTGCAGGCAGATTCTTAACCAACTGAGCCAAAAGGAAAGCCCAAGAATACTAGAGTGGGTTTCCTCCCCTTCTCCAGCGGATCATCCTGACCCAGGGATCGAACCGGGGTGTCCTGCACCGCAGGCAGATTCTTTACCAACTGAGCCAAAAGGAAAGCCCACAGTCAATAGAGCACTCCAAGTAAAGCTTATGTCGCCCGGTTTTAGCTTTGCTTCCTAGAGGCTATTCCAGAATCTAGATGCTGAAAGGAGAGGGGCTCCTGGTCTCACGTCATCCTCGATGACACCAAAAGTATGAGCAACTGAAGGAAAACGGAGAAAAGATGGCCTTCACCAAAATAAAAATTCTGTGCTGTAAAGAAAGTGAAGAACTTCTCTGTAAAGAAAGTGAAGCGACAACCCTGAGTGGGAGGAAACCCTTGTAAATCATAATTCTCCTAAGGGTCTGGGACATGACTGAGCCAGTGGGTATGCACATGTGAGACGCACACGTCCAGAATATATGAAAAAGCCTTACAACTCAGTAATAAAAAGACAAATAACCCAATTAAAAATTGAGCAAACTATCTGAATATGTTAGCTCCCCAAATAAGTGCATAAACGACCAATAAGCACACAAGAAGATGCTCACTGGCCCTTCGGGAAATGCAAATCAAGACCGTGAGGACCTGGGGATGCAACGGATAGCACAGTGACCGCAGTCAACAGCGCTGCACTGCAGGCCTGTAAGGTGCAGAGAGGGCAGGCTCGCAGTTCTCATCACAGGAGGGAACTGCGGATTGTGACAGGTGTTACTAGGCTTACTGTGGCAATTCTTTGCAATATATAAATAAATATCAAATCATTATACTGTACCTGTGAAACTAATAGAATGCTACACATCAATTATATCTAAATTAAAAAAAACCTCAATAGAATTATAACAAAAAGTGCCAATTTGGATCAGATCAGCTTTCCTTTCTGTATAGGACTGTTCTAATACAAACCAGAACATTCAGTAACCCCCATAATATAAAAATTAGCTTTTCCTGTTTCAATGAAGATTTTAAAGAAAATCACCATGAAATATCTTTTTACACCCTCTAAGACGGGCTTTTTAAACTGGGCAAAAAAAACTCTTCAGTAAGGATATAGAGAAATCAGAACCCTCATACATTGCTGGTAGAATGTAAAATGGTGCAGTCAGTGTGGAAAACAGTCTGGCAGTTCCTTAAAAAGCTAAACATACAATCAACCATATGACCCCACAATTCCACTTAAAGTTATAGACCCAACAGAACTGAAAACACAAGTCCATATAATTTTGTACAAGAATGTTCACGGCAGCATTATCCACAGCAGCCAAAAGGGTAACCAAGCACGGCATAGCCACACGATGGAACGCTGAGGGCGAGTCGCTCGGCTGTGTGCCACGCGGACTACACCGTCCACGAACACTGGAGTGGGCAGCCTCTGCCTTCTCCAGGGCATCTTCCCCACCCAGGGCGGAACCCAGGTCTCCCGCATGGCAGGCAGATTCTTTACCAGCTGAGCCACCAGGGAAGCCCTGCTGGAATGGAATGGAGCACTGTTCCAATGGCATACTCCTCAGGCATGAAAGGAATGGAGTCCTGACACATGCTGCAGTGTGGATGAACACCGAAAAGATGGCACTAAGTGAAGGGCGGCAGATAAAAACGCCACCCATTACATGATCCCATTCATACGAAACAGGAAAATCCAGAACAGGCAAGTGCATAGAAAAAGAAGACGGATGGACGCCAGGGCCGTGGGGTGAGGGTTCTGAGAGGAAACGGGAGTGAGTGGTTACCAGGGGGTCAGGGGTTTCCTTTCAGGCGAAAAAGTTCTAGATTGGAGAGCAGTGATGATTGCAGAGCTTTGCAAACATACTAAAAAGCACTGAGTTGTATACCGTAAAGGGTGAATTATGACCCTTTAACATAAAGCCGCTAGGAGGTGGCAATGACTACCAAAGGAGTCGGACAACAAGAGGGCGCCGGCTCGTCTAAGGGGAGTTTGAGAACAGCAATGAAACCCTTGCCGCCCATCAGCAGAGCACCACACGGCTGGCGGGCCACACCGCTTCTTCTGACCTGCGTGGACGGCAGCTGTCAGCCAGAACTGTGTGCAGAGGACCACGGGGCTGGCGTGCACACACAGCACCTTCGAACTCAGACACGATTCCACTCACTCTCGCCATGACCCTGTGAGAGGAAGATCCACGTGGAGCCTCCCTGTGGCCCTGACCACTGACCAGTGGCCTGAAAGAACGTGGCCGCTGACTCTGACGGCAGGGGCTTCCAGCACATGTCGCATGTCTCCTGGGCAGGACAGGCGGTCCTCAGCCTGGCACCTTGACCTCTGCTGCCCCATCCCTGGGGGTTTATGATGCCCCCAATGTAGACAGTCACCAACACAGGCATCCACCCCGACACCTGACTCCTTATCTCCATTTACGCATTTTTGCTCAACGAACCACTCCTGTCACCTCTGCACATGAAGACTTCATTTTTTTTTCCCCAACAAAGTCACAAAATGGGGACTAGGAAGCATGGGAGTAAATAACTCAGTAAGTCACAGCCTTCTGTGTAAAAGTTTTAACAGAAGTACACTTAGCATAGTCACCAGGGCCACTAGCTATTTAGGGATAACTAAAGAGTGCACTAAAACCAGACTTCAGGTTTTGACTTGAGTGGCAGAACAGCCAAAAGAAAACCACTTAGGATACATGGTAAACTGAAATACGGCAGGGGCTGGGGATGGGATGGGATGCACAAGAAAAATAATTTCTGGGGACTCCCCTGGGGGTCCAGTGGCTAAGAATCCCCCTTGCAAAGCAGGGAACGTGGGTTCAATCCCTGGTTGGGGAACTAAGATCCCACGTGCCTCAGAGCAACTAAGCACGTGCACCACAACTAGAGTCTGTGCGCCGCAGCACGAGACCTCGCGGGTCAGCCGGGGAGCCTGCGCCGCGGCGAGGGACCTCGTGCGGGACAGCCGGGGAGCCTGCGCCGCAGTGAGAGCTCGCGGGTCAGCCGGGGAGCCTGCGCCGCGGCGAGGGACCTCACATTACACACAACTTAAGACCTGATGCAGCAAATAGATAAAATATTTTTATTTTTTATTTTTTTTTCTTTTTTTTTTACTAGGTAAAGAGCTGCAGCAAGTAAATAGATAAAATATTTTTAAAAAAGGAAAAACAATGTATTCAACAAAATAGAAAAGGCACTCACAAAATAATGATAATAGGCTCTCTCATCACAAGATCTTTATGGGACTTTTACTCTCTTCCTTTTGGATATTATTTGCTTTAAAAAAAAATAATGCTAATTTTGTAACAAGTTACAAACAAAACATTTTTATTTTGAGAAAGCAAAAGTAGCCTTGGCTCAGACAATCATAACCTGTTCAGCTCTAAACTCCACAAATACCAGACTCCGAGTTGGAACGCCAGGGGGTGAGCGTGTGCCGACCCCAGGCACACTCATCCCTGGCGCCCAGACACACACCTCTGCCCTGTCTGCTGGGAGGCCCTCACCGGCAGGCGCAGTCCTCTCCCCAGCTCAGCACCTGACCAGCCAACTGGGGAGCTGGGATCAGGTAACCTCTGCTTACCTGGACAGGCGGCTCAATCGCTATCCAGGCCGGAAGCATCAGACTGGGATTCAGCGGCTGGGTGCCAACGCGGAAGTAAACGCCACCCCTGGAGTCGCAGGCCCAGACGTGCTGGTTGCCACAGGCCAGGCTCGTCAGTTTCACAGCTCCTGTCAACAGAGAGAAGGCATACGTGCCAGTCACTTTCGTGTGATGATTCACGGCTCATGTAAGCTCTGAACTTTAATTTGTTCTTCCAAGGAAGAAACGACACTGCGTGTGCAGCTGAACTCTGTGGCTGGAGAATATTATCACGTGCAAGGGTCACCAAGGCCTCTGGGTGCCTGGCCACCCGCCCGGCGCCACACTGCAGCCCTGCCACGCCAGGGACAGAGAAGTCAAGATACCGTCAGCACGTGCCCTGAGCCACCAAGCATGGGTTAACACCTCAGCATGGGCCTCACATTAGCTTCATCACATACACAACTGTTAGCAGCAAATTCTGGGTCTGGGGTGAGAGAATTCATCTATTGGATAATCTTGATCCCAATCAGAATTCAGCCTAGTTCAGTTGCTCAGTCATGTCTGACTCTCTGCCACCCCATGGACTGCAGTACGCCAGGCTTTCCTGTCCATCACCAACTCCCAGAGCTTACTCAAACTCATGTCCATCGAGTTGGGGATGCTATCCAACCATCTCATCCTCTGTCGTCCCCTTCTCCTCCCACTTTCAATCATTCCCAGCACCAGGGTCTTTTCAAATGAGTCAGTTCTTGGCATCAGGTGGCCAAAGTACTAGGAGTTTCAGCTTCAGCATCTTCCAATTACAATTGACTAATGAAGCCTCCTGGAATCTTCATTTTTCTTTTTACATTTCTCCTTGCTTATTAAACTAATTTTAAGAGGAAAGGAAGTGGGAGGAGCATTTAAAGAGAAATTATATTCGATTAAGAGTTTATCTGGGAGAAGGAGCAACAGCTAACATCACTGAACCTCATCACAACCATACCCGGTTATTATTGCCCCAGCTCACGCATGAGGCCATCAGGACGTGGACATGAAGAGATCTGCCCGAGATCCCAGGGAGAAGGTGGCTAAGCCAGGAGGCGAGGGTGCATCGGGGTCTGAACCCAGGCCAGCCTGGCTCCTCCCCGTCGGCTGCTTCTGACCTAGGGCTCCACACCCGCTGAGTGCACAGATCTTACAAGTTCAGCCTCATCACTGCTGACAAGTGAATATACCCGAGTAACCCGTGTCTTATCCCATCATGGAACGTTTTCATCACCCAGAAAGTTCCCTCAAGCCTCTTCTGGTCACACCCTCTGCCGAGGCAGCCACTGTTTTGACTCCTGTTGCCATGGATCCAGCCAGTCTGGTCAAGACGTCCAGGAGAACAGGATCAAGGCCAGCAGTCCCCCGGGCCTGGCTTCCTGCAGTCAGTGTGACGTCAGGACGGGACAGTCAGCCATTCACTCCTCCTCACTGCTGAGTAATATTCCACCGTATGGAACAGCCACCCTTAGTGTTTCCTACTGGCAGACACTTCGGCCACTTCCACATTGTGCGACTGGGAGCAAAGCTGCTATCATCGTTCCTGAAGAAGACTTTGTGGTGAACACGTATTGTTTTTCTTGAATAACACCTAGGAGTGGAACTCTGGGCTGCGACGTTTATATGTTTAACTTCCAAAGAGACTGCCGGTACCCCATCCTACACGCCCACCTGCAGCCCACACCCTCACCAGCATCCACTCTGGGTACCTTTTCACGTCAGCCATCCTAGTAGAAGTAAAGTGGCATCTTGTCATGGTTTTAATTTGCATATTTCTGATAACAAGTAATGCTGAGAACCTTTCAATGTGCTTATGGGGGCACTTCATTTGTGAAGTATCTGTCAAGCCTTTTGCCCATTTTTCAAGCTGAATGGTCTGACTTCTGGTGACTAAGTTAGAGAATGAGTCATTCTGACGATAAAGGAGGAAAAAGGTGCTGCAGCTGCGTTCACTGGCGGGGGCTCTCAGCAACCTCACGCGGTTGTCACTGGCATCAGGTGACAGCCCGTGTCATCACCAGAAAGTACAGGCATGGATCCTGCAATGGCAAAAATCTCATCACGTGCACTTAGCTTGAAAGTATTAGTCCATTACTACTGAAAAAATTTCCTAAAGATGATGATTTCTCTATACCAGAACGAATTGTATTTTAAAAATCTTTTACAGAGGGAGTTAAAATAGACATCCCAGGGCTCTAACATTACATATTAAAAGATTACATATTAAAAGATCTGTAGCAATCCAAATAAAGTACTTCCAGCAGTAAATTACAGAAATAGCTGAGAAACAAATCTCACTTTAGAATGGTAATTTAAAATGATTCTATGTTGGAGTCGTCAACCTGCCCTGATAGGAACTGCTCCTGTGAAGAAAGTTACCCGGTGACAGAAACACCCTGGGTCACCACCTCAGAGTTAGCAGCGAACACCACCCCTAGTGAAACAGGAGTTCACACTACGAGGTCAGCGTCTTCTACAGCAATTATAAAAGCCTGTGTATATATGAACTTATTTTAAACGGAAGAGACGGGTCCAGAGAGAGAACATTCAGTCGAGGGCCTTTCTGCGGTGTCCAACCTCCCAGAGGGTCTCCCGGCTGCCTGGACACAGGCGTATGGGGTGAAGACAGGTGGCGGCACACGCAGCCCCCAGCACCCCAGGCCCGTGGCAGCCCCTGGAGTTAGGGGCCACCCCCGCCCCACAGGTTCTGGACAACAGGCCATGAGCAGAAGTGGTCCCTCACTCCTGAGCTGCAGCATGAATGAGCTGGCAAGAGGGCCTTCCTCTCAGTGGTGCCTGCGGCAGTGGGCTCGGCCAGCCAGCACCCGCAGGACGCCGTCAGGGTGAGCGCCAGCCTCGGAGCGGAGAGCCACAAGCGTGCGTGAAGTCGCAGGCATCCGGGCTTGTTAACTTCAGCACTAGTCCAGCTAACACAGACACGCTGCAATTTTCCTGTCTCCTCTGTTTTGCTTTTCCCTCCCATGTAAAAAAAGTTTTAATTACTTTATTCAACAGATCAGACATTTTCCCTTTAAGACTACTTTTTAAACATATATTTTAGAACAAAAGGTGGCATTTATTTGGTGTTTTACTATTTATAAAATTGCTTTTCTGCATAAATTACTATATAATATAGTCCTATTTGTTACCTAAAGGCATGAACTGATGCTGTATATGTCTTCATTAAATCCTGTGACCAGATGAATTCAATTACAGACTACATTAGCTTGCTAAACCCTCTAGTGCCTGACACAGGCATATTTACGTGTACCGGGAAATGAAATGTTATGAGCATCTTAAATATCTGCTAAACGATGCAACTTTTTTCTAAAAACTAGGCTTGTCATATCTCATAATATTTTATATTTAGTCTCTGTGACTGAGTTCAGCAGCTGAACTGAAGACGTCTCTCATCTAAGACACGCAACACGGAATTGCAGTGAGGGACCGCCTCACAGCGTCAGAACGGCTATCACAAAAAGTCTTCGAAAAACGGTGTGGAGAAAGGGGCCCTCCTGCACTCTCGGTGGGAATGTCAGCTGCTGCAGCCACTGTGGAAAGCAGTATGGAGGTTCCTTAAAAACTAAAAACAGAGGTAGCATGACCTAGAAATCCCACGCTGGGTATATACCTGGACAAAACAGTCATTCCCAAAGATACAAGCACCTGCACGTTCACAGCAGCAGTATTCATCACAGCCGAGACGTGGGCGCGCCTGAATGCCATCGATGGCGAGTGGGTGAGGGTCTGGGGTGATGCCAGTGAGGCCACCTGAAGCAACGTGGGTGCTGCTAGAGATTATTATGTTAAGTGTTAGAAAGAGAAGGACAAATATAATAAATTTTGTCTATATCTACAACAATTATATATTATAATAATTTCACTTATACGTGGAATCTAAAATTTGACACAAATTAACTTATTTATGAAACAGAAACAGAGTCAGGGACATAGAGATTGACTGGTGGTTGCCAAGGGGCTGGGGTTACGGGAGGGATGGATCCAGAGGTCAGAATTAGTACACATGAAGCTGTTACATGTAGAATAAACAAACAACAAAGTCCTACTATATAGCACAGGGCACAATAGTCAACATTTTATGATGGCGTATTCTAAAATTCATAGACTATTCAATATTCTATGATGGATAAACCATGATGGAAAATAATATATATACATTTGTGTATGTATGTATAACCGAATCACTTTGCTATACTGCAATAATTAATAAAACATTGTAATAAGGGAATAGAATCTAAAAAAAGGGTGGATAGATGTATATTTATAACTGACTTGCTCTGCTATACAATGGAAACTAACACAACACTATATATCAACTATACTCCAATAAAAATGGATTAAAAACCTTACAACAATGTAAATCAACTATACCTGAATTTAAAAAGAGAAAAATAATTCTCTTAGTCTAATTCCAAAGCAGCAATAGATTTGGTAATTTGTACAATGACAGAAAAGACAGACGCTACATCTTGAAAAAGAAATTAAAGAAAGACAGAAAGCATGTTCATGATTTGATACTTTGCTAAAATCATTCTTAAAACTGAAATATCTGCTTGCACTGTAAGGACTGGTGACATTCCAGACTTTAAATGACCTGGTGTTGCCCACGGTCAAGGTTAGCATGAGGCAGCCCGGATCACACTGCTAGCACTGGGAAGGTGGGTTTCTGTTTTTTGTTTTCAGTGTCAGGACACCCGTAAAGAGGGGGCCAGGGCTGAGAGGGAGCCAGGTAATAAAGCACATCTCTGACCAGCCAGCATCTCCTACCTCACGCCTTGGGCAAGTGGATGATAATGTGGAGGTGGACTAATGAATGATGGTGAAGACATCGTGTACCTGCTATTAGACAGTTTTATTTGTGATGATCAGTAACAAGGAATCAAAACCCATATTCCAGAATTACTTAGAAATGGAGTTGCAAAAGGATGACAACTGGCCTGACAGTCTAATTTCTGCTGTGGGTGGATATGGCCATGCGCAAGGCCCTCCACCTCCAATGGAAGCTCCTCGAGGGTCTGAAAGAAGTGAGTGCTGGGACAGAGTGGGAACAGGGTGCTCAAAGAGAAACACCAGGCTGAGGGTGCTGACTGAGGAAGGCAAGAGCAAAGTGGATGTTCTAGACCACGGGAAGAAAGGGGACCCCGACACAGAGAGAGCGACGGCCAGCACTGGGAACCCCGCTGCACCAGGCCCTCAGAGTGAAAAAGGCAGGCTGAGCTGGCCAGGCCACCAAGGTGAGGGTGTCACCCCAAGACTGGAACTTGACTCCAGCGCATGTGGAGCCAGTTAAGGTCAAGCAAGGGTGGTGTCCCAAGCCGAGTTTTAGGAGGAGAGCTTAGCCAGCTATGGCAGGAGCGGGGCACACCGGAGCGAAGAGGCGGTGACGGCCAAGCAGGGGTGTCTGCAGGGGTGCGTGCGGGAGGGGGTGGAGCTCTGCCCCTGGCAGTTGGTGGAGGGAAGGAGAGGATAAGACAGCCCAGGAGACCTTCTGGGGAAGACGGAAGAGACACCGTCGGCCACACTGGCCAGCAGAGAAGCAGAAACAGCCAGAGAAGTTAATGGAACAGAGGAGTGAAGTCAGGAAAGAGTACATTTTGGACCATCAACAAATGAAAAGGCAACAACATCCTGGAGTGTGAAGTCAAGCAGGCCCCAGGAAGCATTACTATGAACAAAGGGCTTCCCAGGTAGTGCTAGTGGTAGAGAACCCACCTGCCAATGCTGGAGACCTCAGAGATGGTTCAATTCCTGGGTCGGGGCGATCCCTTAGAGAAGGGCATGGCAAGAATACCCACTCCAGTATTCTTGCTTGGAGAATCCCATGGGCAGAGGATCCCGGTGGGCTACAATTTATAGGGTCACAAAGGGTCGGAAATGAAGTGACTTAGCACACACACATGTATGCACTATGAACAAAGCTGGTGGAGGTGATAGAATTCGAGTTGAGCTATTTAAAATCCTAAAAAAGGATGCTGTTAAAAGTACTGCACTCAATATGTCAGTAGATCTGAAATACTCAACAGTGGCCACAGGACTGGAAAAGGTCAGTTGGCATTCCAATTCCAAAGAAGAGCAATGCCAAAGAATGTTCAAACTACCATAAAATTGCACTCATTTCACATGCTACCAAGGTTATGCTCAAAATCCTTCAAGCTAGGCTTCAGTGAAACGTGAACTGAGAACTTCCAGATGTACAAGCTATGTTGAGAAAAGGCAGGGGAACCAGAGATCAAATTGTCAACACCCACTGGATCATGAAGAAAGCAAGGGAATTCCAGAAAAACATCTATTTCTGCTTCATTGACTACACTAAAGCCTTTGACTGTGTGGATCACAACAAACTGGAAAATTCTTAGAGACGGAATACCAGACCACCTTACCCGCCTCCTGAGAAACCTGTATGCAAGACAAGAAGCAACAGTTAGAACAAGTACATGGAACGATGCACTGGTGCAAAACTGGAAAAGGAGCATGTCAAGGCTATATACTGTCACCCTGCTTATTTAACTTACACACAGAGTACATCATGTGAAATGCTGGGCTGGATGAAGCACAAGCTGGAATCAAGACTGCCAGGAGAAACATCAATAACCTCAGATATGCAGATGACACCACCCTTATGGCAGAAAGCGAAGAAGAACTAAAGAGCCTCCTGATGAAAGTGAAAGAGGAGAGTGAAAAAGTTGGCTTAAAACTCAACATTCAAAAAACTAAGATCGTGGAAGCTGGTCCCATCGCTTCATGGGAAATAGATGGGGAAACAATGGAAACAGTGACAAACTTTATTTTTCTGGGCTCCAAAATCACGGAAGATGGTGACTGCAGCCATGAAATTAAAAGACACTTACTCCTTGTAAGAAAAGTTACAACCAACCTAGACAGCATATTAAAAAGCAGAGACATTACTTTGCTGACAAAGGTCCGTCTAGTCAAAGCTATGGTTTTTCCAGTGGTCATGTATGAATGTGAGAGGTGGGACTATAAAGAAAGCTGAGCACCAAAGAACTGATGTTTTTGAACTGTGGTGTTGGAGAAGACTCTTGAGAGTCCCTTGGATAGCAAGGAAATCCAACCAGGCAATCCTAAAGGAAATCAGTCCTGAATATTTATTGGAAGGACTGATGCTGAAGCTCCAATACTTTGGCCACCTTATGCGAAGAACTGACTCATTGGAAAAGACCCTGATGTTGGGAAAGATTGAAGGCAGGAGCTGAAGGGGACGACAGAGGATGAGATGGTTGGATGGCATTACTGACTTGATGGACATGAGTTTGAGTAAGCTCCAGGAGTTGGTGATGGACAGGGAAACCTGGCGTGTTGCAGTCCATGGGGTTACAAAGAGTTGGACACAACTGAGTGACTGAACTGAACGGACTGAAGGGGATAAAGTGGAAGCAGTGACAAACTTTATTTTCTTGGGCTCCAAAATCACTGCGGATGGTGACTGCAGCCATGAAATTAAAAGACGCTTGCTCCTTGGAAGGACAGCAATCCAAACCTAGACGGCATAATAAAAAGCAGATATGTCATTCTGCTGACAAAGATTCACATTGTCATCGTTTTTCCAGTAGTCATGTATAGATGTGAGAGTTGGACCATAAAGAAGCCTGAGAACTGAAGAATTGATGCTTTCGAATTGTGGTGCTAGAGAAGACTCTTAAGAGTCCCTTGGACTACATGGAGATCCAACCAGTCAATCCTAAAGGAAATCAAGCCTGAATGTTCACCGGAAGGACTGTTGCTAAAGCTGAGCTCCAATACTTTGGCCACCTAATGCAAAGAGCCGACTCATTAGAAAAGACCCTAACGCTGGGAAAGATTGAAGGCAAAAGGAGAAGGAGGCAGCAGAGGATGAGATGGTTAGACAGCACTGCTGACTCAATGGGTATGAACTTGAGCAAACTCTGGGAGATAGGAAAGGACAGGGAGCCTGGTGCGCTGCAGTCTGCGGGGTCACAGAGAGTCGAACACAACCGAGCGGCTGTGCAACAACGATGACTAAATGGGAGATGCTTGCAAATGACGCTTGATAAGGAGTGAATACCCAAACCATATAAATTACTCATACAACTCAAAATCAGATAAACAATCCAATTTTAAAAAGGAGAAAGGGCCTGAATAGACATTTTTCCAAAGAAGACATACAGATGGCTGACAGGCACAAGAAAAGATGCTCAACATCAGTAATGATTAGGAAAATGCAAACCACAGCCACAGTGAGGTATCACCCCTCACACCGATCAGAATGGCCACCATCAAAAAGACAACAGATAACAAGTATTGACAAGAATGTGGAGAAAAGGGAACTCTAATACACTGTTGATGGGAATGTAAATTGGTACAGTCACTGTGGAAAACAGTAACACTCCACAAAAAAATTAGAAATAGAACTATGATCCAGCAACTCCACTCCTAGGTATTCATCTCAAAAAAAAAAAAAATTGAAAACACGAATTTGGAAAGATAAATGCACCTCATCAAGCTGTTCACAGCCACACTATTCTCAACAGCAAGATGCGGAAGCAACCTGAGCATCCATCGGCAGAAGCACAGCTGAAGGCGTAGTGCATATGCACGTGGAGTGTTAGCCAGGCGAAAGAACGAAAGCTCGCCATCTGCAACCACGGGGATGGACCTGGAGAGCGTCATACTTAGTGAAGGAGTCAGAGAAAGACAGATGCCATGCGGTTCACCTATAAGTGAAGTGAAAGTCGCTCAGGCGTGTCCGGCTCTTTGTGACCCCATGGAATATACAGCCCATGGAATTCTCCAGGCTAGAATGCTGGAGTGGGTAGCCTTTCCCTTCTCCAGGGGAATCTTCCCAACCCGGGGATCAAACCCAGGTTTCCCACATTGCAGGTGGATTCTTCAGCAGCTGAGCCACAAGGGAAGCCCAAGAACACAGGAGTGGGTAGCCTATCCCTTTTCTCCAGGGGATCTTCCCGACCCAGGAATTGAACTGGAGTCTCCTGCAATGCAGGTGGATTCTTTACCAACTGAGCTATCAGTGAAGCCCTTAAATGTGGAGTCTAAATAACAAAACAAATCAACAAATGTAGTAACACAGAAATAGACTCACAGATTCAGAAAACAAACTAGCAGTTACCGGATGGGGGTGGGAGCGGGAAGGGGGGCAAAATAGGTGAAGAGGATTAAGAGGTACAAACCACCAGTTACAAAACAAATTGACGACAAACATGTGACGTGCAGCGCAGGGAACACAGTCGGCATTTCATAGTCGATAACAACTGTATGGTGTGTGATCTACAAAAAGATACTGAATCACTATACTGTACATCTGAGGCTAATATAATACCATAGGATGACTACCAAAAAAAGTGCATTTGGGAAAGAGAAGCTGCTACTGAACAGAATCCTCACATGCAGAACCACGGGCTTGCAAGGCTGTGCTTCCTTTCCCCGCCGTGAGCACCACCACAGCCAGCTTTTAAAAGAGCGTGGAGCATCCCAGGCCAGCCCAGGTGTGCAAGCCAAGCATCATCTACGGCGTCCGCATCACCACACGCCACTCACTGCTGCTCAGCGGGGCTGCCTGACGACCGTGTGCCACGGACACGCAGACGGGAGTCTGGGCAGGGAGCACACACCTGAATTCAGAATCTGCGTCTCCTACTCTAAATAATAATTCTGGAGACCCCGATTAAAAACTCGCTGCTCCACAGGCTCCACAGCCTAGCCCTGCAGAGAGCCCAACAACAGAGGAGCCAGCAGCCCTCGCGGCCTTCTGCCGCCCCCACCCCGGCCCGGCACCCCTCCCCTGCCCCCCGACTCTGGGCGTGCTGCTGCCCTCCCCCAGGATGCTCAGAAAACACTGAAAGGGCCTTCACCTGTCATCTCAGTATCAGCCAGTAACTCAGGTAGATAAACTCAGAGCTCAGGCAGGATAAAAAGCAAAAAGCGGCGCTCCCTGGAATCACGCCCCCCCACCGCACCCCCCCAGCAGCCATCGGCCCTGCCTGGGAGAGCGAGCGTTCACACAGGATGCTCACTGGCGGTCTCCGTCTGGGGTGGGGGCTGCTGTTACTATCGCAGAGGTGGGAGCAGAGGTTTCAAGGTGACCCGGAAACTCGCGCAGGGCCCAGCCCCGCACACTGCCAGCGCGGCTCCTGCTGCTGTGAGCCCCCGCGTCTCGGCTCGCCCACCTGCACGGCCCGTCTGTGACCCACTCCAGCCCCGGTTGGATTCCAGACGCTTCTGCTGACAAGGGGAAGGGCAGCTCCGTGAGCCCCTGCCCTCCTCAGGCTGGGAAGGAAGTGCAGCCTGAACTCAGGACGGTCTTGTCGGCGGGCTCCCACTCTGAACTGAGACTCAACCCCTGACACCAAGCTGAGTTTCTTCCCTCGATGAAACGGCCAACTCCAGGGAAACCCAGATGGGCAGCTCCGAGACCTACGACACGCCGGCCAAAGAACCACTGCGGGAGGACTGGCCTGAACTGGGAGGGAGGCCCGGCAGGGCTGGTTCCACAGTGGAGCCAGGCTTGACAGCCGCTCACGTTGCACTCACAGTGGCCTCTCTACAAAGATGAGTGTTGCTTCTGACTCAGACGGGGCGAGGGCGCAGCCTCCCACTGCTCTCAAGACTCTGTAGCAAGGAGAACACAAACCTTGTGCTCACCTTTCTGCCTCCAGAAACTCCCAAGCTGGCCTGGTTGGGGCTGATGGAAGAAGGCTCAGGCCAGCAGGGTCTGACCCAACCAAAGTGTCCCAGGGCAGGCAGGAGGGCACCCCACAGCGCAGGCAGGAGCACGGCCAGAGCAGCCACTCTGGTCCTCCCGGGGGTGGCGGTGGGTGAGCACTCTGCTGGCTGGACAGAGACCCGCCCTGATGCAGGGCTTAGGTTCAAAACACGGAGACCAAAAACACAAACAATCAAAATGACCCTGGAGAACTCCTAGCTTTGGAACAAAGCTGGCTGCTGCTTCAGCTGAGAACCAACCTACTTCTCCAGCTAAGCTGATTACACCTGGGGGCCTCGTGGGAGGCCAAAGAACAGCAGCGCCTCTGCGCATCATGGGATGGGGAGGGCCGCCCGCTGGAGGCGCGGCGAGGGCTGCCGGGATGGGAGGTGGACAACGCCCCCTCCTCCTTTCTTGCTTTCTTGTCCTTCGTTTTTATTTGTTAAATGAGAACATGTGGTTGAATTCTCAAACGTTAAATGCTTGTAAAATTCAGGTCTATCGCCTAACAAACAGAATACTGGTTGTCAGTTAATCAGGTGGGAACCCGTCCAACAGGGAAGTATTCCTAAGGCTCACATGGGCCGTGGAGCGGCTGGGGGAGCCTGGCCTCCTGACAGCCACACCTGACACTGTGCCTGGAGGATGACCTGAAGGTGCGGCTCACTCTCTTATTTCCCAGAACGGGAATGAATTACTTATGAGCAGCATCAGGCCGCTGCCCTGGCGGGGACACTCAGAGCGCACGGGGACCCGCACGCCCCAGGCAGCGGGGGCACGAGGGCTGCCCCGGCCGCGGGCCTGGCCCCGGCGCCCAGACTGGACGGGCACAGAGCGGCAGAGGCGGCCACCCTGCAGGACGGGCAGGAGGGACTCTCCCGGCCCCTCTCTGGGACACGCTCCTCCTGGGTTCTGGACCCTGCAACCTGGGGCGGGGCGGGGAGGAGAGGCTCCTCACAAGACCCTTAGGAGGCCCGTTAACCCGCAAGAGCGGCTAATCGGCTTCCTGAAATCTAGCGAGCGGCCGAGGCGCCTCCAAGAAGTCGCGTGGTTGAACACAGGGCCCCGGGAGGCGGGTCGGGCGGGCGGGGCGGCGGCGCGGGCAGCCTACCTAGCTGGGAGAGGTCCAGCCGGGCCCAGTGCATGCCCGTGGGGCAGCTGGCGGACAGCGTGCGGATGAACACCTGGCCGAGGCTGTCCAGCGCCCACAGGGCGTCCTGGCAGGCGGCGTAGGCCCGCATCTCGGCGGCGGGGGGCAGCTGCACGGTGGACGGGCGGGACTGGGCGTGCTGGGCGCTCACGCGGCACAGGTCCTTGCTGCTCTGGCACAGCCACAGGGAGCTTCCTGCGGAGAGGCCACAGCGTCAGCACGAGGCCCCGCCCTGGCGCCCACCCTCGCTCCCCTCCGCGGGGCAGGAGGGCCAGTGACCAGGAAGCCAGCCCGACACACTCGGAAGAAACAGAAGAAGCCAGATCTCAGAAGCCCACGTCACTGGCTCAGTGGCCCAGAGCGTGGATGTTCCATAATGAACCGGGAAGCCTTCAACGGGGTGTGTCGGCCAGGGTCCGAGGAAGCAAGCTTGGCGACTCCTTGGCAGTACGCCACTGAGGAGCCTCTGCCCGGGTGACAGGCAGGTGGCGGGGTGAGGCTGCTGGAGGAGGCCCAGAATGCCAGGAAGCGTCTTCTCCCCTTCCTCACCCTCAAATTACATCCTTTCATTCTCCCCATTTAGAGTCCTTGAGGTTTAACTCACTTTAAAATGCAAACCACACTTGAGGAAATTTTAAAATCTCAATCAGAATATATTATTTAAAACCTGGGGCCAGGTACAGTTTGAAATTAAATTTTTTGGGGATTTTCAAAACATAAGGTCATGGCCACGCCAGATATTTAAGTAACAGCCCCGAGGAGCCAGTTGGTAACCCCCCACCCCCCGACCCCCAACCCAGGCAGTGCAGTGAGGCTTCTACAACGCAGTGCATCCTGGTCACGACCCGCAGGACAGATGAGGGCGGGCGGGGCCTCCCGTCAGCTCAGCCCAGTTTTGCGGCTGCGTTCAGGACACCCGTGGTGTTCAGAGCTCTCTCCCTCGGCGCTGCGGCCAGACCGTCCGGCGAGGGAGCGCTCTGTTGCACTGACCGAACCCTCGACCTGCTGGCGGCCACAGGCTGGACCTCGCCAGCCACTCCCTCTGAACCACAGACTCATGGCGTCGTCTCGCTGGACTCGGCACCATCCTGGGCGGATGCTTCGCCACCAGCAGGGCCACCTGGCTGCCCTGAGCTGCTGGGGGGGCTCTGAGTTCTGAGTGGACTCGGGAGGCCTGCCTGCCAGGGGGACGGCGGGGCTGAGGCCAGCAGGCGCCGTAAACCAGGATCACAGGGGAGATGGCCCGGCACCCGGACAAGCCTGGTGCTGACTGGCCTGTGCTATGGCCCCGAGACGTGCTGCTGGAGTACCAGCGGCCAGCCTCTGCAGCCACACTGGACGCGCCCGGCCTTCAGAAGGAGCCTCGCCTCCAGACTCCCTCAGCACCCCACACCAGGCCCTTCTCTCCTGTCCAGCTTCGGGGGCCCTCGCCCGTGACACCACCACGGCCAGGCTCCCACCCCAACTCAACCACGTCAGACCATGGATGTAACCATTCAATGGCACCCCAACCCACCTTCCTTGGTGGGGGCAGTTGACGCCAACACGAAGGCCCACTTTGTGGCAGAGGCGGTCCCCCGGGGAACAACATGATTCCAGTAAGTGCCTGGGAAGAATAAGGGAAGAGTGTGTTAAAGAAAGAACTTCAGAACGCTTCAGAACTTCAGTTCTAGGCCCCGACTGGTCTTCAAAACCCCTCACAGCTGGTTCTGGAGGGCCCTTAATGTTGGAGATCCAAGCCGGCACTGCGAGAGCCAGCCCAACGGGCAGAGCTGCAGTCCTGCCCAGGGTCGGGGGAGGCCACCCAGGGGAGACGAGCTGGAGGAGACCCGCCGAGCAGGGTTCACTCACAGAAACGGAGCCCCAGGCAGCATGTGAGCATTTATGCCTGTGTTTACAGATCTGGCCAGAGCCTCACATCTTCCATGGTGCGATAATTTTCCCTCTTGGAAATAGACTATTCTCTCACTAGACTCTAAGTATGGGAGGACTTTTTCATTTAAATGGAAATTACTGACATAAAAACAAGCTCCATGTGCTCTCCTTATATCCTACGACATCCCTAGTGGAAACTGATGACGTACCAGGTAGACACATGAATCCAAGTTGTAGGAATGACAGACGAAAAAAAGGACACTGATAAAGAGCATAGAGAATGCCTCCATCACACACACTGCATACCACTGGCCTGAATGATCTTTTCAAGTGGAGATCTTAAAGCTGAACTTTAAATGCTGACTCTAAGTGGAGCTGCCCATCAAGCTGACTTGGAAGTAATTCACCCACCGATGAGATTCCCTCGAGCGACGTGGAATTCGTTCTTGCCCGAGGAGATCCAGACGCCGCTGTTGTTGACGCCCAGCAGGCTCGGCTGGCACTGCAGCTGCTGGGACCAGAATGCTGTGCGGAGTCTGTCCGCCACCTTCTCCACGGGCACCTGGGCCGCTGTGGCCACCGAGTGCGTGGCGTGGATGATGGTCTGGAACAGGCTGCACTGGTCGAACACCACGTAGTCCGTGATGCTCACCTGGAGGGGGACGGGCAGGCGCCCTGCTCTCAGTGCGGTCACAAGCGCCTCCTGTATGATCGCGGCCTGAGAGTCAAGGCCCCGACCCCACCCGCGGGCGCGTGTGCTTGGGTGAGGACTGGGGACAGGTGTGGGGACAGCCCGGCTGCTGACTGCGATTACCTCCAAGGGGTTGATTCAGGGGGATGCCAACATCTGCCTTGTAGTTTACACACTTTTCTACCGCATGCACCTCTTACAAGCGTGTATCCCTTTTATGACTAAATATCACCCCATAAGTGATATTTATGCACCCCATAAGTCTTTTATTCTAAATCAGTGAGAGAGGATTATTTTGTTTTAAATTTCCAAAGAACAACCGGTACAATACTTAGAATCATAACATGGTTTTTAAAAGGGTAGTACAGGCAGAGTGATGGAGCGATTCATGACCTAACAGGGACGTAAACGTGTTAGTCATTCAGACATGTTCGACTCTGCAACCCCATGGACTGCAGCCCGCCAGACTCCTCCGTCACGGGATTCTTCAAGCAAGAACACTGGTGTGGGGGCTTCCCCAGTGGCTCAGTGGTAAAGAATCGGCCTCCCAACGCAGGAAGCGTGGCTTTGAGCCCTGATGCGGGAAGAACCCGCGTGCCTCAGAGCCAACTAGGCCCGTGCGCCACAACTCCCAAGCCCGTGCTCTAGAGTCCGGGAGCCGCGACTACTGAGGCCTGTGTACCGAGAGCCCGCGCTCCACAACAAGAGAAGCCACTGCAATGAGAAGCCTGCTCTCTGCAACGAGAGAAAAGCCAGTGCAGCAATGAAGACCCAGCACAACCAAAAAAGAAACTGGGGTGGGTAGCCACGCCTCTCCAAGGGATCTTTCCGACCCGGGGGTCAAACCCATCTCCTGCTCTGCAGGCAGATGCTTTACCATCTGAGGCACCAGGGAGGCCCTGACCTCACTGGCACTGTTGGTAACTATGCCGGAACAGCAGCACAGACTGGGCCTGTCCTGGACGTGCGGAGCACACCTGGGCTCAGGCTCCAGACACACTCCTTGCACTTTCCTGAAGGAGGCCTTGCCCCACCGTCTAAGGAAACCCCTCCTGGCTGGGCAGCTCCAGCTGCTGGACCGCTCTCTGACTGCGCGGCTTCCCCAGTCTGTCTGCCCTGGTGGATTTAATTACAGACAACGTCACGGCCCCACGCTTAGGACGGCCTCATGCAGGCCACACTCCCAGGTCACGCACAACAAAATGCTGAGTGACGTGAAATCACTCCTGACAGGGAATCTCACGTGTAATAAAAAAAAACAAATGCAACGGAAGCAGCTATAAAATCAGCACTGCACTCCGTGTGTATACACAGCCCTTCCTCACGGTGATGGAACTCGGGCTGACTGCGAGTTGCTGTTTGCACCGAGGTTCAAGCAAATGGTGTTTGTTAGCTGCAGAGCCTGTGGCCTCTTTCTTTCTTATGGGCAGAGCGCATGCCAGCTTGGCCGGGCAGACTCTGCCAGAGCCCACAGGAGGCCAGGCAGAGCCTGGGGACCACTGCCCTTCCTCGTGGGGTATGGCGCCAGGCCACACAGAAAGCCTGGGACACGTTCAGTCCCAGCACCAGGCCTGGACGATAAGTAGGATGCAAGTTAAAAAAAAAGAACAGAACAGTTTAATGGTCAAACATAACACTGACTCGAGCCCTACAGATCAATCAATCCTATAGTAACTAAAACAGCTCTGCTTTCAAATACCCTAGCGATGCCTCTGTCAAATTTCTCTGAAGATGATGTTCTGAATACCATGATAAAATGGTATCTAGCTTTCTTTAGGCTACTTAAACACAGAATTTAGTACGTGTATACACTGTGTGTGTGTGTAAAACCATGTAATACGGTTACAAATACACAGAGTATTTTTGAATAATTTGTATAACTTTTCAAATAGCACCTGACATATTAGAGGCAGAGAGCAAACACAACTTCCTTTTCCACATGCTCATCTGAAAGACCTAAACGCAGCCAAGGGAAGACCTGCCCTTGACGACGCTGGCCTGCGGGGCGGCGCCGGAGCCTGCGCGCCCCACGGCGTGAACGCCAGCACGGCTCCACCCACACGCTGGGGACTGCGGGGACACGCTTACGCTGACCGCCGCTAGAGGGGCAGAGAGAGCGTGATTCTACCACACTGTTTGTCAGTGTTCACTTTTCTGGGAAAATTCCCCTTTTCTTTGTTCGAATACCATTTATCTACAGGCCTTCTGTACAAGCAGAGATAGTGAGTTTTAATTGTGGGTTGGTTTTCTCACACCTATTATCTAATCTCTTTTCTTAGTACATTCTTTCAGAGATAAATATTAGTATTACCTAGGTCTTCAGATGGATGTCACCAGGTTTTATTTAGCGTGTAATATCAAATTTCTAAATAACACCAAAATTAAAAATAAATACAGCCTGCATATTTAGGCAAAAAGAACGTTTCAAGTTAATTTCTGTGATAAAAGCCCCGATATTCCTAATGCGCTCTAATGGTGACTCGGGGGTAAAGAATCTGCCTGCAATGCAGGAGATGTGGGTTTGATCCCTGGGTCAGGAAGATCCCCTGGAGAAGGAAATGGAAACCGACTCCAGTATTCTTGCCTGGAAAATTTCATGGAGTTCACAGGGTCGCAAAGAGTCAGGCACGATTGAGCACGCACAGCTCATCAAACAGTAAGAGTGAACACTGTTGGTTTAACCCAAGCTCTCCAAGCTCCTTGAGGAGAAGGGCCAGGCGCTAAGTGGGAGGCGCCCTGGCGTGGGCCCTGGGCTGAACACCTACTTGCCACCAGTGGCCGTCGTCTCCTTGGGGTTTCTTGGAAACGACCCCAGTCCGGAACCACAGGTTTCCTCGGATGTCCAGGGCCCACAGGCTCTGCTGGTCCCCGAGAGTTATACAGACGGGCTCCAAAGCCTGCCTCTCACTGGAAACGAGGACAAGAGTGTGGAGTCAGCACCCAGGTTCTTGGCCCCCCAGCGTGTCTGGGACGCTGACATCAAGTGTCGGGGGAGGGGGGGCTCGATGTGGGACAAGAGATGAGCCCCACCCGCACGTTCCAAGGAAGAAAGCTCGAGTTCAACGGCTGTGCAGTATGTGCCGTTCAGACGGGCAGTGGGACCTGAGGGACACCCTGCAGGCCCAGGACGGAGGGGAGCTCTCCTTAGAGAAGACAACCCAGGGAAGAAGCGCAGGCGTGTAGGGGATGCCAGACCTTCGTGCTCCATCGCCCCACCCCTGCCTCCACTGATTAAGTGAACAGAAACCCCCAGCGCCAGGCTGTGCGGGGCAGCAGCAGCCTGGCAGACCCGCCCTCTCGATGGACAACACCCTCCCTCTGCCATCTGGTGACGTCCGCGGCAGCTTCAGGGCTGAGCTGCGGTCCACCCAGCATGGCGCCTCCCTGACCTCTGCAGGGGGGCCGGGGCGCCCCCGTGAGGCAGGTCCCTGTCCGGCTCGGAACCATCTACACTAACAGGCGGTGGTTCCCCGAGACGGGAGCTCTGTGAGGCCAGGGCAGGAGAGACCTGTGAGCATGTGGGGCTCAAGGTCACAGATGAATGTTGGTCAAGGGCAGCAGCATTTTAAAAACTAAGGTCTGATCCAACATCCAGTCTGCCAGTGAGAGGGAGGCACAGAACGCCTTCAAGGTCAGGCTGCTGGCGTTGACTCTGACAATCCTGGAGGACACTGCGACCTTGGAAACCTTCAGGGAAGCAGCTCCGCCTGGGAGAGGCTCACACGGGTCCCTTGAGGGGCGTCAGGCTGACAGAGAGCAGACAGGGTGCAGAGAGGACAGGGACAGCGGCCGCCCTGCGCGCATACCTGACGATGTCGCACTTCCACTGCTCCCCCTCGGGGCAGAAGCTGCTCACCCCCTCCCGGTACAGGAGGGCTCGCTGCTCCGTTAGCGCCCATACCACGCTGTTGCGGGCGGTGACCTGGGACAGCGGGAACGGACAGTCGACCTTCACGGCTCTGGCGCAGGGGCGATCCACGCTGAGACCTGCCGGGGAGGGCAGAAAGCCCCCAGAGACACACCGTCAGGATTTCGCTCCCCATCCTCATCCTGTTGCTGGCTTATTTTTCTTTTTTGGTATTGTTATATCCTTTCCTTTCGTAGTCAGTATTCTCTCTTTTTAAGGTTTGGTCAACATAAGAGGGTTAAATTGTGCTTAAATATAACGTCCACCTGAAGTGTTTTTGGATGCTCTTTGGAAACTGGAATAACAACAACTCAGGACCCTCTAGTGTCCCCAGGTAGCTAAACAAGCTCTGAAAGAACACAAAGCCCAGTGGAGGAGAGCAGCCAGACCCGAGCCAGGAGGGCCCAGGCCCAGCGGAGCCGGCGCGCAGAGACGCCCTCCACGCCCAGTGGCCACGGCCCTGGAGACTCTGCAAGTCCCACCTAACGCGCTCCGAGGCCACGCCTCAGGGAGCTGGCAGAGCAGCTGCTGCTAACCCTGTCCCCGCCGCCTTGGCCTGCCGCTGGGCCTCTGCACTCCCTGACGTGCCCCTACTCATCACTAAAGTGCCCCTCGGTATCACAGTCCTTGGGCTGCATTTCCTTGGACTCAACGCGGTGGGAATCACCTACTGGACTTCTTACACCACTAATCCTCAGGCCAAACCCAGAGACTCTAACCTGGTAGCTCTGGATGGGTCTCAGTTGGGCTGAAATCACTGCCCAGGTGATTCCTAAGGCCCTCCTCACCCCCAGGCCAAAGCGCCCTCTTTCCCCAGCAGGAATGATATTCAGATGCCTCTGGAAGTTGGACGTGCCTGTCTTCCCAGCTATTTTTCACTTTCAAGGAAGCCACAGGAACAGGCTGGAGAGACTGGCGGGCACACAGGCCCGAAGCTGGCAGGGCTGCCCCTGGGCTGAGGCAGGAGCTGCTGTTAGGCTGGCACCCCCACTCCTGAGAGCGAGCCAGGTGCGAAGGGCTTCCAGTTCCAGAGCTGTCCCGGGCTGACCGTTCCCAACAGAGACGGAAAGATCCTCTCGGAGGCAGCAGTATTAAATGGTCAAAAGACTCATCTTTACGTAAATCCAACAGGGCCTCTTGACAACCGAAAAAGAGCTCCTGCCCTGTACTCATTTCCAGGTACTGCTAAATCATGTTGCTTTTGGAAACCCGTATCCCATTTTGCTGACAGTACATAAACAGTGACTCTCATTACAGTTTATTTTTAATAAACAAATCCCACTGAGTCTCTTCCAGTAGCTAAACGTTCCCCTCAGGGCAGTTTCCTACGACGAGATAAACTGCTATTTGGAGCAGATTATTTCTCGTTGTTTTTTCCTGACCCATGTGTAAATAAGGATACGGAAGCATGGCTTTGACCGGACTGAAAAATCTCAGCCATGAGTTAAAGCGAAAAATGATTCTAAGGTCATCTCTCCGTTACTCTTTCCTCTTCAGATTTGATACCACAGGAAAAGGGACATGCAATGGTTAGCCCTATAAGATTCTAAATAATTTTATTAATTCCTGCCATAAATATGTCCTGGGCTGAAAGTGAGTGAATAGCCGAAAGCTGCTAATAGATCCCAATGGCAAATGTTTTAACTTATGTTAAATGTTGGCATTTAATGTTAAATTTATGGCAAATGTTCCAGAAATGTTTTAACTTAGATTTGCGTCTAGCCCCTCCGTCACCGCCTCTAAGCACATCGCCACCAAAGTGCAGTCACCCCGGGGCAGCCACCTGTCTGCAGGTACAGGTCCCCGTTGGTCCTGATGATCCAGGCCGTGTCGTCACTCAGGGCCACAAACACCGCCTGGGGCAGAGCTTCATACCAGTGGCGTTTCCCCTTGATGGTCACTTTTCCACACGCAAAGGCTCGGTTAGACTTCTGTTCAATCTTCCAAAGAAGGGCGCCTGTGGAAATAAAAATTCTATTCATGGGCCAATGAACGCCGAGAATTCTTACGCGCTAAACTCGCTTCTGGGTGCTGCGGGCAAGCGATTTCTCCAACATGCCCCCTTTGCTGCTACGCCAACCGGGGAAGGGCAGTGCTGAGGCGTGAGCCCCCGGGCCCTGGGCCCCCCTCAGCCGCCTCCTCATGTGTGGGAGGGGATCGCTGGCACCATGCAGGCCGTCAGGAGGGGAGCCTGCCTCAAGGACACAGCACACAGGGCGGGCGTCACGGGCCCACACCGCGTGGGAGAGGAGCGGCGCCACTGGCGTGCCGGGTGAGGATGCGGATGGCCGTCCTGAGGCACGGTGAGTGTCCCAAGAAAGAGAACACCCGACGGGACTCCAAGGGGCAGGGTGAGCTCTGGGCCGGCCAAGGGGACACGGTGCAGGAAAAGGACGCGTCTGACCTGGGCTGTCCCCTTCTCCACTTAGAGAAGGCTTCTACTAGACAGAAGACAGGGAGGGCAGGAGGGAAGGCAGACAGGAAGCCTGTCTGTGGAGACCGAGGCAAGGTGTCAGAAACCATCAGTGTCACCGAGAGCGCACAGGCTGGACAGAGGGTCCGGCGTGAGGCGCGGGCGGAGGAGAGCCCACCCTGGTCGGGGCCCTGCAGGACGGCTCAGCCAGAGCACCAGCCTGGTGGAGACAGAGCTCCCACTGGAGCGGTGAGGGACTGAATGGTGTGGAGACACAAAGTAATTCACAGGATCAGCAAAGAACCGAAGTTTATAACTGGCTGGGGAGATGAACCCAAAGGTAAATGAGAGGGAAAGCGTTAGACTGCACAATTACATAAAGCCAGCTAATGGAACAGATTATCTTAGTCCCCAAGGAAAAATATTTTTCAAACAAGCAAAAGATAGAACAAAACAACCCTGAACAAACTAGGATTTTACATGGTGACAAAGGCCAGGAGAGTTGGAGGGAGTCTCTAACAGAAGCCACAGGCTCAGTTTTGTCTGCCTTCCTTTCTGATGTTCTAACAAACCAGCTATAACCAGGCAAATACACATACATACTTTTGTTCTACCCCCCTCCCTAAATAGGTAGAGCAGTCAACATTATGACAAACACGAGTTTCTGTACAGATGGGGGCAGGGGTAGACCCTCACCCAGGAAGTGTCTGTCCCAGCCCACTGACAACGGCCTGATCACGGCTTAAAGAACTGAACGCATTTTCTTTTCACAGCCAGGAGTAGCTTGTTCACCCAAAGATGTGTATAGCTCATTAAAAAACAATTTCTAAGAAAGAAACCAAATATTTCAAATTTATGCAACACATCCATGGGCCCATCTTCATTAGTTCAGTTGCTTTAAAGCAACACTAAGAAACAGAAACACATTTATTCTTATGAGAAGTGTGTACGTTAGTATTTCTTTAAAAAATACCCTCAAAATTCAAGCTATTTGTATAACTTAACAAGAGTATGTTCATGTGTTACCACTGCAATTAATAAAAAAACTAAAAACTAAACTGCATTTACACAATTTCCAGTGATGTCAAATGAAGCAGTCCATGTTTTCAGTCCATGTTTGAGGGCAGAAAAGCCCTCAAACCTGCAGGAAAGGCCAGGTCTGCTCAGACAGAGTGCTCAGGCGGCTGCGTGGGGTGGGGAGGGGGCCGGGCGCAGGGAGCCAGGGGCGAACCTGAGGGCGAGACTGCCACCTGCTGGACGGCATCTTCAAACTTCTGCCAGCGCAGCCCAGCGCCCGGCAACGCGCTGCAGAACAGGCCACCTTTGTAGTCCAGGCACCAGAGGTACTTCTCAGAGACCGCCAAGCTGAGGATGCCATGGCCAGGCCCGGAGTAGCCCATCCAGCTTTCTGCAAACTGACAAGGACAGAGTCTGCTGAGTCGGCAACAGAAGACACAGTTGCACGTGCCCCACACTTGGCAATACGAAAAGTGAGCCAGCATTAAAGTCGTGGAGCTGAAAGGGCTGTGTACGTGTGACTGTGTGTGTGTGTCTGTGAAAGGCCCTCTGAGCAGCCATGCGGAGACCAGCCCCGCTGTCTCTGGACCAGCTCTAACAGAAACACTGTGAGATGGGAGCTGCTGTCCCCTGCAAAGACCCCACAACATCCCTGGATAAACACTTTCTCGTAGATACTATAACCTCTTCCCTAACCCAGGGCTCACATTATTATTCTACAGGTATGCCTCACTTCACATTTGTATGCAAATGGTTTTTTGAACATCTAATCATTACAGGAGAAATGGCACTACCACTACCTTTGCTTTCTCATGATACTGTTTTAAAGTCCTGTTGCAGCCACCAAACGGGCGGTCCACCCTGTGGTTGACGGACATCTGGCCAGGACACTGCCTGACTGGATTTTGGAGACTACGGTTTAGCTGCTAGGAGTCTTTCAAAAGGCAAAGCTAAATAAAGTGTGTACTTTAAGAGCTTTCTAAAACTGCAAAAGAAACGCATGTTATCTGCACAATCACCCACACAAGGACATTCACTGCTTTGCAGAGCATGATGCCCAACGCTTCTCAGCTGCCCCTGCTCCCCAGGGCACGCCTTATCTACCCCCTGGAAACCCACCAAAATGCGGCTTTCCAGGTGGCTGAGTTGGGTGAAGGCAGGTGAGGTCCTCACAGTGCCAGGGCCCTCTCACCGAGGACTTTCTAAAGTTCTGCCCAAGAAGCCCAACCGCACAGGCCAGAGCTGCCTGGCTAATGCCGGGTCCGGTGGGGCCCTGTCGCCACCCCCTCCCCGCCCTACACTCATCACCAGCGCCGGAGTCCTGCTCAGCTGGGAGGATCTGCAGACCGCCTGGCTCCTCCCTGACTCTGACACCCAGGACTGCCCGTCACAGGCACTGCAGCGTCCCAGCGCCAGACACAGACCTTGGCAGCTGCAGGCATTCAAGAAAGGGTGAACACACAGAAAACTGAGGGAAAGGGCACTTTGTCCTAAACCAAGTAAGCAGGACAGACAGCACCCAAGTCTGAGAAAGGGGGCCCTGGGGCCACTGTGGCCCCACTTGCTGCATGACCCGATAAAGCCCACGACGTGTCTGAGTCTCCACTTCCTCCTGTGAAATGGGAGCACCTAGCTCGTGGGTTTTGTTTTCAGAGAAGTAAACAAGCTGAACTTGTAAAGTGTGGAACGTGGCCCCTGGCCCGCGTGAGTGCTGCCCCAACGCGGTGCCTTGGCGGGACAGAGGTTCCAGAGGCGTCTGGGGAAGGCTGTAAGTTCACCCGCACAGGCCACGCCTCACAGCCACACAGCAAGAAGAGTTACAATACACAGCCCTGAAACCAAACACGTCTAATGATAATTACTGGCTGGGCTTCCCTGTAAAGAATCCGCCTGCCAGTGCAGGAGACATGGGTTTGATCCCATGTCCAAGGAACAACTAAGCCCACGCGGCACAACTACTGAGCCTGTGCCCTGGAGCCCGGGGACCCAGACTACTGCCGCTCTCGCGCCTGGAGCCCAGGGCCGTCCGTGCCCGGCCGCCTCGGGTCCTGCAGGGAGAAGCTCCCTTCTACGTCCGTCACGCCTTGGCACCGACGCTGAGTCACAGACGTGTGCCTGAGGAGAGGCGGGCGGGGAGTCCCGCCTCCGGCCTGCTCCACGCCTCCTCCTCCACGAGGGGCCAGGCCTCTGCCCACTGGGTTCCTCCTGGAGTGGCCCCAGGCCAACCCAACTGCTCCCCGGGCGATGAGCTGCAGGTGCCCACGCGGGGCCGGCCCTCCCGGGTCAGAAGCGACGGCGAGAGGCCGCTCCTGTCGGTTACTGGTTGGGGAACGACAGGTCAGCAGGAGGCCAGGCCATTTCAGATGCCCGTGCGGGAAGGCCCCTCAAGCCTGGGCCTCCCGACACCTGGCTCCCAGGGTGACAGTGGGAGCCTCACTTCTTCCCGGGGTCTGCTGCCCGAGACTTCCCTTAGGGAGCCCTGTACCTGATCAGCCTTGAGCAGCCCAGGGTCGTCCGCGCCCAGCTGCCTCAGGTCCTGCAGGGAGCGGCCCCCTCCCAGCTCTGTGACACTCGTCTCCGAGGACGAAGAGGGCAGCCCGTGGCCATAGATGTCCTCCTCGTCGCTGGAGGTCAGCACCTGGTCCCGTGGGGGCTGCTCCTCACCGGCTGCTGAGGCCGAGGCCCAGGGAGGCGGTTGGCCTCCCCCGCCCAGGTCACGCTCGGAAGTGACAACCGCCATCTGGCCCGTGTCAGCGTCAGGAGCAGCGTGCCGGGGACTCAGGCTGAGGTGGTGGGGGGCTCCCACGTGCGTCAGGAAGCCCTGCTCTTCGGGAGGCTCCTCAGCTCTGCCTTTGTCAGCCGTGGCCCCCGGAAGCTGCTGCTCTGCATTGGGGGCCCAGCTGAGGTGGGAAGGCACCGGCGCAGAGTCCAGGATGCAGGCTTCTGAGAAAGCGCCCGGGGGGCCGTCAGGCTGCACAGCCCCGTCCCCTCGGGCCTCCGCCGCGCCGCCCGGCCCACCGTCTGCGGGACAGGGCTCCTCCTCCAGCTCCACAATGTCCTCAGAGCCCTCCACATGCTCCGGCGGGCGCCAGGAGGAGCTCACCGCCCCAGCGGGCGGCTCTGTCCCGCCCTCGCCGTCGCCCAAGGGGATTTCAGCTCTCCCGTCACCGCCTTGGTTCAGCAGGTCAGGGGCAGGCAGGGGCACCTCCAGGACACTGAATGCCTCGGGGTCGCTATACTCCGGCAGCACACCAGCAGCCTCCCCGCTGAGACTGCTCTCCTGGTCAGGAGACCCTGTGCTGGACCGGTCCATGACGCTGCCCAAGCTGGAGTCCACGGATGGCAGGTCCATGCTCACGGACTGGGGGCTGTCCCCAGGACACTCACAGCCGGGGGTCGACTCAAGGGAGCTGGGGCCCGTGGTGCTGCTCCCGCCTTCTACTTGAAACAAGAACGGTTAAGATTAGGTAGGACCCCACACAAGTGGCAAGACGCGAACTAAAAAACAAAACTTGGCTTAAGAAAAAAGCATCTTAAATGAAGGAGCTGTAATTGGTGACGAATAACTCTCTCAAGTACAAACTATCCCAACTCAGGGATGTTTTCAATGGATGCGAATACTGTACGCATGATGGGCTGAGGCTTCTGTCAATGAATGGTAACTACGCAAGAACAAAGGGACAAAGGGGTCACAAAACAGTTTTTTAAAGTTATTAAGATATTAAGGCATCTGGTAACATTTTCCTTCAATACTGCAGCGATCTTTAGTAGAGAGGCTCAGTCGGTACCAAGGAGTAATAAGTTAAGAAAATTCCATGTCAAATCCCATATCCAGGACTTCCCTGTGGCAGTGGTTAAGAATCCACCTACCAAAGCAGGGGATGTGGGTTTGATTCCTGGTCCGGGAAGATCCCACGTGCCACCGGGCAACTAAGCCCATGAGCCACAATGACCGAAGGCCAAGCTCTGGAGCCTGCGAGCCGTGACGAGAAGCCCCTGCAAGAAGCAGCCCGTGCAGCACAACCCCCACTCACTCCCACTGGAAAGCCTGGGTGCAGCAACAAAAACCCAGTGCAGCCAAATAATTAATTCTAAAAAAAATCCCGTATCTGGGGACTTCCCAGGCAATTTAGTGGTTAGGACTCTGCAAGTTCACTGCCAAGGGCTTGGGTTCATCTCTTGGTTGGGGAACTAAGATCTCACAAGCACCACAGCACGACCAAAAAAAAAAATCCCGTATCTGACAACATACCCAAAACTAAACATTAACTGATGCATCTGAAGATTTCCATAGCTTTCCTTCCAAGTTCACCACTCTCTGCTCTAATAGATAATATACATGAATAAACCAAATTTTTAACTAAAGTATTGAAAAGTATAATACCCAGACCTGTAAGCAGGGCTGGTGAGCTGCATCACTGTTCACCGCTTTGTGTTAAATAACGGATAAAGATTTCACAGTGAAACTCCTCTGAGGAGGACAGACATCGCTGCCTGTGCCCTCAGCACCCCCCCGCCCCCTCCCAAGTCTGGTGAGAGGCCCCTCGAGGAGGGAGGAGGCCCCTCTCGCTCTGCTGCGGACGGTACCTGTCTTCTTCGTCCTCTTCTTCTTTTTCACTCTGAGAGGCTTCACCACGAGCTCCTGGTCGAAGTCCTCCGAGCTGATCACACTGAACCTCTTCGAGGTGAGCGGGCCGCCCCTGCCCAGCTCGGGGGCTGTCTGAGGCCCGGAGCCACTGTCCGTGGAGTTGAGCGAGCTGCTCCTGCTCCTGGGCTCGCTGGCCACGGAGCTGGCCACTGAAGAGCCTCGGAGCCTCGTCTCTGAAGGCGTGGCCGCCGGCAGCTTCTCTGCACGCGGCCCATGGACTTGCTCTGAGCACGCTGATGTCTCCAGACCATCCCGCACTGGTAAAGAAGCTGGTTTAACTGTGGTTATTGGAGGGAAAGATGATGTGCTCTTATTATTAAAGGTAAAAGCATGTGTCCTAGGTGACAGACTTCAATGTTCAGAAACCTCATGCATCGACCCCACAGGCTGGCTCAGAGCATCAGATGGAAATTACTCGGGTGGGTGCTGAGCTCCCCTTCCTACTCACCCAATCCCCCACCCTCCAGACCCATAGAAACAATTCCAGCAAATGTGAGACCCTGACTGAAAGTAGGTGACTTTCAAGAAAAGTATCATAAACCGTTTTTTAGGAATCAAAGGACACCCTCTGAATAACTCTTTAGATAAAGTTACAATCACTTAATGAAAATAAAAGTGGTAAGTTTTCTACATTATAAACTTTAATTACATACATTTTATAACAAAGTTTTGTAACAAATACATTTTATAACAAATACAAACCTATTGATGCTAGTCCTTCAGGCCTGCTTGAAATTCGTATAATGTTCCTGTCTCCCTTTAAGAAAAATATTTCATTTTCTGTGCAGGAAACAGACACAATATCACCTGATCCTTCCAAACCAGCAATTGTAGCCTGTCCAGAAAAAGAAAATCACAAAACCAGGCAATAGTAATAGCCCAAACTGTACAAGCATGTGTTGGAATCCAAAGAAGTCAAACAGCTGCTGTGTGCTAGCATGACTTTCTGAAACTTGGCGTGATTCAACCTAAAGTGAGGTAAAACCCAACAGATGGTGGCTGAGTACCCGTCCGGACATTTCCGGGACTGAGAGCAGTCGTTCCCTGCCCGCCCTGCCGCAGGCGCACCCACTGGCCAGCCCGGACCCTGGCCCTGGCCGGCTGCCCTCTCCGCCGGCCCCCGTCACGCTCCTGCGCCCACCCCGCCACAGGTGCACCCACTGGCCAGCCCGGAACCTGGCCCTGGCCCTCCTGACGCCATGCCGTCCACTCGGATTCTCTCCCTGGCCCTGCTCACTGGGACTTCCAACTCGATTCAGACACCCCTCCTGGGCAAGTGTCCCTGACAAGCGGGCCCTCCTCAGCAACGCCCAGGACTCTCAGAGCTCACAGCCCTTTACACAAAGCCCCGCCCAGCCCGGCCCTCCTGGGCTGGCAGGGCTAGGGCGCACACCGTGTGGATTCCCGCGGCAGAGGCCGGGCAGGTGCTGCGAGTCGCAATTGTGAATGAATGAGGAGGGGGACAGGACTCCCCCAACGCCATCGGAAAGCCGACAGCACCCCAAACACAGGACAACCCTGAGCCCTCACTGACTGAAAAACATTCTTGCTGCTCACTCAACAGCAAACAGGAGACCAGCTCAACGCAGAAGGGAAAATGGATCTAAGTCCTTTGCTGATCCCTAACTAATCCTGGCAGCGTCTGAAAGCTCCCAACCGCGCTGTCACGTTCAGACTGTGAGTGACCCACCTCTCTGGCTCCACTTCTCCACCTACAAAATGAAGTTAATTATACCTACTGGGGAAAGCTTTGGGTAAGTGTTCAGAAGAGAGAAACTGATGTACAATTATAGAATCCCTTGACCCCACCAACTAGTAAGTACACGTTACGTTCAAACAGTACCCAAAGAAAAAAGAAAAGCTGTGTTCTCTAGACCTGGGGAAGAATACAAAAATGTCTTTCAAAACACTCCTTAAGAAGAGAAACTCAGGGCTAAAAGGCACCTTGGCGATTCCCCAAGCCACCGTGCTCCATGTCGCAACAAAGGCTTAGTGCAACTACAAATAAATAAAATTTTAAAACAAAGAATACACTGAAACTGAACAGTTTCTTTTTTAAAAAAAAAATTCCTGAAGCAATCTCTATTGGCAATAATCTCATCACCCTACTTTAAACAGAAATTGTTTCCAACCATGATTTGATAATGCTGGAAAGCTGTCCAAACACATCATCAAGTAAAGTGGGGAAAATGGCAGAACGAAGTGGCTCCACTTGGGAGGAGAGACAAGAGCACAAGAGGGAGAAAGAAGCCCAGAGGCTCAGCCGCACCCTGGGGAGCCTCGGGGACGGGGCCCCGTCTCACTCTTGGTTGTGTTTGAGGTTTGATCTCCTTTCATTACGCTCACGGTAGTGTGGAAGCCATAAAACACGTGATCCAAAGAAATTATAAAGAACAAATTTACTTTTCTGCTTAAATAAAATACACACACACACTCTCTTAGCAGGGGACAGGACTACGAATATTTAAACCAAATATTTTTTCAAATCTACAAAAACAACCAAACCTTCACCTGGTTTCTGTGAGTAGCTCACGGGGAAAGGCAACGCGTAGGACCCACACTGCCCCTCCCTCTGAGAAGGGGGGAAGCAGAGGTCTACACACACCCTCCTGCCTCTAGACCCCAAGCCGCGCTACATCACTTGGCTCACCTGGTTGACGGTGTCCAGAAGGTAAATACTGTATTCATTCCAACTCAACACCCAACCTTCTTGGAAGAAACACGACACGAGCCCCAAGTGCTTCTCAGGTGAGCTGCACCCTCCCCGAGAGGCAGAGTCCAGGCGTGGATAAAGCTCGAAAGGCTTGACTCCTCCGGCGAAGACGTCTTTTAAGATAAACGTGGCCTGGACAGTCCCGTGGATGTCAGCCTTCCACAGCCGGAGCCCAGGCCGGGATGCGTACAAAGTTAGATCGCTTTGCTTACAGAGTCCTGGTATAAAGCAGGCACCAAATTTCCCAGTGCTGAGATGACAAGGGAAAAAGGAGGGAAAAAAGAAAGAGACATGGACTGATTCAAAGTGCTGTCAACCCCTCATTTTAAGTCTAACAAGAATTTTTGCACTAAGCCAGAACAAGACTGATTCTTTCTCGAACCCTTTTCTACTGTGTGTGTTTTGGTCACGTGAACCACCAGTCCACCCCTGAGCCCACAGAGGACACAGCCTCTGCCTGCACCCCCTACAGCACCCCCAGAAGTGTGCACCCCGCAGAGCACGCATCCCAGTTACACACCCCGCGCTGGTGTACTCCTAACCACAGCCCCATGAGGCTGGAGTCAGGACTCCTGTCCTAGAGAAGAGGACGTGGAGGCAGGACGAGAGAGGCCCAGGGCCGAGCAGCCTCCCTGCTCTCAAAGTCTGCTCCTTCCGACGCTTGCTGCTGTGTTCAGTCCAGCACCCCAGGGAATGCGCTTCAGGCCCAGAACTGGGGCAGCCCTTTCAGAATTTCTCTTAAACCCACAATCTCCATTCTGATCCTCAGGCATGGTGTGTTTTTTGTTTTCCTATGTTTAGTACCATGAAATATCTAAAACAAATAAATAACAATATATACACCCAGGAACCTGCCCCTCAACTTTGGAAATAAAGTCAACAGCCATTATCATTGATGTTCTCCTGCTCCAAAGGAGCTTCTGCCCCTCCGGGCCCCAGGTGTGAGTCCTACACTGAATTCTGTGTTTATTACTCCCTTGCTTCTATCAAAAGTTTAACCACATACCTACGTACTCCTAAACACTACATACTTTGGTATAGACATACTTGTGTCTGTCATTTGTACTACAAAGTACCATGCTACTTGTAGTCTTTTGCAACTTGCTTTTAACCTAATAATTCTGAGATTTTATCCTTGTTGACAAAAGCGCTGCGGCTCATTCATTTTCACTACTATACGGGACTCCATGATTTATTCACCCTCAGGTTGATGGGTATTTGAATTATTTCCACTTTTTCATTTTGAATCGTGCTCACCATGAGCATGTCTGCACATACCCTCCTAGTACACAGGTCTGAGAGTTTGTCATGGACATTTCAGAGTGGACTGCTGGACTGTCGCGTGACTGCCGTGTTGCTGATTAAGAGCAGATTCAGGTCAGGAAGACAATTTCAAACTTTTCTCAATGTGTTTACACCAGCCCCCACTCCCATCAGCAACCTGGGAGTTCTTGCTGCTCCACATCTCTGCCGAACCCCTGTGTCTCCCAGGGTTCAAAGAGCAAGAGTTCAGTTTAACCCTAAGTCCTCTGATTCTCTGTACTTCCCTGATTCTAAACGGCAGAAGGAATTGTGGCTTGCTTTTTAATACTTACTTGGCCGCGCCAGGCTTTAGCTGCAGCATGCGGGATCTCTGATCTCCATTCAAACTCTTATTTGTGTCGCGCAGGATCTAGTTCCCTGACCAAGGGCTGAACCCAGGCCCCCTTCGTCGGGAGTGCAGTCTCAGCCACTGGACCACAGGGAAGCCCCACAGCCCCGACAGTCCCTCCATGCTGTGGACATCAGCTTCCTAATCTGTAAACCAGGGATAACTCCCACCTCAAAGGCTGACATGAGACTGAATGACAAACCAAGACAATAAGCAATGCCGGTGACATGGTAGGCCCCCCAAACGCTCACCTGCCTCGACCTCCACCTTTCCCGTCGCGTTCCTGTGGGTGCCGGGCCCCACCTCAGCCTGCACAGCAGCCCTGGACTCCCAGGGCGGCATCCCAGCGCCCCGGGACATCCCACGCAGGCCAACTTAGCTGGGTGCTTCTCTGCGGTTCAGCATCTCACTGCATTCCTCTGGACAGGGTCCAAGGAGGACACGATATCAATTCAACTCTGAAGTGAAGATCGTCAGACTAACCTGACACCATGGGTCATTCTGGCAACTCCACGGTCGGCACCGATTACTGCCTTTGGTGATTTGTTCTGGAAAGGTTCTCCAACAGAGATGCCCACAGGAGTTCCAGCAGGGCAGCCTATAACCTCTTTCTCCTGCCTTTCCTGTCAATTTCTATTTGGTGATCCAATTTCCAAATCTAAGTATTTTCCTTCTACTAGAAGTCCTCTTAAAAATCTGCCACTTCAAGTGGCATGACTAAAGCCTTCATTTTAACCAATGTTTAGCGAGCTCCCACACCATGTGAGAAGCAGTGGTGCAGGCAACGTGAAAGATGCAGGAGGAAGGTCTCGGCCCCGGCGTGTAACACACTGCAGCCGACGTGTGTCAGAGACGCGCCACCTCCGCGGCTCCAAGAGCTGCTCGAGGCCTCTAGACTAAGGGGACACGCTTTGCCTGGGGCGTGGAAGGCTAGACCTTGGACATTGAGCAGACCATGACCCTCTGGGGAAGGACAAGCTGAGCACGGCAGGCGGGGGCTCTGCTCCAAGGAGCCGCTGAAACGTATTGGCAGCAGGCTGGGAGAAGGTGGTGAGCCAGGACTAACTGGCTACATACCGCCCAGGGCAAACTGCCCTCCACCCCAGATTGGCCGCCACCCACACACAGGGTGACTCCCCAGCACTGGCTGATGTCATTCTGAATCGGACACAAAAACTCCAACTTTTAAGGTCAAAGCTCTGCAGGATTCTAAAATCATAAATCAACCTAATTTCTCAACTTTGGTGTGGCTGTTTTCTAGATATATCAAGGATGACTTTAAAAAATATCTTCATTTCCTTTATGAGACACACCAACATGAAAGAAGTGTTTCTAGTTATCAAATTCTAACCATAAATCAGATCTTCTAATTTATGTACAATAACACTGAGCAAGACAGAGAGCCGGAAACAAGATGACAAGTCACAGCCTGGACGGCAGACAGCCGGATGCCCAAAGGCACCAGAGGGCAGAGAGCGAGCTGCCCCAGGGCCAACGTGGTTGGGCGGGGCCCAGGCTCCACACCCACCCGGCCCCAGGACGGCCTGCTGCCAGAAACGGAGGAGAAGCGGACGGCTGTGCGCTGCAGTCTTCTGGGAGACACAAACGCGCTGTTCTGTTCAATCTGAGGGGGTTCACGGGCTGGATCACCCACCGCAGCTGGCCCTGGGCCCGGCTTCCCCGCTGACAGGACAACCTCCACCGCCCTCGGGCCAAGCTGGGCCCGCCGCAGCCCTCCCGGGCTCAGGGCCATGACCTGCACCACCGGGTCTCCCCGCAGGCAGGCCCACGTGCCCACCCAGCGTGCGGCCTGTGCCCCACGGAGGTGGGACTTTTTGGCCAAGCCACATGGCGTGTAGAATCTTAGTTCTCTGGCCAGGCATTGAACCCGCACCCCTTGCAGTGGAAGAGCGGAGTCCTAACCACTAGACCCCCAGGGAAGCCCCCACAAGGGAGGTGTGCCTGGCCACCACGCTGCCAGAGTCGGAGGTCCAGCTGGGCGCCTGGCTCGGGGCCAGTGACACTCACACATCAGTGAGCTCCCAGGCCCCAGAGCTCCAAATGCCGTCTAGAGGCCCTCGAGGGCGCTGCCGCGGCCACCTGCGGGACTGAGCACATGCATGCCCCCACCCGCCACCCCAGCCTGGCCCCGGAGGAAGACCACGCCCTGTCCGCAGTGACGCTCTACCCACTGCCCGGACCACCGCCTCCGACGGCTCTCCTGCTCCCACAACCCAGAGCCAGCCAAGCCATCGGCTCTGCCTTCCAAGCATCCCTGCCACCCTGCCCTGGTGTGAGCCTGACTCTCACCTCGGCCACCCGGGACCCTGTCGGTCTCCATGGCGGCCGCCCTCACCCCGTCCACAGGGTGGTGAGAGTCGAGACAGCTTGTGACTCTCACGGCGCTGGAGGAACACAGCCCCAAGTGGGGCCAGGAAGCCTATGGATGCTCTGCGCCCCCACAACTGGCCTGCGCCCCTCTGTGGGGTCCTCCTGGCTCCCCCCGGCCTCTCCCAGGAATCGGTTCAGACCCCACCGCACAGGAGGGTGGGGACACGACTGCCTACGCAAAACAACGAGGCAGACATCCTTGAAGCTCCACCCATTTGTTACTTCTGCTGAACATTCTAGAACCTGATTATTTAACGTCAGTCTGCCCCACAGGAACGTGAGCTCCTGAAGACCAGAGCTCTTGTCCCCCTTGCTCAGAGCGGTCTTCCCCAGACTGCGAAGGGCACCGGGCAGAGCAAACACCCAGGAAGGACCCTCCAGGGCTGAATGGGAAACACGCTCCCAAGGTGACCTCATCCAGGTCAGGGGCTCAGTGTCACCTGCGTCTGATCGCCTCATCTTCACTTCTGGCCGAGCCCCCTCTCCTGAGCTGCCGACCTGCACACGTTACTCCCAGTGGGGATTCCGGCTTAGCCACCTAACAGGCCTCTCGAACACAACACGCCCAAGAGAGAATCCAGACGTCCAGACCTTAACCCAGGGCTTCTGTCTAAGTTAAAGGGCTTCTCTTTCCATCCAGCTACTTTAGCCAAGGGCACAGAAATCCTTCCTTACTCTGTTCTCCCCTTGCCCCCTATACCGAATTCATCCCCAAATCACCCATCCCTCCCCCTCCCACCCCTCTTCATGCCGGGGGCCCAGGTGGATTCCACGTCGCGCCCAGGACTCCGATAGCCACTGCCTCGATGTGCAGAACCAGGCGCACTCAGGCTGCCCTCCTCCTGCCTAAAGCCCCCTGGCTTCCCGTCCTGCCTGGAGTAACTCAGGGGCAAGGACTAGCTTGGGTCTTCCTTTTCAGCACCCGCCTGCCCTTCACAGCCGCCCCAGTTCCCCTCTGGCTCTTCGAACATTCCAGGCCCGGGCCCAGTGTAGGACCTTGGCACCTGCTGCTCCTGAGACCGGAAGGTTCTTTGCACGCTGGAGGCTTCAGCCCAGGATCTCTTCCCCAGAGGCCTCCACTGGCTGCCCGCGCCCACCCAACCCTTCACCCAGATGCTGCCTCCGAGCACTGCCCACGCCGAGACCGGCATCTCCGAGGGCAGAGGCTGGCTCCCCGCTGAGCCCCGGGTGCCGCCCGGTGGGATGCCTGGTCACCGAAGCCACAGCTCCAGGAGGCAGTCGTCGTTGGGGTCCTTTTCTAATCACGACCTAACAGCACATGACAGAGACAAGCTGTCAGGACACAGGTTAGAAGTGTTTCTGTTCACTCTGCGGTCCCCCACGTCTCTGACACAGTTCTCTAAGAGAAAGGGGACTCACTTAGCTGTTTCTGCATCTGAGACGGTGCCCAGCAAGTGTGCCCAAACACCTGGCCACACAGACCCACCAGGAGAGGGTCACGTGAAGGTGCTGAGGCGTCACGCAGGCGGTGAGAAGGGAAAGACTGTGGGCACACGATCCGTGGGAAGGTAATTGGTTTCCAAGTCTCTCTCTTTGCACGCCACCTTCCTTCCAAAAAGACAAAACGCAGCAAGACACCGACAGAGAAGCCAGGACAAGACGTGGTGGGGAGAGCGGGGCCCTGGCAGAGGGAGAGGCCAGCCAAGTCTGCAGGGCCACCAAGCCTGAGCGGCGGGTCCTGCTGGGCTTCCCAGGAGCCAAAAGGGAGACGATCGCTGTATGAAGACCAACTGTCAATGGAATCAAGGGGGTGTTCAACGCAGAAAGGCAAAGCCAAAGGGGAGATGTGACCATGTGAACAGCCATGGGCTGCTCTGCCAAGCAGAAGAAGGAATGAACTTGCACTGTGTTCCTGCAAAGCCCAGGACACAGCATAACGGACGCTGAGAGGACCAGAGGCTGGCACCACCAGCCCCGCGCTCATCCACCCACCCCACTCCCTCCCAGCTCCCGTGCCCCCCTGCCGTCCCCCACCCCCTTCCTCTGCAGACAGCAGTGTTCCTTCCCCTGGCGCTCCTCCAGCTCCAGCCGCCAGGGATGGGGCTGGACCGACCCTGCTGCAGCTGTTCTTCTACCAGGAGCAGGTCAGGAAGGGGTCCTCTCTCAGCCAGGAGCTCTGACCCCTTCCAGGCCTGGCCCCCCTTCTTCAGGACACCCCACCCCGGGTTACAGCCCACATCCTGGCCACACCCCTCACTAGGCTCCACGGCAGGGGACACAGCCAGTAGCACTGAGGCCACCTGCGTCCACAGTGGCGTGGTTCATGGAGGGAGCGAGGCGGGAATGCCCACCCGACCCTGACCTCTGAGCCGCGCTGTGCAGGCAGCGGCCTGCAAGGAGCAAACGCCCGCATGAGCTGTGGCCGGGGGCTGGGGGCCCACCTGGAGCGCCGGCCCACACGCCGTGGCCCCAGCTCGGCTCACCTTCTCCGCGGCTGTGCCCCGACCTGCCGCACGGAGCGCTCCTCAGTGTGGAACAGCAGGCTCCGCTGCAGCGTGGAGACCAGCAGCACCTTCTGGCTGTAGTCCAGCTGCACGATGGAGGCCGGCTCCTCCAGCATCAGGTGTGAGCGGCAGACGCCCTGCGGAGAGAGGCGCGTGAGGCTCGCGGGGCCGGCTCCAGGGACGCCCCACCTGCCAGGGTTGGCCAGGCCCTCCTGTGTCTGCATTCCGGCCACTGTCTGCCTTAGATGAAGGCGCGCATTCTCTCGGGTTCAGTGTCAGCCCACCGCGATGATACTACCCGGAGAAGCCCTCGCTGGTGAGAAAACTGTCAGGGTCACCAGCTGTGTCAGGCCACAGCAAGGTTAGCAAGAAACACTTGACACTCTGTATGATTTTGGAAAACGCTCTCAGTACATGCGTCACTCTGCACCTCCCTGTTCGCTGCACCAGGGCAGGCAAGGCACGAGCGGGTAAGCCAGAGGATGTGAGGAGCCACGGGAGCCGCGGGCATCCTTCATTCCCAGAAGCAAGGCAGACCCGCTTCACTCTCTACCGGCTGATGCAACAGCGACGACAATGATGCAAGGCAACACACCTCAACTCGCTGCTCCCGAGTTCCTCAGATGGGGCTTATATAGGTCACTGCGCGTGCGCAGTGCTACAAACGATCTCAGCTGTTACACAACCGTGAATTTACAACTCGTGGGGTGAGTGCAAGAGGCCATGGCCACCGCCATCCTGGCTAATTTGCTCTTTCCCTACAACATGGTTCCAAGAAGGAAGAATCCATAAAGATCTAAGTGGAAATATGTTGCACCATGTATACTGTTTATTCCAACAGAACACAATGGGACTTTCTAAAAAATTACTGTAACAACCATCAAAATTCATATCACAACCTCCTCCACAGAGTTCAAAGTAATTCTGGGGACATTACATCCTGGCCCACTGAAAGGGTCAGAAGAGACAGGTTAGAAAGAAATGAAATGGTATTAAGTATGTTAAAGAGCGAAGTAGAGCTCTGCACGGAACTCTGCTGTTGATACAAGTGACGTGTCTTTGCGTTAGTATCTGCTCTGTAAGTCACTCTTCTCCGAAAGCCTGCTTCTTTAATTGCTTAGGAAACACTGATGCAATGTCGTAGACCTTTGTGGGGGAAAAGGGAGTAGCCATCAGATTTACTGGTAAGATTTACATACAGTAAAAGTCACCCTTTTTAGATATATGATTCTATGAATGTCGACAAAAGCATACGTGTGTAACCACCAGCATGACTGAGACGGGGGAATTACCATTACCTCCACTGTCATGGACATTAAGCCAGAGTTCCTTCCCATCTTTACTTACACAGGCTGCAGTTTTTTAACTTTCGACTTAGCTTGTAATGGAATTAAACTCATTGTATTGTACTGTGCAAAGGGCTTCCCTTGTGGCTCAGCTGGTAAAGAATCCACCTGCAATTCAGGAGACCTGGGTTCGCTCCCTGGGTTGGGAAGATACCCTAGAGGAGGGAAAGGCTACCACTTCAGTATTCTGGCCTGGAGAATTCCATGGACTGTACAGTCCACGGGTCACAAAGAGTCAGACAGGACCAAGCGACTTTCACTGTGCAAAACCATACATCTTTTCTGCAAATCTCGTCAAACACCTGTGCTTTAAAAAGATGATCGGAACCTCAATAAAGCTGGGAACAAATGGCCAGGATGCCAAGATGTGAGGAAATAAACAAGATGGCACCAGTCAGGCTCTCAGCCCCTGTTCTGTAAACAATGACTGTGCAGTTGCCCGACAGCTGAGACTGCTCAAGGCGCTGTGCATGTGCGTCACACGCTACTCGCCTGGCCGCAGGCTACTTTTGTTCCGGTTAAGTATAAACAAGCTTCACCTGGAAAAGCCCTGAAGGACTGTGTGCGGTTATGTTGTCTGCTGTGTCAGCTAGGCGAGAATAAAGTGTCTGCAGTTCCTACGGCTCCCCACATCTGCTTCCAGCCTCTCAGCCCGCGCCGTGCCTACCATGGGTTCAGGGAACAGTGCTCACAGTGAGACACAGCGAGACAATCGGTGCTGGGAGTGGGGTCAGCGCTACACAGGACAGTGCTCTCTGCGTGCGACTTTTCCCTCCATTTCCTGACGTGCATGAGCAGTGTTCCCATGGTGCAACCCTCACTGTGGGAGCGACAGCAGGAAAGTGCAAACACGGGATCCCGGAAAACCTTAATAAAATGTTTTCTGGAGAGCAGCAGTTCTCAAAGTGTGGCCCACGGTCCCCGAGGGTCCCCTAGGACCTCTCGAAGTCAAAGTCATTTTCATCATAATGTGAGGTTTTATCTGCCTTCTTCACGGAGCAGTGGTTCATACTGTTGGTGGATAGAGCTCCTGAAAGATCGGGGTGGGGGGGACCCCAAGGCAAGCAGGGCACCGAACTCCAGGAGCTGTCATGGTGCCCTCAGCCACTGGGCATGTGCAGCAAAAACGTGAATTTCACTTCAGAAGGCCTACTATGCAGGAAAATGACAATCCCAACAAATCTTGACCTTGGGGACACCTGTCTTTGTATTCTGTGATGAAACCAGGCCTGCACACGGCTCTCCGGTTGAAGCTGAAGTCCTGTGGCTCTTTTGAGGAGCAGCACTTGGACAACTGTACGAGCTGGGAGCTGAACTTTTTCCCCCCACAAAATACATTTTTACTTGAAATACTAGAATTATTCAAAGTTGGGTATTTGGCAGGCATTTTCTCAGAAGGAATAAAGCATATCTGTCACTTCAAGGAAAATAAGTGAGGGTATTTGTTGCTGATAATAAGACTTAATCTTCAAATTCACAAGTGAAGATCAGAATCTGAAAACCTGTACCCACTTTTGTGAACCTGACATTCCCAACAGCTCAAGACCTTTTTCATCAGAATGATGGAGACATTAACAAAGGTGCTATTTTTGCTTTATATCATAAAATTAAATGTATCAACATTTGGAAGATCTGCATCACTCGGTATATCAATATTTCCCAAGTGACCAACACACAAACTTACAGAATTACAAAATCACACAAAATGAGTCAAGAAGTCCTGTGAAGTGCAAGACAGACCAATGGATTTCATTGTAACAGAGCAACAAAAATTCCTCCACATGTTTTCAGATTCCATGTTGTAACCAACCTTTAAAGAAACTACCATTAGTCAATTTGGGGATGTGATTAAAGAAGAACATGATACAATTCTCTGGAAGGGCTAGTAAAACACTCCTATTTCCCACCACATGTCTGTGTGAGGCCAAATTTTCTTGACAGAGTCCAACCAAAGCGAAGCACTGTGACAAACCGAGCGCAGAACCCAGCGGTCTTCCACTGAGGCGGAGCAGACATAAAGAGATGAGCAAAACGTAAAGCGATGCTGCTCTTCAAAGCAGTGGTAGTTTTTTGGGTTTTTTTTCTGTCACACTGCAAGGTATGTGGGATCTTAGTTTCCCAACCAGGGATCAAACCCAGGCCTCCAGCATGGAAGCGAGGAGTCCTAAACACTGGACCACCTGGCAAGTCCCATGTTCCATGTTTTGTTTTTGGCCTCACCTTGCAGTTTGTGGGATTTTCCGTCCAGGGATTGAATCCAGGTCCTCGGTATTGAGAGCTCGGAGTCCTAACCACTGAACACTAAGGAATTCTCAGTAGTATTTATTTTCACAAAAACATACAAAAACTTAACCCATACAAACACAACCTCTCTGGAGTGCTCTTCTTCAGAGGTATAGTGTAAAGGGGTCCTGGGACCAAAAAGTTTGAGAACTACTGCGACAGAATATTCATGATAGACAGGTCAGTCTCAGATTAGAGGGACTCAGAGCTACCCAGCTAGTAATCGGTGAATTTCTGGACGCGCTAGGAATAATGGCTACAAATAAGAAGACGAAAGGACCATACCACCAAGGAGTGCATCCCAGCTGGGCAGACGTCTGGCAAAACAAAGTCCAGGCAGGCTTAAAGCCCCCACACAACAGAGGCAGGCCCTCGGTTTGAAGCCGAGCTCTGCTGGGCATGACCTGGTGCCTGGACCCCAGGGAGCCTGGGTTTCTTATCTACTGACTAAAGATCAGAATGTGAGGCTTAGGGCTCTGTCCAGAGGCTTAAAGAGCAAATACAGGGTTGGAGCTGGCTCCCTGCTGCCACCAAACCTCCTCCTCCTCCACCATTCTCCCACAACCAAAGTTGGGCTGGGGTGAGTTCACCATCCACTCCGACCGCTGTCCACAGAGTGGACCAAGACTGCCGCCTCCCGTATCAGTATACAAAGGAGGTTGCAGCCATCAGTCACAGGGCTGTCCTCTCCCCACCCCAGGGCGCACCCTCAGGGAACTCAGGGTGGATACACAGGCTACCCTGCATCAAGCCATCAGCCACTGCGGGCTGCCCTCAACAGGTGGCTGAAGGGGTACAGGATGGAAAAGCACGGGACAATGGCCCTAGACAGGTAAGGTGCAAACAAAAGAATGTGATTTCAGTGAGCCCAGACTCTTGCATCTTCCCACATATAGAAAAGTGCTAAATTCATTAACTTGAGATTTATTTCTTCTTTAATTAGCACACTTCTTGATGTTCAACAATCAGGTTTGTTTTTTCAAAGCTCCTATAGATCCTGGTTCCTTCCCCACCTCTTTGAAAGGATCCCTCAGAGTTATCTGAAACTGTCTCCCAGGCTTAAGTCCTCAGGAAGTCCACCGAATAAAAAAAAATTCTCAACTTTTAGATTGTGTTTTTTTTTTAGTTGACAACAGTCGTGACTTTGAAATGTTTCATACCCTCCTCTACAAACCGTCAAGGAATAAGGCTCGGTAGTGGCTTCTTTTCCAAGTGGTAGCAACAGACAACAGGAGAATGAGAAAAGTGTTTGTTTGGGTAGAAAGAAAGGCCGATTCTTAACACACGGCAGTAGAAGCTTACAAAGCGTCAGGAAAGCCCTGGAAAGAAAGTGTTACAAACAACAGCTGAGAGCAAAAGGACAGCAGGCAGCTTCCTGGTGGCCCAGAGGTTAGGATTCCAGGCTCTCACTCACGAGGCCTGGGTTCAGTCCCTGGTTGGGGGACTGAGGTCCCACAGCTGACCAGCACAGCCAGAAAAAATGGGACAAGGTTCAAGAATACAAGTTGACCAGCTATAATTTCTCCAAGTGTCAGACCAGCAATACTTCCGAAAATGATTTACCTGATCTAGATCCAGAGAAGAATAGACGATTTTCCCTTTATCATCTCCAGAGAACAGTTTCATCCCATTGGGGCTCCAAGCCAGAGCTGTTATGCTATTTTTGTGAATGCCAGTGACGTCAAACCTCCGAAGCTATGAATAAATGATAAAAATACACACAAGAAGAAGAAAAGGAGAGACACTGTGAGATAGAGCTGTGTGGACAAGGTGATATGCAATCCCTCCTGTCTGGTGGAGGAACTGCTGTTCCCAAGCTGCTTTCCATGCAAAACCTTGCACAAGGACCCGTCTGTCTATTCACCTTGAAAACTGACAGGGAGGCGCCAGGGACCACTAAGCAACTTAAATTACCCATGTGCGCTTTTCACCAAGTGTCCGACCAGCAACAAAATGCTATCTGACTATGAAGAGCACAGAGTCAGGCTTTTCTGAGCAAATACTTTCTCAGCAGACGGGGACTTCTCATTTTAAAGGATGTGAGGAACTTGCCAAGAAATTAAGAAATGCTAAAATGGTTGGCACTTACCTGTTTATTTCTCCCTGGCAACGAGGATACAAGCTGAAAAACTGCAACCCTCCCAGAGGCCGTGCCTGCAGCCACCAGGTCATCGAAGCAGCTCAGCAGCTTCACCACCGTGATGGACTCGGTTTTCCCCTGAAAGAGCAAACATCTAAAATCAAATGGGCCTGTCACTGGGTCAGCTTCCAAACTGTGAAACAGTACCTATGTGAAATGGAAAACCTCACCACATAGCAGCCTATACATATTCCTGATGGAAAATGTATATAGCTCAGAAAGATAATTATATATCTTTTTCTTTCCAGGTTTTTTATTTTTGAAATAACAAAGTGTGAACCACTGAGCTCTTCTCAAGAGAATTCTAAGGAGCTTGGACAAGAGAGATTGCTCCCCCCGAAACCAGAGTCTGGAATCAGAAGACCTGTCCCACTCCCAAGCTCTGCTTCCTGCTCTCTCAACATGGACAAGTCACCCACCAACTGTCATCCATGATGTGTACCTGCCACAGAGGTGTGCGGGAGGGAGGATCAACAAGACAACACACTTCAGGGTGCTTCATAAACTTACTCCTGGTGTTTGATTCTTACATCAATAATCATGTTAAATAACATTAATGCAGGCTTAATACGTTCGTTTAGTAAAAAGCATATGTCAAGCACTGAATACAGACCTTTAGGCTTCCAATGAACCTGAATAATTGTTTTTTTAATTTTGAAACCACTCATTCAGAAAAATTACACAACCATTTCCACCTTGCTAAGACACATGGCAAGATCTTCAATAAGCCGTTTTGAACCCTGATGCAGTAATTTACATGGCAATCAATCTGTCAAACCTGAGAGCACCCCCCGCGTTCAGGATCCTGAGTCAGCTGCTGGGGTAACACATGGCAGGGCGAGAGCCCGGCCTCTCAGGGCGGGGCTGCAGCAGTGAGACGTGCACCAGCGGAGGTGGTCACACCGGAGCTTGCTTTCAGGCCCTGTTCAGGCTATAAATACGCCTGGTGCCAGAGCATGACACGGAGTAAGGGAGCTAGATCTTAAGCGATAGGAAGGAAAAGCAGGACCCTTGAAGACGCCTGCTTTTGCAGGTGTACCAGTCTGAAGCCTTACTGGGACGCCCACCGGAACAGGCTGGAAGGAGGAGGGCGTGGGCCCAGGCAGAGGACCAGCTGGGAGCTTTCTGCGCCAGTTCAGGCGGAGCGAGTTCACGCCCAGTCAAGAGAAGTAGCCAACTCCACAGGCACCAGGGTGGTGAACCTGGGGAGCAAAGACGAGTGGGAGGCCTGGTCAGGATGACGGCAGCAGCGAGGGACAGGGCACAGGCCTCTCAGCAGCACGCGTCCTGCGCCAGGCCGCCTGGCCGGCACTGCACAGGCGTTACCCCCTGGGATCCTCAGACCACCAAGAGCGTAGGTGCTGGAGTTATCCTCGGGATACCAAGGCTGTGAAACTGGTCTCAGGTCACACAGCCTGGGCGAACCGAGTCAGGACTCTGCCTGAGTGTGACTACAGCGTGAAGCCCTGCTCTGCCTCGGGGCTCGAGCAGACCCACGGCCGTGGACACGGGAGGCGGGGTCAGCCAAGGAGGAGCAGGACAGTGAGCAGAGGGCAGGGACTGTGAGGGACGGCTCCACCCCCGCTCGCAGGCCAGAAGGGGACACAGCACACCTTACACGGGTGTCGTCCGACATGCCAGCGGGGCTTCCCTGGTGGCCTGGTGGTTAGGACTCTGCACTTCCGCTGCAGGGCGTGCAGGTCTGATCCTTGTTTGGGGAACTAAGATCTTGCATGCTGCATGGCATGGCCAAAATAAAAAAGAATATTTTTCCTGGGAATTTGTAATTACAAAAATCGCTACTCCATCAGGAATCAAAATTGCTTATTGGAGATCCTGCCATGTCGTAGCACAAAATCAGAACAGCTGTGTAATTTTTCTGAATGAATGTCTTCAAAATAAAAATCATCGCTCAGATGGGCTGGAAACTGCAATGCCCTGTAAACATGCTTTTAATAAACCAATGTACTAAGCTTGACTTAACATTCTTTAATATGATTACTAATAAATGTCATCATTCTTGACGTAACAAGCAAAACATCCAAAGAATCAGACTATCATACCAGACTATACTTCAGATAGAAACAAAATATGAAGTTTCAACTTTTGACAGGATAACACTCTAGCTGTTCTGGAAAACATTCCCTTCCAAACACCTAGAAATGCTGAATAAGACACATAAAACACTTTTTGAAATGGGCAGCTGATCTCTATAAAGTAAAGAAAATCTATATGGGAGAAGGCGAGGGTGGGATGATCTGAGAGTACAGCATCGAAACATGGATGTTATCAAGTGTGAAACAGATCGCCAGTCCAGGGTGGATGTAGGAGACAAGTGCTTGGGGCTGGTGCACTGGGATGACCCAGAGGGGTGGGATGGGGAGGAAGGTAGGAGGGGGGTTCAGGATGGGGAACACATGTAAATCCATGGCCGATTCATGTCAATGTATGGCAGAAACCACTACAGTACTGTAAAGTAATTAGACTCCAACTAATAAAAATAAATGGAAAAAAAAAAAAAAGAAAATCTACAAGAGCCGAAACCAAAGAGAGTCCTGTCAAACCAGAACAGACGCCAGCTCTGAAGCCACAGGCTACCCAGTGATCCAGCCAACACCCAGACCCAGAATTCCTCAGTGAGCAGGGTTAATGAGAGCAAGGCTTCAGGCCAGACGAGCTGGGGAGCTGGACCTGACCTCCCTGTAAAGCCAGAACCCATGAAGACCTAATGCTCAGCGAAAGTGTGAACTAAGGAAAAATCAATTTGCTGGCAAACGGAGCTGACAAGGAACTCAGTCTTGTATCTCAGGCACTGACTGGAGTGAATAAGAAGAACAGTCCCTAAGGATCTGTAATCACAAACCTGTCCCATCCAGCACTGGGGTTTGAAGTTACTCTCCCTCCCCACTCAAAAGCTCCATGCAGGCAGCTGATCTGACATGCTTCCTTGTCTGTAACACTTCAAGGGGCCGGGCAGAGGGGCCATAAACGCCACCTCTGGGGACTCAGTCTCAGCCCAGGCCCCTCAGAATTCACGCTTTAGGACCAGCCACACAGCTCACAGTTAGAGATGACCACAGGGAAACAGGCCCATGAAGAGGACTCAGCTGTAAAGGCACTACCAGGACCTGACACCCCTCAGCCAGCTCCAGTGATTCCACGTGGACGGAGGAGAACCAGAACTCAGCCCAGCTCCAGTGATTCCACGTGGACGGAGGAGAACCAGAACTCAGCCCAGCTCCACTGATTCCACGTGGACGGAGGAGAACCAGAACTCAGCCCAGCTCCACTGATTCCACGTGGACGGAGGAGAACCAGAACTCAGCCCAGCTCCACTGATTCCACGGGGACGGAGAAGAATCAGAACTCAGCCCAGCTCCACTGATTCCATGTGGACGGAAGAGAACCAGAACTCAGCCCAGCTCCACTGATTCCACGGGGACGGAGGAGAACCAGAACTCAGCCCAGCTCCACTGATTCCATGGGGACGGAGAAGAATCAGAACCGCAATGGAAATGTGCTTAAGGGGAAGGATAGATTGGAAATTTGGGACTAGCAGATATGTGCTACTACATATAAAATAATAAACAAAGACCTACTGTGTAGCACAGGGAACTATATTCAAAATCCTGTAATAACCTACAGTGAAAAAGAATCTTAAAAAGAGTAGGTAACTGGATCACTTTGCTATACACATGAAACACGATAAAACAACTATACTTCAATAACAAAAAAGGCTTTAAAATTTTTAAGGAATATAAAGGGAACTGAAACATAAGAGCAAACCACTATCAGAAATAATTAAATATATATGAAAAAGAATCAAAAGAATTTAAAATCGCAGTGGCAGATTAAAAAGCACGAGTCACAGCTGAAAGAAAAATCCCTGAATTAGATGACAGATCCGTGAGGCAAAGGTATAAACGAAGAAAGAGAAGTCGAGTCATAGAGGATAGAATACAAAAGTCCAACCTACGTCTAATTGGGATTCCAGAAGAAAATAAAATAGGATAAGAGAAGGCAGTGTCTTCAGAGATAAGGGCTAAAAATTATCCAAAACTAAGGAAAGGCCTGTATCCTCAGAAACACAAGCTTTGAACAAGATTCATGAAAAGAAATACACACATACATATCTTGTAATGAAACAATAAAACCTCAGAAGTAATGAGATATTCATATGTCAGAGAAAAAAGGCAAATAACTATGAATAATTAATAATAAAAGATGTCTCAACAAAAGAGTCCTGAAGACAGCAGAGTATCATCTTCAAAGTGCTAAGAGGCACAACTGATAGCCTTGAATAGTATGTCTTTCTAAACAGTTCAAAGACAAAGACACAGGAATTCTCTGGTGGGCCAGTGGTTAGGATTCAGCACAACTGACCCAGGTTCAATTCCTGGTCAAAGAACTAAGATCCCTGCAAGCCATGTGGCATGGCAACAAACAAAGGCAGACAGTCAGACAAACAAAAAATCAAGAGAACTTGATTTTGTACTCTGAAGTACCACCAAAAGACTTCAACACAAGAACTACTACAAGACGCACTCCAGCAAGAAGGAAAATGAGGTGTAACAAGGGATGGCAAGTGAAGACGCTGGTAAAGCTGTGAGGAAATCTAAACAGTGATTATAAAATATAATAATAATAACATCCAACTTAAGTAGTTAAGTGGAGAATGAAAATACTAAACAGTTACATGCATAATGAGAAAGGCCAGATAAAAACATCATAAGAAATCTACAGGCCAATATCCCTCCATGAATACAGACACAAAAAAATTTGAACAAAATATTACTAAAATACAGCAGGAGTTTTTAAAAAGGATACCATGACAAAATGTGGTTTAACTCCAGGGGTGTTGCTAAACATTCTACAACACATAGGACAACACCCTAGACCAAAGGGCCAATAATGTAAGGTTGAAAAACCCTGACTTAAACCATCTCAATAAGGACATTAAATATAAGTGGCCTAAATATGCCAATTAGAAGGTAGAGATTGTTAAACTGGATTAAAAAAGTAAGACCCAAATATACGCTATCAACATGAAATGCACTTTAGATTTAAAGGCACAGATGAGTTGAAACTAAGAGTGGAGAAAGATAAACCACGCACACTTTAACTTTGGAGATTCCAACACTCTTCTCACAGTAACTGACAGAACGAATTGGCTGCAGAAGTTTTGGAAGACTGAACTATACTATTGCATTAGTCTGTGTGCAGAGAGAGCAGGCCCTGAGGATGGAATCAGACATTCGAGGCACTTATTGTGAAAAAAAATTTGTGAGGAGAAAAAGGGACGCAGCTGGAGAAGGCAGGAAGAGCTATCAGGTCACAACGCAGGCTGCGACCTTGAAAGAGGAACAGCCTGGGAGCAGCCAGGAGGAGGTGTGCCATGGAATAGGCAGTGGTGGGTTTCGATATACCATCCATCCCCATGGTGGGAAAGAAGTCAGATTATCACCAAGTGACACACAAAACTTAAAGAATTAACAGACTTTCCTGGTGGTGCAGAGGATAGGAATCTGCCTGCCAAGGCAGAGGGCACAAACTTTGATCCCCAGTCTGGGAAAATTCCACATGCCGCAGAGCAACTAAGCCTGCGAGCCACGACTCCTGAGCCCGCCGGCCGCAACTACTGAAGCCTGCGCTCCGCAACAAGAGAAGCCACAACAGGGAGAAGCCCACGCCCTGCAGCAGAGCAGCCCCGGCTCACTCAGCTGGGGAAAGTCCGCCCAGAGCGGTGAAGACCCCAGCACAGCCGAGAGGATAAATTAAAAAAAAAAAAAAACAATTTTTAAGAAGTATTTATTGTGAGTCCTCTTTAAAAACAAAGACTTTGCCAACAATTCTACTTTAGAGATAATATATTTAAAGACTATTTTTCATGACTGCATTGATACATAAAACATCTTTTAAGATACCCAAACACTCAAGGCTCAAATCCACTGTTAATATCATAATTTTTAGCAATACATCTATTTCATAAAATCAATCCTTCATTTAACACATTACTTAATAATGGGATTTTTACTGCACTAAAAGCATTAAGATACCCATCTAGTATTCTTTCATAGAAGTCTGCAAATGAGATAGACCTTACTTAATACTATCAAGGAGTCTATATAAAAGAACTGCTAGTTTAAAATGAGATGAACTAGGGTTAAGCAGCTAAGAGTTTACTGATGTCTTCACTGTGCTTGTTGTGCAGACACAAACAAAGGTGCTGCTTTCAGGGGGTCTCATGGCCCAGGAAGGACGCAGCTAGCTTCGACATGCTCAGGAGAGGGGTGGACTGGCAAGGTTGCTGCCTTCAGGGTGCAGTCAGCTACACACCAGGTGTCTCGTGGCATGGTATTTTTCAAACAGCTAAATATGATCACAAACACAAGACTATACATATGACATATACATGACACCACCCTTACGGCGGAAAGTGAAGAGGAACTAAAGAGCCTCTTGATGAAAGTGAAAAAGGAGAATAAAAAAGCTGACTTAAAACTCAACATTCAAAAAACTAAGATCATGGCATTTGATCCCATCAGTTCAGTTCAGTTCAGTTGTCGCTCAGTCATGTCTGACTCTTTGTGACCTCATGGACTGCAGCATGCCAGGCCTCTCTGTCCATCACCAACTCCCAGAGTTTACCCAAACTCATGTCCATTGAGTCAGTGATGTCATCCAACCATCTCATCCTTTGTCATCCCCTTCTCCTCCTGCCTTTAATCATTCCCAGCATCAGGGTCTTTTCCAATGAGCCAGTTCTTCACATCAGGTGACCAAAGTATTGGCGTTTCAGCCTCAGCATCAGTCCTTCCAATGAATATTCAGGACTGGTTTCCTTAAGAATGGACTAGTTGCATCTCCTTGCAGTCCAAGGGACTCTCAAGAGTCTTCTCCAACACCACAGTACAAAAACATCAATTCTTTGGTGCTAGGCTTTCTTTATAGTCCAACTCTCACATCTACATGTGACTACTGGAAAAACCATAGCCTTGACTAGACAGACATTTGGTGGCAAAGTAATGTCTCTGCTTTTTAATATGCTGTCTAGGTTGGTCACAGCTTTTCTTCCAAGGAACAAGCATCTTTTAACTTCACGACTGCAGTCACCATCTGCAGTGATTCTGGAGCCCCCCAAAATAAAGTCTGCCACTGTTTCCCCATCTATTTGCCATGAAGGGATGGGACCAGATGCCATTTTCTTAGTTTTCTGAATGTTGAGTTTTAAGTCAACTTTTTCACTCTCCTCTTTCACTTTCATCAAGAGGCTCTTTAGACCTTCTTTGCTTTCTGCTGTAAGGGTAGTGTCATCTGCATATTTGAGGTTATTGATGTTTCTCCCAGCAATCTTGATTCCAGCTTGCACTTCATCCAGCCCAGCATTTCTCATGATGTACTCTGCAAATAAGTTAAATAAGCAGGGTGACAATATACAGCCTTGACGTACTCCTTTTCCCTATTTGGAACCAGTCTGTTGTTCCATGTCCAGTTCTAACTGTTGCTTCCTGACCTGAATACAGATTTTTTAGGAGACAGCTAAGATGTTCTGTTATTCCCATCTCTTTAAGAAGTTTCCAGTTTGTTGTGATCCACAGTCAAAGGTTTTGGCATAGTCAGTAAAGCAGAAGTAGATGTTTTTCTGGAATTCTCTTGGTTTTTTGATAATCCAAAGGGTGTTGGCAATTTGATCTCTGGTTCCTCTGCCTTCTCTAAATCCAGCTTGAACATCTGGAAGTTCACGGTTCACGTACTGTTAAAGCCTGGCTTGGAGAATTTTGAGCATTACTGTGCAAGCGTGTGAGATGAGTACAACTGCGTGGTAGTTTGAACATTCTTTGGGATTGCCTTTCTTTGGAATTAGAATGAAAACTGACCTTTTCCAGTCCTGTGGCCACTGCTGAGTTTTCCAAATTTGCTGACATATTGAGTGCAGCACTTTCACAGCATCATCTTTTAGGATTTCAAATAGTTCAACTGGAATTCCATCACCTCCACTAGCTTTGTTTGTAGTGATGCTTCCTAAGGGCCATTTGACTTTGCATTCCATGATGTCTGGCTCTAGGTGAGTGATCATATCTTAACTGGATCATGAAGATCTTTTTTGTATAGTTCTTCTGTGTATTCTTACCACCTCTTCTTAATCTCTTCTGCTTCTGTTAGGTCCATACCATTTCTGTCCTTTCTTTTGCCCATCTTTGCATGAAATGTTCCTTTGGTATCTCTGATTTTCTTGAAGAGATTGCTAGTCTTTCCTATTCTATTGTTTTCCTCTATTTCTTTGCATTGATCACTGAGGAAGGCTTTCTTATCTCTCCTTGTTATTCTTTGGAACCCCGCATTCAAATCGGTATATCTTTCCTTTTTCCTTTGCCTTTCACTTCTCTTCTTTTCATAGAAGAGAAGGCATCCTCAGACAACCATTTGCCTTTTTGCATTTCTTTTTATTGGGGATGGTCTTGATTCCTGCCTCCTGTATAGTGTCACGAACCTCCGTCCATAGTTCTTCAGGCACTTTGTCTATCAGATCTAATCCCTTGAATCTATTTCTCACTTCCACTGTATAATCATAAGGGATTTGATTTAGGTCATACCTGAATGGTCTAGTGGTTTTCCCTACTTTCTTCAATTAAAGTCTGAATTTGGCAACAAGGAGTTCATGATTTGAGTCACAATAAGCTCCCGGTCTTGTTTTTTGCTGACTGTATAGAGCTTCTTCATCTTCAACTGCAAAGAATATAATCAATCTGATTTCGGTATTGACCATCTGGTGATGTCCATGTGTAGAGTCTTCTCTTGTGTTGTTGGAAGCAGGTGTTTGCTATGACCAGTGCATTCTCTTGGCAAAATTCTTATGAGCCTTTGCCCTGTTTCATTCTGTACTCCAAGGCCAAATTTGCCTATTACTCCAAGTATTTGTTGATTTCCTCCTTTTGCATTCCAGTTCCCTATAATGAAAAGGACATCTTTTGGGGGTGTTAGTTCTTGAAGGCCTTATAGGTCTTCATAGAACCATTCAACTTCAACTTCTTCAGCTGAATTCAGATTTTAATTGAAGAAAGTAGGGAAAACCACTAGACCATTCAGATATGACCTAAATCAAATCCCTTATGATTATACAGTGGAAGTGAGAAATAGATTCAAGGGATTAGATCTGATAGACAAAGTTACTGGTCAGGGCATAGACTTAGATTACCATGATATTGAATGGTTTGCCTTGGAAACGAAGAGAGATCATTCTGTCGTTTTTGAGACTGCATCCAAGTACCGTATTTCAGACTCTCTTGTTGAGTATGATGGCTACTCCATTTCTTCTAAGGGATTCCTCCCCGCAGTAGTAGATATAATGGTCATCTGAGTTAAATTCACCCATTCCAGTCCATTTTAGTTTGCTGATTCCCAAAATGTCGACGTTCACTCTTGCCATCTCCTGTTTGACCACTTCCGATTTACCTTCATTCATGGACTTAACATTCCAGGTTCCTATGCAATATTGCTCTTTATAGCAACAGACTTTACTTCCATCACCAGTCACATCTACAACTGGATGTTGTTTTGCTTTGGCTCTGTCTCTTCATTCTTTCTGGAGTTATTTCTCCACTGATAACCAATGATAACCATATTGGGCACCTGCCGCCCTGGGGAGCTCATCTTCAGTGTCCTGTCTTTTGCCTGTCCATGGGGCTCTCAAGGCAACAGCACTGAAGTGGTTTGCATTCCCTTCTCCAGTGGTCCCATCCCTTCATGGCAAGTAGGTGGGGAAACAATGGAAACAGTGACAGACTTTATTTTCTTGGGCTTCAAAGTCACTGCAGATGGTGACTGCAGCCATGAAATTAAAAGATGCTTTTTCCTTGGAAGAAAAGCTACAACCAGACAGCATATTAAAAAGCAGAGACACTATTTTGCTGATAAAGGTTCATCTAGTCAAAGCTATGGTTTTTCCAGTAGTCATGTATGCATGTGAGAGCTGGACCATAAAGAAAGCTGAGCACCAAAGAAATGATGCTTTTGAATTGGGGTGCTGGAGAAGACTCTTGAGAGTCCCAGGAGATCAAACAAGTCAATCCTAAAGGAAATCCAGTCCTGAATATTCACTGGAAGGACTGATGCTGAAGCTGAAGCTCCAATACTTTGGCCACCTGATGTGAAGAACTGACTCATTTCCCTGATGCTGGGAAAGATTGAAGGCAGGAGAAGAGGATGACAGAGGATGAGATGGCTGGATGGCATCACTGACTCGATGCACATGAGTTTGAGCAAGCTCCAGGAGTTGGTGATGGACAGGGAAGCCTGGTGGACTGCAGTCCGTGGGATCGCAGGGAGTCGGACAGGACTGAGCAACTGCACTGAACTGACACACGTGACCAGATAAACAGCTAGAAGGGCCATCACAAAGTGAGCACCTGTGGAGTGCCCACGCATCCCGGGAAAGGGGACACCAAGAGCACCCTGGAAGCCCTCTACGCCCCTCCCCCTGACTGCACACCCCGCTCCACCAGACCACTGCTGTGGGACTGGGGTCCATCACTCCCATGCTCTTACTCAGAGCTTTCACGCTTGTGTGTTTACACACAGAAGTGTACAGAAGTGCCTAAGACACAGATCCACACTGGTGAACGGCACCCGAAGGATCTGCCCTCCAGCCTCCTGAGCCGGGTATTCAATCCACTCAGTGTCCTGCTGTTCATCAGCCCCGGAGGGGTGTCTTGCGATCACCCAACTCACACGAAGCCGAACCCTGAAGCCAACGCATGACTGTTTCACAGTGAATGAATGCTCGCACAAACCAGAAGGCTCATGTGGAGACAAGCAGCACTCCGCCCCCGCTGGCCCATGTAGGTGGGCAGCAAGTTCTAGTTCAAAAGCTGCTCAGCAAGCATGGGGCAACTTCGTATGAAACCTCAGTAAGCCTCAGCGCCAGCCACACCAAGGGCATCACAGCCCTCAGGGAATCGCTACCCCCACCTCCAACAAAGCCCGGTTCAGCCCAACGTTCAATTTCCCGAAGTTACACAGCAGCCTGCCTGCCCTCTCCTCTGTCATATACTTTTGCTTTTGAAATGAAAACACTTCTGTCCTAGTCTGGCCTGGGAGCCACTCTTCTGACTCTTTAAGGAGACGCTGTCCTCGGAAGAGCTAATCTATTATGTGTTTAACTCTTCTATTTCCCTCCTTTCCAGCCTCCGGGGAGCGGGGTGGAGACACTTCTTGTTGCCTCTAAGTGGCAACTTAACTTCCTCAAACAGAAATCTAGTAATTAGCTTAAGAGAAAAACCTCTGATTTGCAAGAAGCCAGCAGTGGTTTTCTGGACAATCACTTCACCAACAGGTCTTAGCCAAGTCTCTTAGGCTCCTTGGCAGGCACTTTTCCCTTTATACACAGAGCAGAAAACCTCAGGGAGAAAGTGTTCTTTGTGAGCGAGCTCAAGGAAGCTGTTAAGTCTGACAAGGCTTTCTTTATGAGCTGCTTTTGGTGTGTCAAAGCTGAACCTTCAGTAGAAACTGCTAGCACATCAAGTAACCAACAAATCTGCACTACTTAGAAATGTTTAAGAAGACTCAAATAAGATATAAACTCATTAAATTAATGAGAAATGTTTGACTATTCTTTCACTAGCAAAGAACCACAGTTTGAAGTTTCAATATTTATACAACTTTTTAATGATCTGAAAGTTAAACCAAGGCATCTTCTTCTGGAACAATTTCCTTGAGGCGAATCGGAGTAGGAAAGGTCTACTAGGCTTGAAGTAAGTCCCAGGGCCTGGGACTCTATCATTAGGGACGATCTTAAGGACACAGAGAAGGCAGATTACCTACAGGAAAACAATTAGACCTCTGGCAGAAGTCTCAGCAGTCAAAAGACAATGGTATAGCACCTTTGAAGTGCTAAGACAAAATAACCATACAAAGTGAGGGAGGGATCAAGTTTCACTTCCATCCCTATATTCCAGTCCAACTGCTGACACCATTTACCAGAAAATCTTTGTATTATCACTTTGTGGATTTTCTGGCTTCTCTAGTCTGTTCCGATGACCTCTTTATCTATTTTGGTAGTAACACCACACTGTCTCAATCACCAAAGCTTTACAAGTCTTGTTACTCAGCAACAAATGTAAGGGTTATTACTTCCATCAGGACACAGGAGGCATTAGATACCTTTGGCTGACATGGTGATTCAAAAGCTCTCGCTTCTGCATCACTTTAAAAAATACAACAGGCATCAGTCAACGAGCCATTCACAACGTCCCCTCACACGCCCATGGCTCCCCTTCCTTCCCCCTGGACCCTCCACCAGGAAGCTGCTCCTGGTGAGCTGGTCCCTCCCTGGAGGTCTGTGTGCACCTGTCACCTGCTCAGTCAGCAGCCACTCCTGCTGGCAGCGCCCCTCTCCCCGCGCTGCTCCCCACCCGGCCAAGCGGCCTTCTCATACTCATTTTTTGCTCTCTGCGTTAGAAATGGTGTGTTCTCCATTGCATTTCCAAGTCCTAAAATGGGCCTGGCACTCGGTAAACGCTCAGTAAATACTTACTGAATAAATTCACCAGGAGACCAGTATGGAAAAGTTGCAGAAATAATTCTCACAGTTAGGCTTAACACAAAGGCAGTTTTGAAGGCAAATCTATGAAATTTCAACAACGAGCCAGGTGCTAAGGAGAGATCACACATTTAATTTCAAAGCAAAAAACCAGAAACACAGGTCAGCGTGTCTTTCTGGTCTCTTATGCATGTCACACCCATATATTTAACAACAGGTTTACAACACTTCTGCACTTATTAGCTCCTCACAGCATCTCCTTCATGCTTTTGCACTTAGCAAGGAAGCATTTCCTGTCTCCATCTGCCCTCTCCCACTAACTTGTGTAAGGAAAAAAGGTTTCTAAAAGTATTATTCTTGAAAACACGTCAGACTTTATCATATAAAAGATCTGCTTTCTTCTTTTGGAAAATAACTTCATTTAAAAACATAATCTTTCACCCATGCATGCCACACATGGATTTATTAGAGGGTAACTAATTTTTGTCCTTTTATACAGTTATGAGGTTCTCATGACAAGTACATTGGGGTGGTTTGCCATTCCCTCTACCAGTGAGGCAGAAAGAGAAGAGGAACTAAAGAGCCTCTTTTTCTTTTTAAAGAGACTCTTGAAGAGGGTGAAGGAGGAGAGTGAACAAGCCAGCTTAAAACTAAGGATTAAAAAACAAAGATTACGGCATCCGGCCCCATTACTTCAAGGCAAATAGAGGGAGAAAAGGTGGAAGTAGTGACAGATTTCCTCTTCTTGGGCTCTAAAATCACTTCGCATGGTGACTGCAGCCGTGAAATCAGATGTTTGCTTCTTGGCAGGAAAGCTATGACAAACCTAGACAGTGTGCTGGAAAGCAGAGGCATTACCCCACTGACAAAGGTCCGGAACAGTCAGGCTGTGGTCTTCCCAGTGGTCACACACAGTTGTGAGAGCTGGACCGTGAAGAAGGCGGAGTGCCCAAGAATTGATGCCTTTGAACTGCAGTGCTGGAGAAGACTCCTGAGAGTCCCGTGGACTGCAAGGAGATCAAACCAGTCAATCTTAAGGGAAGTTGACCCTGAATACTCAATGGAAGGACTGATGCTGAAGTTGAAACTCCAGTAATTTGGTCATCTGATACAATCAGCTGATTCACTGGAAAATGCCCTGATGTTGGGAAAGATTGAGGGCAGAAGGAGAAGAGGGCGTCAGAGGATAACATGGCTGGATGGCATCACTGATGCAATGGACATTAACTTGGGCAAACTTTTGGAGATGGTGAGGGATACAGAGGTCTGGAGAGCTGCAGTCTATGGGGCCACAAAGAGTCAGACACAGCTGGGCAACTGAATGACAACGAAACTAATTTTTATTTACCTTCCCATAAAACCTTAGACAGTCCCTAAACTAAACTAGTTGAGGGACCTCCCTCATACTTCCACTGCAGGGGGGCATGGGTTTGATCCCTGGTTGGGGAACTAAGATCCCATATGTCTCACTGTGGCCAAAATTGTTAAAAATTTTAAAACAAACCATTTTGTTTTTAAAATGATGCACCTCTCAATTGTCACTATGAAATTCCAAAGAAACTCTTAATTAATCTGTTTCTATTGTCCTCTAAATCCAGACGTTTGCGGAAGCCCTGCCTTCCCACATAGGAAGACAGCAAGATGGTTAGGCAACCAGCTATGTGGCTTGGGGCAAGAATTTTACTGTTTCTTTATCTGCAAAACACAGGGATTGTACCAAATGATTCTAAGACTCCCAGCTCTGAAACCAAAAATTACAGTAACAATGACATAAATATTTAATTCATCCTCAGCTCACACAACTAAAGACTGACAGGCAAAGCTCAAAACAAATCTTTATGTTGTTGTGTTGATACAACAGATGAATATATACTTATTGTCCAAATTCTAATAAGTCCACAATATTTAAAATAAAAAATAATAAAGTAGAAAAAAAAAGAAAGACACTTCCCTTCTCTTCCTGCTCCCATTCTCAGTCCCCTCTATCATCATAATGAATAGATCCCTCCAGATCCTTTCCTATGTGTTTTACATACAGACATGTAACCTTGCTTTCAAACCCTAATATTCTAAATCCAAATTCTCTGTTCTCTTCAAAACGAGAAGTTTTATTTTCTACTTCCTTTGTGATTCTCCACAATATGCTTATATTCTATACCCAATGGGTATTCAAAAACCCTTTTGATACTCAGAGTTGCCGAGCGTGGATTTGGGCCCAGTAAAATATGCTTTCATATGACCCTACGCATGGAAATTCCCAGGGTCCCCTTCTTCCTTCCTAGGTCCAGTCATCTGCACCATATTTCCCCAGTTCTGCTCATCCCTGCAGAGGCTGTCCTCACACGGCACACCCCTCCAGAGTTCACGGGGCTCATCTAGTAAACAGAAAACTAGTTCCAGTAAAACCAGGAAACTGGCATCAGATGCAACTTGTACTTTCACTCTGGGGAGTACTAAACTCTTGCTTCCTTAAGTTTTTTTTTTTAGTTTGGAGGCTGAAATTTTCAAAATAGTTATAGGCATGCCTCGTTTTATTGTGCTTCACGGATACAGTGTTATTTTACAAATTGAAGGTCTGTGGTTTTTATGTAAAGTCTGCTCCAATTTAAATTTATTGAGGAGTGTTTTATGACCAAGAATACAGTCTATCCTGGTGACTGTTCCATGTTCACTTGTAAAGAATGTGCTCTGAGCTGCTGTTGGGTGGAGTGCTCTGTAAACATCACTTAGATCACAAAGCTGGATGGGGCTGCTCAGGTCTGCTACACATCCGCTGATTTTCTGTCTGCTACTATTACTGACAGTGGGGTGTTGACATCTCCAACTAGAATTGCAGATTTTTCAACTTCTTCTTTCAGCTATGTCAGTTGTTGCTTCATATGTCGTGAAGCGCTGCTGTTAAGGAACACGATACACATTTAGGACCACTATGCCTTCTCACTGAACTGACGCTTCTGTCATTAAATACTGTCTCTCTGGTTATTTCCTTGCTCAGAGGACTGCTCTGATATTAATATAGCCACTCAGCATTCTTTCTTTAGTACTTTCATCTACGTTTGGCTGTGCTGGGTCTTTGCTGCTGTGTGGGCTTTTCTCCAGTCTCAGCGAGTGGGGCCACTCTGCAGCTGCGGGGCAAGGGCTTTTTATTACAGCGGTCCCCTTGTTGCGGAGCAGGGGCTCTAGGGCACGTGGGCTGCAGGAGCTGCGGTGGCACCACGGGCTCGAGGGCGCACGCTCAGGAGCTCTCACACAGGCTTAGCTGCTCTGCGGCGCTGCGACCTTCCTGGGCCAGGGATCGAACCTGTGTCTCCTTCACTAGCAGGTGCATTCTTTACCACTGAGCCACCAGGGAAGCCCTCAGCCTTCTTTTGATAAGCATTTACATAGTATATTTTTTCATTCTTTGACATGTGATTATATTTAAATAAGTTTCTTATAAACAACAAATAGTTGTTTATGAGTTTTTTCTCCATCTCAATAATTGTTTTTAATTGATGTGCATAGATCATTTTCATTTAACATAATTATTGGCATGTTTTGATTTAAGTCTATGATTTTATTTGTTTTTTGTTTGTTACTCCTGTTTTTCCTTCTTCTGTTTAAACTTTCTTGATTTTCGGAGAACTGTCTCAACATATTTTAACATTCTATTTTGGTATGTCTATAGTAATTTTTTACTATATCATGCTGTACAGGGGTTTTAAGTGGCTGCTCTAAGGATTACCATATCAAATGTGGGAGATATACAAATGCACACAGGCACATACATATACACACACAACTTTTCAAAATCTATTTAGACTCAGCATTTAACCTCTTCAAGCAGAATGAAGAAACCCTACTACCTTATAGGTCCCTTACTCTCCCCTCTTACATTATAATTTTTTTATATACTACTCCATGTGTATAAACTGAAAACTCGATCAGACAATAATTTTTTCTGTCAAATATATTTAAAAAAAACTCAAGAGGAGGGAAACAGCCTAGTGTATTTACTATTATTCTTCCTTCATTACTGGTGTTCCAAGTTTCCTTCTGGTATCAATTATCATTTGTCTAAAGAACTTCCTGAAGCAATTATTTAGAGCCAGTGTGCTGGCAATGAAAGCCTTTAGTTTTCCTTCATCCGAGAACATTTTTATTTCACCTTCTTTCCTAATAGATATTTTTGCTGGATAAAAATTCTAAGCTGACAATTCTTTTCTTTCAACACTTTATATGTGCTGTACCAACATCTAGTTTCTGATGAGAGATTTCCTATCATTCAAGTAATCGTCCTCTACAAGTAATGTGTCATTTTCTCTGGCTGCTTTCAAGATTTCTGTCTTGAGTTTTTAGATGTTTGATTAGAATGTGTCTGGGCATGGATTTCTTTGCTCTATCCTGTGCAGGGGGCGGTCACTGCTGGAGTCATTAAGTTTTCCTTGTTCAGTGCTAAACTATTTGAGAGATTTCAGATTAATTCATAATTACTGTATAGCAAGGAAATCAAACCAGTCAATCATAAAGGAAATCAACCCTGAATATTCATTGGAAAAACTGACGTTGAAGTTGAAACTCCAATACTTTGGCCACGTGACGCGAAGAACCGACTCACTGGAAAAGACCCTGATGCTGGGAAAGACTGAGGGCAGGAGGAGAAGGGGACGACAGAGGATGAGCTGGTTGGATGGCATCACCAACTCATCGAACATGAGTTTGAGCACGCTCTGGGAGGTGGTGAAGGACAGGGAAGCCTGGCAGGCTGCAGTCCATGAGGTCGCAGAGTCGGACATGACTGAGCAACTGAACAAAGACAACAATTCACAGCCACAGATTTAAAAGACTATACAGTGGTCTTAAACGTTTGGGGAATTAGATCAGTCAAACCCATGCCCTATTAATCAAGAAAAGAAACAGCAATAGTTTTAATTTTCATACAAAAAATACAAACTCCAGAGCCAATCTGCCCAAGTTCAGACCATAGTGTCACCACTTTCTGACTACCTCGCAAGTCACTCAACCTCTCTGAGCCTCAGCTGTCTCCCTGATAAAGCGGAGATGACAAAACAACATAGAGCTGTTTTGTCTACCTCACAGAATTCTGTGAGGATAAAATGAGTTAATATACATAAAGGGTTTAGAATAATGCCTGGCACATAGTAAGTACTATACGGATGCTAACCATTTTGGTTATTTTAATTGACTACAGAGGCTTAAGAAAAACCAACTTTATAAATTAAACTTTAATAAGTCAATACTGATTAAAATATAGATATTTGTAAATACTTCTCTTAAATACAAAAGCCTCGTCTTAGTCTGCAGAAGCCCGCTAAGCACAGTGAAGCCCCAGGTGGCTGGAGCCACAACTCGGTTGCCCTTGCGTCTCTCACAAAACCCACGTTCTTATAAATCACAGATACTAACGAAACAGGTGAGTACGGTGATGGTCCATCCCAGCATCCACAACACAGAGATGACTGAGGCAGCAAACCAGAACAGAGGTCGGCCAGGACCCCAACGGCAGGGCACAACAGCAGAGTCCTCATGCATGTTCCGGCACCTAGCCAACACTGATCCCGATCCATTTTTCTTAATAATTTTGCCAGAATACCTAGATTGTTTGAGAGCCAGTCAGTCAAAGTACTCTCAGAAAACCCTCAGAAAACACCCTGAGAGACCTGTCTGATGACCCAGTGGTTAAGACTCTGCGCTCCCACTGAAGGGGATCCAAGTCCGATCCCGCGTGCCACATGGTATGGCCAAGAAATTTTTTAAAAAGAAGAAAAAAAAAACCACTTAGAAAATTGTGCCTATTTTCAGAGTGTTAAACACTGTAATGCTCTCTTTTAAAGTAATGCTGGGTGCTCGCTTCGGCAGCACATATACTAAAATTGGAACGATAAAGTAATGCTGGATTTCTGGAGGCAAGAGAAACAAGTTCAAACATTGCATTTTTAGTTGCACTCCACCAGAAGGATGGCTGTCAGGTACTCTTTGGGTGGGACACTCAGGCCACGCTTCGGAAGTAGCTTGGAAGCAACCCCCCACCCTGGACTCACGGGCGTGTCACACGCCAGCCAGGGCCCCAGCTCCGGGCACACGAGCACGCCCACCTCGAAGTTGTACTTCCTCATCTGGCCGTGCTGCCGGCAGTACAGGTAGAGCATGCCGATGCTGCTGCCCACCGCGATGTAGTCGCCGTTGGTGTCGAGGGCCGTGAGGTAGACCACCAGCGAGCGGAAGCCCTTCTGGATCCTCGTGGGGATGGCATTCAGCAGATAGTAGAGCGGGCAGAACTCTCTGAAGGTGACCGGCTCCGACACAGACGCCATGGCCAAGGTCTGCACCGCTGACCTTCAGGCAGGACGAGAGATCTTAACCGGCATCTGGGGAAACCTGGGGCTGAAGAACAAGGCATTGTAACGCTTTCGATGTCCAGTCATGCAAAGACAAACCGGGTTTCACAGTGGGAATGAGGGACTTTCAGGTGGGTATAAATTATAGTCAGAGCTTAATTCCACAGAGAAGGTAAACCAAGTGTCATTAAGATTAATTCTGAGGACTTCCCTGGGGTTCAGTGGGTGCAAATCTGCCTGTCAGTGTGGGGGACACGGGTCTGATCCCTCGTTCTGAAGATTCCACACGCCGATGCACCACAGGGCTCGGTCTGCACTTGGGAGCCCTCAAGCTGCAACTCCCGAGCCCGCACTCTGGAGTCCGCGCTCCACAGCAGGGGAACTCCTGTGACGAGAGGCCCGGGCACCACAACCAGAGGAGTCACTGCTCACTGCAAGCAGAGGGAGCCCGCACAAAGGAACGAAGACCCGGCATAGGCATAAACAAATAAATGAACAAAATCACAAGTCGAAACTCACTTCAGTATTTCCTGCCCCCTGTAACTTATACCGTGATAAATGGTGGGGAAGGGGTGGGAAGAATAGTAAATATAGCTCTGAATCTCAAGCAGCGTATGATCTAGTCAGGGAGGCAAAAGAAACTGAAAAGACACAAAACCAGATACGACCGGTGCTAACCTGTGGGTCTCAATGAGAAGGAGAGAGCAAGCATGGACCAGAGAGTAGAGAAAGCTTCTCTGAAAACACTGGAAACTCTGAAGCCCACCAGGAAGCAGAGAACATGGAAAAGAGGAATTCCCTGGCAGCCCAGTGGTTAGGACTCTGTGCTTCCCCTGCAGGGGGCATGGGTTCAATCCCTGGTTGGAAAAATAAGATCCCACATGCCATGCGGCCAAAAAGATAATAATAATAATAATGTGTAAAAGAAACAGTAAAGACCCTGTACTAGGAGAGCAGTGGGCCAGTCCAGACGGAGGAATACCATGTGGAGGTGGTGAAGAAACGCCCACAGCCTCCTCAGCCACACAGCTCCTCCCCTGTGTCACCCTGACACCCACACCTCTCGGAAATGTGGATTCAAAGCTTCCCTTGGACTTCTCCAGGGGTTCAGTGGTAAGAAATCTGCCTGTCAATGCAAGAGACACGGGTTCAATCCCTGATCCAGGAAGATGCCACAGAGCAACTAAGCCCCATCGCCACTACTGAGTCTGTGCTCTCAAGCCCGGGATCCGCCACTGCTGAGCCCACACGCCTGAGAGTCAGCGCTCTGGCAGCAAGAGAAGCCACGGCAGTGAGAAGCCTGCACACCACAGCGAGAGCGCCGCCCCTGCTTGCTGCAACTAGGGAAAGCCCATCCAGCAGCAAGACCCAGCACAGCCATAAACAGGTAACTTAAAGAAAAAAAAAGCTTCCCTCAATAAAGATGCTCAGTCATCACACAGTGTTATAATCTATGAAGCGCTCACTCATCCATTAAATCCTTAACCTACAAACTTCTACATGAGCTACTGAGGGCCAGAGGACCACAGGACTTGTCCAAGGCCCATGGACAAGACCTGAATCTATGCCTTTTTGCCCTTCAAGTCCTGCAAGTGAAAGTTTCTCAGTCATGTCTGACTCTTTGCGACCCCATGGACTGGAATTCTCCAGGCCAGAACACCGGAGTGGGTAGTCTTTCCCTTCTCCAGGGGATCTTCCTGCCCCAGGAATCAAACTGGGATCTCCTGCAGATTCTTTACCAACTGAGCAGTCCTGAGCCCTTTCCACAGGACTCTGCATCACACCCCCACCCCTGCTGCACTTTCTCCACACACTCTCTTTCTCTCCTGTTGATGGCCTTCTCTTTCTGACCCCCCACTGGTGTAAGCCACCCCAAAAGCAGAGCCCACACATCCACCTCACTCACCCTTCTAGCCCCTGGCACCCAGAAAAGGTTCAGGTACATCAGAGGCACCAGGTATTTATTGAACAAATGAATGAGTTATGAAAAGGGAAAATTTGCAAGGGAGGAATGAGTGCAAGAATGGAAAAGAAGCAAAATCTCACTTTTTTCTCCAGTATGGCCCTAGTTCAACACTGGAATAAAAATCCTCTAGACTGTAAGGCATTTTCAAATCCCTATTTCATCTGACAGTCATAACAGACAAGACGCACAGTGAAGCAGGCAGGGTAACTCACAAGCACGGCTCCTGTAAGTAAATAACAGCGTCCCTCTGTGCTGAAGAAGGGCTTCCCTGGTAGCTCAGCTAAGAATCTGCTGACAATGCAGGAGGCCCTGGTTTGATTCCTGGGTCGGGAAGTTAACCTGGAGAAGGGATAGGCTACCCATTCCAGTATTCTTCAGCTTCCCTAGTGGCTCAGACGGTTAAGAATCCACCTGCAATGCAGGAGACCTGGGTTCGATCCCTAGGTTGGCAAGATCCCCTGGAGGAGGGCAAGGCAACCCACTCCAGTATTCCTGCCTCAAGAATCCCATGGACAGAGGAGCCTGGCGGGCTGCAGTCCGCGGGGCCGCAGAGTCGGACACGACTGAGGACTAAGCACAAGCGACGGTTGAGAACACGAACGCGCCCTCTTTCAGCAGGAGCTGAAGCACTCTGGGAGGTTCAGAAACGTGCCTAGGGCCACATGGATTCAACAGCTTTGCTGCTGTTCAGGCAAGAGGCTACTACAACGGAAACTCTGACAGTGAATGTCGGTCCTGGCCACACAGCAGCGCAGTTCATAAGCTGACAGCTCTAAGGGCAAAGCTGCCTTAGCTAAGCAACGCACACGCTCCCCAGCCCTCGCTTTGTCTAAGCACTCCAGAGAGGCGGGCAAGACCCGCATGACCCCAAATCAAGTGAAAACGAATGGTTATCAGGCAAACTCTAGAGAGAACAGCCACGGTCAGTCACCTCGGGAGAGCACACAGACCGTTATGAGGACATGGGACATGAAAGCCAAAATAACAGTGCAAATAGCAATAATGGTAACAGCAAGCATAATGACTTAATGGAAACTATTTCAGCACAGGAACTCATTAAATCCTCACGAAAACCTTCACTGACCACTGTCACCCCCACTTCACTGGCGAGAAACGTGGGTGTCGCTTCCAGTCTCCTCTCCGTCTCCACGGGGAAGACCGCGCAGGAGCAGGAAATGCTGTGCTTCCTTCACGCGTGTGCGCTCAGACGCGCCCCAGCTTACATGGAGCTTTTAAAATTAAACTTTATTTTTTACAAGTTAGAAGTGTTCTCTACCGGGACTTCTCCGGTGCTCGGGTTGAGAACCCGCCGCGCCACAATGAAGACCCAGCACAGTCCCAAACAAGAAATAAGTAAAAAATAAACGTTTACTCTCAAAAAATGTGGAAATATAGGAAAGTGCAAAGAATGAAATAAACACCACTCATAATCCCATCAGAGATATGCTACATTATAAATGTGTATAGACAAACAGACTTTTATTTAATAAATCATGAGCATTTGCCACCTCATTAAATATTCCCCTAGAATAAGATTTTTAACGACTATACTTAAAAAAATTACACAGAACACAGTAGACTCAAAAACCAAAATTTTCCCGGTGTTTTCATTTCTGCTCTAGCCGATGAGGTCTCGGAGGAAGCAGGCACAAGTGCCAAGCACTTCACAAAAGTCAGCGAATGTTACTTCCTCCTTTAAAGCCTTTTCCCTCAAAGTAGCTCTGTCAAATTATGATATTTAGGTTTCAAAAACCCATTCACTTGAATTGACACCATTCGCTGAGAGCTCCACAATCTCCACATGGGAGCTTGGAGACTGCAGTCTGGTTAGAAGGGGGCAAAGGATTCGCCTCAGAGCTGTGCCCGCAGGGCAGGCACACTGTTCTAACGCACACGACACGCCTGTTGGAGGCGGCCTAGGAGATGCTAGAGGACAATACAGAAGGTCAGCGTCCCTGGGCCATCTCCTTGGCCGAGTCAGTGATCACACAACCAAAAGCCACTTCAAGTGCCTGAGAAGGGCCTACAGGACCCACCTGCCAAGCACCGTTAAGAACGCTGGTAATTCTACAGCAGGCGACAGGCAGCTGATTGAAATTATCCAAGCTGAAATCCAGCATCCATCTGATCTCCCTCCCTCCCTCCCTCCCAATACAGCAATCCCTCACCGTGTTCCACCAGCTCTGTCTCCCAGCTGCCTCCCGCTGGCCCCTTCTCACCAGCCCTGTGGCCATGCCCGAGATGAAGCCAGCACCCCTCTCACCTGGACCACCCTGTGGTCCTTGGAACAACTGCTCTCCTGCTTCCATACCTGCCCCCGGAGTCGAGGCTCACACAGAGCAGGCACAGCGAGCTCTCCGACTTCATCAAAATTAAAAACTTTTGTGCTCCAAAGGCATCATCCAAAAAAAAAGAGACAAGATGGACTTCCCTGGTGGTACAATGGAGAAGAATCTACCTGCTAAAGCAGGGGACATGAATTCCATCCCTGGTTTAGAAGATTCCACAAGCCATCTACTGAGCCTGCATGCCACAACTACTGAAGCTCACGCGCTGAGAGCCCACGCGCCGCAACAGGAGAAGCCACAGCAGTGAGAAGCCCTGCAATGAGGGGCAGCCCCCGCTCACCACAACTGGAGGGCGCCCGCGCGCTGCAGTGAAGGCCCAGCACAGCCAAAAAGAAAGAAAGGAAATGAAAAGAGGGGCTGCCCTGGTGGCCCAGTGGTTGAGACTCCGCGCTCCCAATACAGGGGCCCAGGTTTCACCCCTGGTCAGAGAACGAGGACCCTCTGTGCTGCAACGCGCAGCCAAAAAGAGAGAGGGAAAAGACAACCAACGTACTGGGAAAGAGTCACTTATCTGACAAAGGACTTACATCCACAATACATGAAAAATTCTTAAAACTCAATAATTAAAAGATAATTTTCAAGTGAGCAACTGAATAGTGGGATCTGAATAGACATTTATCCACAGAAGATATACAAATGGCCAATAAGCACAAGAAAAGATGCTCAACAACATTAATCATCAGGGAAAATGCAAACCAAAACCACAACGACATTATCACTTCACATTCACTAGGATGGCTATAATCAAGAGACAGATAAGTGTTAACAAAGGTGTGGAGAACTGGAACCCTCATACATTGCTGTTTAGAAGCTCAGTTGTGTCCGACTCTGTGGTCCCACAGATTGTAGCCTGCCAAATTCCTCTGTCCATGGAATTTTCCAGGCAAGAATACTGGAGCAGGTTATCACTTCCTACTTCAGGGGACCCTCCTGACCCAGGGATCAAAACCACATCTCTTGTGTCTCCTGCATTGGCAGGCGGGTCCTTGACCACTAGCACTATCCGGGAAGCTCCACACACGCCTGGTAGAGAATAAATTAAGGAGGCAGTCACTGTGGAAAAGTCTGGCAGTTCCTCAAAAGGTTAAACATATGATATGTTTTACATAACAAAAGGTTAAACATATGAATTACCGTATGACCCAGCAATTCTACTCCTAATTATATACCCAAGAGAAATGAAAACATGTCTACACAAAAAATTAAATAATTTCAAAATATTACCATTCATAAAACCAAAGTAAAACAACCCAATTGTCCGTCAATTGATGAATGGATAAACAAAACATGGTATATTCATACAACAGAATATATTACTCAGCAATAAAAAGGAATGAAGTACTGATATACACTATAATATGATAAGCTTTGAAAACATTATGCCTAGTGAAAGAAGCCAGACATGGAAGACCATATATTGGATGATTCCACCAACATGAAATATGCAAATGGTGACAGTAAGCCAGTTTACAGACAGAAAGTAGATCAGTGAGACTGCCTAGAGGTGGGAGGAGAAAAGGGTGAGGTTGGGGATGGTTGATAAAGGGTATGGAGTTTCTTTTTAGGGAGGTAAAATGTCTTAAAATTGATTGTAGTGGTGGCTGCATAACTCTATGAATATCCTAAAAACACTGAATTGGACATTTTAAATGGGTAATATACATAATGTGTGAATTCTCAATGAAGCTTTTACCAAAACAACAAGAAAGTATTAGCTCTCCAACACTCACTCAAGACAAAAAGCTTCAGTAAATCAAAAATAGAGGGGAACTTCCTCAACCTGATAAGGAATATCTACCAAAAAATCCAACAACTAACATCATACTTAATGGTGAGAAACTCAAAGTTTCCCCAACTAAGACCAGGTACAAAGCAAGGATGTCCCCCTCTCATCACTCCTTTTCCATATCATACTGGAAGTTCTAACTAATACAATAAGACAAGAAAATGTAAGACTGAAAAAGAAGAAATAAAATTATCTCTGCAGAAGACATGTTCATCTGTGTAGAAAATCCAAAATAATAAAACTCCTGAAACTAATAGCCAATTATAGCAAGGTTGCAGAATATAAGAGTAATACACAAAAGTCGATCACTTTTCTATATAGGAGTTATGAACAAGTGGAATTTTAAATTAAAAACAGTTATCATTGACATTTGCATCCCCCCAAATAAAATACTTAAGTATAAATCGAACAAAATATGTAAAGAGCTATACAAGGAAAACTACAAAAGTCACAGGAATGAAATCAAAAGAACTAAATAAATGGAGAAGTATGCCATGTTCATAGTTAAGAAAATTCAATATTATCAAGATGTCAGTTCTTCCCAACTTGATTTAGATTCAGTGTAATCCCAGTAAGTTATTTTGTGGATATCAACAAAATAATTCTGAAGTTTTATAGAGTCAGAAGACCCAGAACAGCCAACACAATATTGAAGGAAAAAAAAAAAGAAAGTTGGAAGACCGATATAATCTGACTGCAAAACTTACTATAAAGCACCAATTATCAAGATAGTGTGGTACTGGAGAAAGAACAAATAAATCTACAGAAGAGAAAGTGCAGATATAGACCGCATAAACATAGCCAACTGATCTCTGACAAAGAAGCAAAGGCAATACAATGGAGTAAAGATAGCCTTTTCAACAAATGGTGCTGGAACAACAGGACATCCATGGGGAGAAAGGTGAATCTAGATACAGAATTTACACTCTTCACAAAAATTAACTCAAAATGGATCACAGACCCAAATGTAAAACACAAAAACTATTAAACTTCCAGAAGGCAATATAGAAGAAAACCTAGATGACTTTGGGTATGGTGATGACATTTTAGATACCACCACCAAAGGCAGGATCCATCAAAGAAGTAACTAATGAGCTAGATTTCATTAAACTTAAAAACTTCTGCTCTACAAAAGACTATGAAAATGAAGGTGAAGGCAAGTCACAGATTGGGAGAAACATATTTGCAAAATACCTACCTGATTAAGGGCTGCTATTCAAAATATACAAAGAACTTTTAAAACTCAAGAACCCAATTAAAATATGGGCAAAAGATCTTAACAAAACATTTTACCAAACAAGATATACAGTTATCAAATAAGTCTATGAAAAGATGCTCCACATCATATGTCATCAGTAGAATGCAAATTAAAACAAGATACCACTATAAACTTAGTAGAATGGCCAAAATCTGTAATACTGACAACACCAAATACTGGTGAGAATGTGGGGTAACAGGAACTCTCATTCATTGCTGGTGAGGATGCAAAATGGTACAGCCACTTAGGAAGACAATATGAAGCGTTCTTATAAAGCTAAACATAATCTTATCATATGATCCAGCAATGCAGCCCTTGGTACTTATCTAAAGGAGTTCAAAACTTATATCCACACAAAACCTTCACCAGGATATTCATAGCACCTTCAATCATAATTGTAAAAATTTGGATGCAATAAGGATGTCCTTTAGTAAGTGAATGAATAAGCAAACTTTGGTACATCCAGACACTGGAATATTATTCAGCACTAAAAATAAATGGGTTATTAAATCATGAAAAGACATGGGGAACTTGAAGTGCACGTTACTAAATGAAAGAAGGCAATCTAGGTTGGGAAGATCCCCTGGAGAAAGGAAAGGCTAGCCACTCCAGTATTCTGGCCTGGAGAATTCCATGGACTGTATAGTCCATGGGATCGCAGAGTCGGACACAACTGAGCGACTTTCACCTTCACTTTGAGGGAGTATAAGGAAACATCTGCAGCTTCCCCTCAGTTTTACTGTAAACCTAAAACAGCCCTGAAAAAGGGTTTTTTTTTTTTTAAAGTTCTTTGAAAGAAATGGGTGACTCTCATATCACTCACCCTATTCAAAATTTTTCAGTGGGGCTTCCCAGTGCTTTGAGAGTTAGCCAAATACCTTTCTGTGCCCGACAAGGCTCTGTGTGGTCTGACCCCTTCCCAGCTCCCCCATCACACATCCACCTCTCCCCACTCATCCTCTAAGCTCTGGCTCTACCACCCATTCACTCCCTCCTCTGGCTTCAGAACTGACTATCCTCCCTGCTCCCCACCACCATTCATCTCACTCCACACATCTGGCTTCAGAAAGACATCCCCTGACCAGACCACTGACAGTGTCCATCAGTCCCCACATCCCTCAACTTTTCATCTTGTCTTTCATAATTCTCATCACACTTTTAATTACTTTATTTGATAAACAGTTTAATGATCATCTCACTCATGAGACTATAAGCAACACAAATTCTCTCCTGTTTACCAGTGAAAAGCCTAGTACCTAACAACACCTTTGGCATGGAGTAGATGTTCAATAACAATCTGCTCAATGAAAAAATTTAAGAAGTTAACTTCAGGTTTTACTGCAAAAGAATATTCTCAATCCAATCTATAAAATCAATAATGCTTCCCTAGTCATGGGTAGTTCCATTAAATACATAAAAACCACAACATTCTTCCTCAAGACAGGATAACTCCCTCCCCCATTATAACCACAATCCACACATCTAGAAGGTGGTAGCTGACTTCACACGGACTGATAGCACCCAAATACCTGATTGGCAGTTTTTAAAAATCATCCACTTGGTACAATGGTCTAAATCATCCACTTAGTACAATGGTTATAAGTTACCAAAGCACCCTGACAACTCTAATGGTTTAAGGATTCTCTCCAAAATCTCTAGGAAGTGATAAATAGTCTCCCTGTTGTACAGTCTATTTTTAAAGTCTGGCTACAACATCCACCATTCTTTTAAGTGTTAAAATCTTATCAGTTCAGTAGCTCAGTCATGTCACTCTCTGTGACCCCTCGGACTACAGCATGCCAGGCTTCCCTGTCTATCACCAACTCCCAGAGCTTGCTCAAACTTAGGTCCATTGAGTCGGTGATGCCATCCAACCATCTCATTCTCTGTCGTCCCCTTCTCCTCCTGCCTTCCAATTTTTCTCACCATCAGGGTCTTTTCCAATGAGTCAGTTCTTGGCATCAGGTGGCCAAAATGTTGGGAGTTTCAGCTTCAGCATCAGTCCTTCCAATGAATATTCAGGACTGATTTCCTTTAGGATGGACTGGCTGGATCTCCTTGCTGTCCAAGGGACTCTCAAGTGTCTTCTCCAATACCACAGTTCAAAAGCATCAATTCTTTGGTGCTCAGCTTTCTTTATAGTCCAACTTTCACATCCACACATGACTACTGGAAAAACCATAGCTTTGACTAGACAGACCTTTGCTGGCAAAGTAATGTCTCTGCTTTTTAATATGCTGTCCAGATTGGTCATAGTTTTTCTTCCAAGGAGCAAGCATCTTTTAATTTCATGGCTGCAGTCAGCATCTGCAGCGATTTCGGAGCCCAAAAAAATAAAGACGGTCAATTGTTTTCATTTTTTCCCCATCTATTTGCCATGAAGTGATGGGACCAGATGCCATTCTCTTAGTCTTCTGAATGTTCAGTTTTAAGCCAGCTTTTCCACTCTCTTCTTTCACTTTCATCAGGAGGCTCTTTAGTCCTTCTTTGCTTTCTGCCATTAGGGTGGTGTCATTTGCATATCTGAGGTTATTGATATTTCTCCTGGCAATCTTGATTCCAGCTTGTGCTTCATCCAGCTCAGCATTTCTCATGATGTACTCTGCATATAAGTTAAACTAGCAGGGTGACAATATACAGCCTTGATGTCCTTCTTTCACAATTTGGAACCTGTCTGTTGTTCCATGCCCTGTTCTAACTGCTGCTTCTTGACCTGCATACAGATTTCTCAGGAGGCAGATAAGGTGGTCTGGTGTTCCCATCTCTTGAAGAATTTTCCACAGTTTGTTATGATCCACACAAAGGCTTTGGCGTAGTAAATAAAACAGACGTAGATGTTTTTCTGGATCTCTCCTGCTTTTTCGATGATCCAATGGATGTTGATAATTTGATTTCCAGATCCTCTGCCTTTTCTAAATCCAGCTTGAACATCTGAAGTTCATGGTTCACGTACTACTGAAGCCTGGCTTGGAGAATTTTTAGCATTACTTTGCTAGCATGTGAGATGAGTGCAATTGTGTGGTAGTTTGAACATTCTTTGGCATTGCCTTTCTTTGGGATTGGAATGAAAATTGACCTTTTCAGTCCTAGACTGGCTGAGTTTTCCAAATTTGTTGGTATATTGAGTGCAGCACTTTCACAGCATCTTTTAGGATTTGAAATAGCTCAGCTGGAATCCATCACCTCCACTAGTTTTGTTCCTGGTGATACTTCCTATGGCCCACTTGACTTTGCGTAAAATCTTATGGCTGAGCATAATGAGATGGAGGCAGTCATTTACCTTTCAGATTAAATTTGGTCACTTCCCTGATCCCAAGCCTGCTGGTTAGCCAGTGCTCAAAGGCTTCCGTCTGATCAAAGCAAGAAGTTGAGCATTTCACCAAGGCAGCCTGTATCCAGCTTCATCTCAGGCCACTCTTCCGTCCACATACCCCACGCTGCAGCCACAGTAGCTTGCCACCACAGCCCCGAACACCCACGGTTTCTGCAAAGTCCCTTTCGCTCCTTCCCCCACACATATCTTGTAAGGACACACTGGCCACAGGAAGCCTGCAGACTCCCTCTGACACCTCGCTGGTCTCTCTCCGCCTTCACAGAACCCTATGAGGGCAGGGACCACATGCTTTGCTCTCAGTCCTCCTCCGTGGCTTCCTGCCAGCCTTCACCTACACCCTGCTCGTCTCCAAAGGACCACCAGGGAGTGTGGTACAATCAACACGTATCTGTTGAATCACTCTCTCTCTAAACACTGCCAGAATTCCTGAGGTATGACAGAACAACACAGAACACCACTCCACATCACTTACATCCATCATTATGCAAACATTCAGTGGTCTCTTTATGTCTGGGGCCAAAGAATACATTCATTTAAAATTGACACACACTTTGAATGACAGCTCACTTCTGCCTCAGCAGTTCACAGAGCCATGAACTACTCCCCTGGATTCGACCACGCTCTTATGCTCTTCTCTATCTAGACATCTCTCCAGGCCTGACTCCAGACTTGCTTCTGCTAGGAATAACTGTTCTCCAATCCATTCTCCACTTTTCTAAGTTCAGTCAGCTGCTCTGCCTCATGCCTGCTTCCTTCCCTTTTCCCCACTAAGTTCTATCAGTCATTTTCTCCAAACTACACAGAAGCTAAGATGAAATGAGGCCTTCCCCAAACTTAAAGTCTAGTTTCTCTTAGAGAAAAGGGAAAGCAAATCCAACAGGAGCCAATCTTGTGCTGAAAAAGACAATGTGGCTACAAAGTAACTTAAACCTAACAAAAGCTCCTTACTAGTCACTCTTTCAGAAGAGGATCACCCTTATTCCACCACCAGCCTTCAAGCCAGTCCTGAAAACTGGAGCAGAGCATCCCCAGTACCTACACCTGCTGATTCTCAAGCTGGAAAGTTCCCTGGGGGCAGAGGCTGGGTCTGCTGGTCCACCACAGCATCTATAGAAGCTGGTACTGTGGCTGGCATAAAACAGGCCCCAAATAACTACCTGCTGAATGAACCAACAAGGGATGTTAAAAAAAAAAAAACAAACAAACTTCAGAGCTTTATCAAGGTGCACTGCAGCTTCTAAGTGAGAGAAAGTACAAAGTGCTCTGCAGCTCAGGGGACCAGGAGGGCTGGTGAACACAAGGGCTACAATGACTTTGTCCCCAGATTCTGCCCATGATGGGATCTGGGTTTGAGGATTTCCAGAACTCCTTTCCTTAAAAGTTTTCAAGACCTTGACTACTAGGAGGAAGTCAAGTCCAAGTGCAACTGATCGCTCCAGCAGATAAGGCAAGGGTGCTGCCAGGCTGTTACCCCACACTCTGCCAACAAATGTTAACAGAAGCAATAGGACGGAATAAAATTCCTTAATCTCAGCAAGAAAATGGATGAAGAACAAAAAAGCAGAGAAAAGTAAGTAGGGTGTGTGGGTAAGGACCGCAGGGGCTAGCCAGCCTTTATTGAAATGCACAGCGCCGGTGCTGAGCAATTCACAAGCACTGACCCATTTAATCCTCTCACCCAGTCAGGGCTGGAAACTATTATCAATCCCTACTTTACTGACGATGAAACTCAAGTTAAAGGAGACATCACTTGCCCTGAGCACACAGCTAGGAAGGGGCAGTGCTATGGGACGGGTCTGACTCCGGGGTGCCGCAGAGTTCAACCTGCACTCACTATCTTGCCTGAGGCCTTAAAGGGCTGAGAGGCGAGTCGCTCACTTATCCATTTAACGAACAGTTAATAGCATCGACTGGGTACGAGCCAAGGCCTGGTGCCAGGCGCTGGTGGGCGGATGAAGAGACCGGGACTGAGAGGCTGTGGGGGACAGGGCGCAGGGTCCCTCAGAAAGACCCTGGAGCTCGGCACCCGGGCCCGGCGGGGTGCGAGGGCGCGGCCCGGTAGAGGGAAGGCGCGGAACCTGAGGGGCGAGCGAGCCGCGCGCGCCGGGCGGCGGACCCGCGGCGCCCAGAGGCGTGGGCGACGACGGCTCCCTCAGCCGGCCGCCCGCCCGCTTCTGCCCGGAACGGGGCCCGACGCTTCGTGCGCCACGGCCACGGCCTCGGCCACCCGGCGCGGGCGAGGCGGGGGTCGGGAACGGGGGCGAGACGGGCAGTGAGACCCTGAGGCGCGGGAGCTCGGCTCGGGCGGGGGAGCGCGGGGCCGGGCGGCGTGGCGGGACTCACCTCCCGCGGCAGCCCCTCCGGACTCGTCGGCCCGGCCGGGCCGGAGGAGGTGGGGATGGACTCCGGGCCGCGGGGACTGCCGGGAGCCCGTTCCCTGGGCAACGGGACGGGCACCGCCGAGGAACAGCCGGCTCCGCCGCCGGCTAGAGCGGCAGAACCCTATCTAGGGGCGGTGGGCGTGTCGGAAGTGACGCTAGCTGACTTCCGGTGCTGTGGGCGGGGCTTCGGGTCTCTTTCCCGGGATCCCTGCGGAAGGCATGGAAGGTGCGTGGCAAGGGTCAGTTTCCCCAAGCGGAAGGGTGCGAGTGGTGCGGTTTGGTCTTGGAGCTGGACCCGCGGCCGGAAGTCTCCCGAGCTGCGTGCCGATTCGTGCCTGGCCCCGGCACAGCCTCCGCAGTCGGCCTGGAAGTCAGTTTTGCCAAAATGATACACAGGAGCGTCAGCAGATCCTGACCCTGAAACTGTCGTTATAAATTAGCACCAGCAGATCGCTTTCCCTGAAATCCCGTCAGTCAGAGTTCCCGGCCACAGAGTTTCCTGCTTGTAATACAAGCTGTCATTCAGCGAGTGCTCACTGAGCCTCACCGCGATCCCTTGAAGTGTCAGCAGGTGGGAAGTCGAGGCTTGGAGAGAATAAGGAAGATACTCGCTATGCTGCTGTCCTGCTCTGTGGCTGATACCTGATCTCATTTGAGTTCCTTGAAGTCAGAGCGTTGTTTTTGGTTCCTAAATATGTGCTGTGTTATGGGGCAGACAAATGATGACTCTCACGTGCTCCTCGCCCGCAAGGAGCCCCTACTCGGTGAGGGAACTCCTTAGAAGATTGTGGTACAGGCGGTAAGAGGTTTTTTCCTCCATTTAACACGTTCTAGTCAGCACCTACTATGTGCTGAGGGCTTCGTTTGTGGCTCAGCTGATAAAGAATCCGCCTGCAATGCGGGAGACCTGGGTTCGATCCCCGGGTGAGGAAGACCCTGTGGAGAAGGGAACAGGCTACTCACTCCGGTATTCTGACCTGGATGATCCCATGGACTGTATAGCCCGTGGGGTCACAAAGAGTTGGACAGGACTGAGTGACTTTCCTTCACCATGTGCTGAAGTTGTAAGAGGGAACAGGACAGCCTTAGTCACTACTGTGGTGGAACTTAGTCAAGGAATGTATTAGGCATTAAACAAGCAAGTACATTGCATAGGTGAGTGTCATGAATGAAGCTTAATGAAGTCGAGGGTGTTCAGGTGTAGAGTGCAGTGAGTCCTAACCTAACCTTGGGATCCAAGAAGACTTCTTTGTGGAAGGACTTTCTAAAAACCTACTTCGGGTCGTGTAGCTACTCAAAGCTTCCTGCTTGCTTTTCATTGACTTGAAATAAACCCAAACGTCTTATCTTGGCCTCTAAATTTCTGGCTGTCTTGACTGCCTCCTCAGCTACCACTCCCTCTCTCTCCTTTCCATTCTAGCCACATAGGTCTTGTTTCACACTCACCAAGCTCATTCTCACTTAGGGTCCTTGCTGTTGACTTCTTATCATTTAGGTTTCAGCCTAAATGACAGTGTCTTCGGGGTTCACTCTTAACACAAGACCCTGTTTTATTCTCTGGTGTTTATGATGTAACTAATGATCATAGGGACTTCCCTGGCGGTCCAGTGGTTAAGACTCAGTGCAGGGGACTTGGGTTCAGTCCCTGGTCTGGGAACTAAGATCTCACATGCCGCATGGTACAGTCAAAAAGAAAAAAAAACCAAAAACCTGATGATCACCTAATTGTTATCCACCTCCTCTTTGGAAAGTAAGTTCCATGAAAATGGTCCTGGTCTATGTAGTTTGCTCACTTCCTCCCCCATGTCTGGTGTAATGTAGGCACTCAGCAAATACTGGACAGTTGTCTAAATAAAAAGTGAATGAAAAAAATCAATGATATTTAAAAGTGAAGCTCCTGGGTAGCCTAAGGATGGGGGCTGGTTGTCAAGGGGGAGCCACCCATGTGATTAGAGTTGTAACTTTCAGTCCCACCCACCCCAACCACCATCTCCAACTGGGGGAGAGAGGCTGGAGTTAAATCAGCCCCAGCGGTGACTCATTTAATCAGTCGTGCTCATGTAACGAAGCCTCCATAAAAAAACAAAAGTGAAGGGTTGTGAGAACGTGCATGTTGGTGAGCGGGTGGGGGTGCAGGGAGAGCGCTCTGCTCTCCTGCCCGCATGTGTCGCATCTCTCCCATGGGAGCCTAGTAAAGAGAACGTTTTCCTGAGTTCTCTGTGAGCCACTCTAACAAGTTAATCAAATCTCAGGAGGGGGGCCTTTGGAACCTCTGATCTATAGCCTGTAGGTCAGAGGCACAGGTGGCAACCTGGACTTGAGGCTGGCATCTGAAGTGGAGGGAGGGGAGAGGAGTCTTACAGGACTGAGCCATTAACCTGTGGAATCTGATGCTGACTCCCAGTAGACAGTGTCAGGCTTGAGTGCATTGCTTGGTGGTGGTGGAAAAAACATTGGAGAGGCCCTTGCGGTAACACATACTGTGTTGGATACTTGCCATATGCCAGGCCCTCACAGCTTTGCGTATATTATTTCATCTTCACATCAACTCGGGAGTAGATGTGGTTTATCCCCATTTTACGGATGGACACTTTGAGGCCTCGAGAGGTTAACTAACTTACCCAAGATTGTACAGGTGGCTGTAACAGAGCTGGGATTCAAACCCAGTCAATCTGGTCTTTAGAATCTAGACTCCAACCTATTGTGTGTCCTGGATTCCTAAGGACCTCTCTGAGAATTTAGACCTTATCGTGTGGGTCATGAGATGCCTTTGTAGGATTTTTTTGGTTTTTTGGCTGTGTTCTGTCTTAGTTGCAGCATGAGGGATCGTCGATCTTCATTGCAGCATGCAGGATCTTGATTTGTGGCATGTGGGATCTAGTTTCCTGACCAGGGCTTGAACCTGGGCCACCAGGGAAGTCCCGGAGGGATTCTAAGTAGAGAAGGGAGAGGGATGGGAGAGCCAGACAGCCTGAGTGGTCTGGGTGTTGCTTTCCACAGGAGCTGGGGTCTGGGTGAGTATCAGTGTACGGATAGCATTATTCTGAGGAAGGAAAGAACTTTCTAGCAGAGAGATCTACACATGCAGAGAACTTTTCAAGAGTTGCCAGTAGTTGATTTTAGCTAGCGATCGAGAGGCTTCAAGGTGGGGCTGCAGTGAGGCCAAGAGGGAGCCAGGTCCTGAAGGTGTTTGGACCTCCTCCTGTGTTGGCAGCGTCGAGACCATCATTGTGTCTCTGGGGTCCAGTCTTGTCAGTCTTGGAGTGGCTAGCACCAGTTACCCACAGGGCTCAGAGCAAATGTCGGGTATTAGAGTGCCTGAGGCTAGAGAATGGGAGTGCCAAGGCAGGGGCGTCAGAGCCTGGCAGCAGAAAGTTACAGCTCCGCCTCCATCCCGACCTTTGCAAGTGGTCAGAGTGCTCACCATGTGGGAGACCTGGGTTCCATCCCTGAGTTGGGAAGATCCCCTGGACAAGGAAGCAGCCATCCACTCCAGAATTCTTGCCTGGAGAATTCCATGGACAGAGGAGCCTGGCAGGCTACAGCCCGTGGGGCCACAAAGAGTTGGACAGGACTGAGTGACTTTAACATTCACATCAGAGTGCTTGGGGTGAAAGTGTGGAGCCATTAGGCTTCGAGAGAACTTAGCTTTATCTGCCGAGACTTTAAAGGTAGAAACAATTCTCTTTGTCTCATCCTAGGAACTTTCACATTCATCCGCATGTCTTCGTTTCAACAACACGATCTGTCCTGTCTATGTAGTGTTTTAGATAGTCTTACTGTCGCAAATCATAAGGACCATTTTCCCCCCAGCTGTGATCATGAATTTCACAAAGTGATGTTTCTCTTCCTCCCTGTCAGGAAAGACTGTCGGAACTGTAACGCCAAGAAAACCTGTCTTATCTGTCAGTGCAAGAAAAATTAAGGACAATGCGGCCGACTGGCATAATTTAATCCTGAAATGGGAAACCCTCAACGATGGAGGTTTTGCTACTGCAAGCAATGTTGCCAACATGAAAATCAGTTTGCTGTAAGTACCGGCAGAGCGTGTTCTGCGCGCTTCCGCCTTAGCGATGGGGCAGACATTTCACGGGTCTTTTAGAGTGGGCCAGGTGGCCTCCAGCAACATGGATAAATAAAGCGAACAAGCAACTGCTAAAACAATGCGCACAGGTATGAAATGCACGTGCATTTTAAAAACAAAAGTATGCTATAAGTTGTTCGTGGTCACATCTGCATGTCAAATGATCAAAGTGGATTGGGAGGAGACAGACTCAGGCGCTGGTACCTTCTAGGAGGACTGAGTGGGACGGTAGGGCAGGACCACTCCATCTCCAGAGTGCTGCGTTTTATTTCTGCGGTGTTGTGACTATCACTAGAAAATACATCGATTTGGTCTTTTTGTCCCTGTTCTTGGCACATGGCTCTTAAAACCCTTATGATTTCCTTAGGGACCCGAGCTATGGAAGACTCTTTAGTTATAGTAATATTTGTTCTTTGGTCCTCCAGTTCCTGAATTAGCTCCAGAATGATGTGCCCTGTGGTCATCACAGTCCCCTTTCTAAGACGTCCGAGTCTGTGTTAATAACGGGGCCTTTGAAAAACCCCTCAGAAGGGGGACACCAGCCATGCGATTGGAGTTGGCACTGTCAGACCTGCCCCCTCACCTGCACTCTGGGGAGGTTGAGTTAATCAGTGACGGCCAAGCATTTAATCAATTGTGGCTTCATAAGGAAGCCTCCATAAAAACCCAGGACAGGGTTTGGGTAGCTTCTAGGCTGGGAACCTGAACATTTCCCTGTGCCCTTACCCCAGATGCCCCAGGGAGAGAAGCCCCTGGGCTTGAGACCCTCCCAGACCTTGCCCTGAATCTCTCCCTATGGTGACCAGGAGTCAGACGTGGAGCCAGGTGCTCAGAGCTCCCCACGCTGGAGTGTGATTTCCCTTAGCTAGTTCTTTTAAAAAGACAAAAATATTATGAAGAAACTGTTTTTGCCAGTTCTGATTGAAAGATTTGCTTTATTATTCTTTGCCCTTCCTGTATATATGTTTTTAGTTTGGGTTTTTTTGTTTTTGTTTTTTTTTAATCAGCCTGGCTTACGCAAGGCCTCAAAAAATTTAGTCAATACTCAAGCTTGTTCCTACCCATGGAAATATTTTAGTAAAAGGTGAGAGATTTAAATGACCTGAAGAGAAACATGAGTGAGGATCTATATATAACAGTTTTAATTTCTCAAAGTTGCATATCTTTGTCTCCTGGCCGGAGTCTAGAGTCTTAACTTCTTGGGCTGGACCCCTGGCCCTCGCCAGCTCTCCCAAGCACATCAGATATGTCAGCCCTCTGGTCCCTTCTCCTGCTCAGCAGGTTCCATGAGGCAGTTCTCACCTGACTACATAAGGTGCTCTCTGAAGTTGGAGGTGGGGGACGGGATCCATTGGGAGTTTGGGACTGATACATACATGCACACTACTGTAAATAAAATAGATAACTAATAAGGACCTACTGCATAGCTCAGGGAACTCTCTGTAATACTCTGTAATGGCCTAGATGGGAAAGGAATCTAAGAAAAGCGTGGCTTTTTGTCTGTGCGTGGCTGATTCACTTGCTGTGCAGTGGAAACTGCCACAGCATTGTAAATCAAGGATCCGCCAAACATTTTTTTAAAAACTTTTTGGACTACAAAATGAACAACAACAAGAAGATCTTCTCTGATAATCTAATGTTTCATTTTTTCACTTAAATGTTGACTGTGGAGCCACTAGATTAATTTCAGGTGCCATGGGTCGCAGCTTTCCATTTACAAAACGCATTCCTAGCTGGCGGGCTCTGAGGAAATGACCGTGTCCTGCCCACTGAGGCCGCCACAGGGCTAGATTGAACTGACTTTGTCCTAGGGCAGACTCGAGCAGCGGATGGGCATATTCCTCGTATACGTAAATACCATGTAAACATGATGATGTGAAATGACACCAGTGGAAACAGTCGACGATGACGCTTGTACACGGATATTGAGTTTTCTAGGGTTCACCCTAAGGAAGGGAGGCGACCTCACGGCGTGTGTTCTGTTCCCGCTTTTCCACCTGGTCCAGGAGCAGAGACAAGATAGAATTAGAGAGCAGCGGCCTGGCTGCCGACGACCCTGCAGCAAAGGAGCACCCGGAATACAGCAGGGAGCTGGAGGCGCTGTGTGAGGAGCTGCAGACCACCCTGGACGGCTTGGTAAGGGGCCGCCCCCGTCCCCGGGCCGGGTGTGCGCAAGCGCCCGGCGGGGCCCCACACTGCCCTCGGCCAGGATTCTCTGTCCCCCCTCCGCCTCCTCGTTGGTCTCCCGCTCTGCCTGCCCCACGAACCTTGTTTCCGAGATGCTGTCCTGACCTTCCTTCTGGTCGGCGTGTCGCAGGGGCTCCCGGTCCCCACAGGAAGCGGGTTAGGCTTGGGGGCCTTTTGCCTCTATTCGGAGGCCGGCGGAGGCGAGTGGGCGTAACTGCGTTCCAGCAGAGCTCTATTTACGGCCACTGAACTGTGAATTTCATATAACTTTCATGTGTCACATGAAATATTCTGCTTTTGATTTTTTTTTTCCAACCACTTAAAAATGTAAAACCCATTCTAAGCTCAAGGAATGCACAAAAATAGACCGAGCTGGATCTGGCCTGAGAGCCCTGATCTCGTCCATAAGGGATGCTCTGAAGTGTTGTTTAACTCAAGGCTAGATGTCGGTACCTACCACACTAGCCATCACATGGACGAAACACCTCATCTCAGCCAGACACAGGGATAGGGTCTTACACATCTTAAAGACAGGTAACTAAAACTTCTCCACATAGAGCGCCTATATGTTCTAACATTTCTTGATGTAAGTGTTTCTAATGCTTTACATGCTTCCTTATCTTTTTAAACAGCATATGTTGAGTATCACTGTATTTCTTCAAGATACCACTTGTTCAAAGTTAGGATTCCACCTATTAAAAGGCAGACTATAGGTTTATAAGTTTTTCAGAAAAGAAGCACATCCATTATAAGGTGTAATGGTTTCTGAAACATGAAAGTGAGAAAAATAAATAGGGCACTGAGGACATCTTGGTGGTTTCGCTTTTACTTTGATCGAAAGGCACTACCGACTTAAGGTTATGTTGCCGTGCGGGGGGCTGTTGGTCTCTAAGTAAACAATTAGCGTTTTGTAACTGTCCTGTCTTGTGACACCGCCTTCGGGTGTGCTGTGATAAGAAACACTTGCCCGCCTGCCCAAGCCCTTGCACGTGGTGCTCGAGCGGAAACAGGACAGGTCTGTGTCATCAGTCACTACATTCTAAGCCCCACTCCTAGGAAGGCTGGAGGAAAAGGTGTTCTGGGCCTGGTGTTTTCTTTGTTGTATCTCCACGTTCACTGCAGCGTCTCCAGTAATTGGGTAATTGACCTCGGCTTCTGGACCTAGGCTTCTTGAATTAACACAGGCAGAGTAATCAGTCAAATTTCCAGAAAAATCCAATTGAAAACTGACCACGTGTATTTTTTTTTCCCCCACATTAACCCATTTGACTATGGCAAATGGTTTTGTTTGGCCAAAACACCAGTGCACACATTGCTTGGAAGAGAAAAAACTGGAGGGCTGAGTTCCTACACTGAAATGTCTATTTCCTGGTCACACTTAGCTCTTAATTGTCAGTTCTTGTTGTTTCGTTGAAGTCTAGCTGGTTTCCAATGCTGTGTTCCTCTGGGCTCTAAAGCAAAGTGGTTCAGTTATCCATATGTACACATCCTCTCTCGAATCCTTTCCCATGATGGTCTGTTACAGCATTTAGAATATAGTTCCCTGTGTGTATTGAAATGCTTTACACAAAGTTAAGCACACACAGCCAGGCAGTCGTCTGTTGGTTCAACGTGACAACACTCGCACCAGAGCATCATCATCCGTGGCCTACCGGCTCCCTCTCCGCACAAAACATCTCACAAAATCCCCCAGCTGGATCAGAACGAGAAACACTTCGGACACATGCTAACATGACTTTTAACGAGATGTAAAAACCCCGGGAAGGATTTTGTTTCTAAATGCCATTTGGCTTTCTTTAGCAGGTATGTCCCTCATTTATAGACTTCGCTGGTGGCTCAGATGGTAAAGCGTCTGCCTACAATGAAGGAGACCCGGGTTCAATCTCTGGGTCAGAAAGATCCCCTGGAGAAGGAAATGGCAACCCACTCCAGTATTCTTGCCCGGAGAATCTCATGGATGGAGGAACCTGGTGGGCTACAGTCCATGGGGTCGCAAAGAGTCGGACACGACTGAGCAACTTCGCTTTCACATATGCACACCACGCTGGGGAAGGAGGGCTTGGGAGGAACCAGGGGAAGAGGTGTTCACCTCCCGTTTCAGGCAAGTCAGGAGTGACTGACTGGTTTTGCTCGTGCGGGCCCAGTTCTCCCTGTTCTCCCGTGGCTATCTGGTGCCACGGGACCCCATTCCTCAGCCCCGCTGACCGCGCAGAGGAGGGGCGACCTGGGAGGGTGTCAGACCTGAGTCAAGGTCCAGAAAACCCAGCCTGATGGGCTGAGCAGGTGACACGTCCTGTCCCCGGCCCCTCCACCCACAGCACGTGGCCTGGCAGGGCAGCCGAAAGTGGCCGCTAGTTTTGAGGTGACCGCATGGCCCACAGTGGCCCTATTTCCCAAGGCCTTCCTTCAGACAAAGCCTGGGCTGACCATGGGTGCTAGTTGTCAGGCCCCAAAGTTCTGTGCCCCAGTGGATTTATTCTGTTTTAAATGGAATAAGTGGTTCGAAGGACGTCCCTGGTGGTGCAGTGGTTAGGACTCAAGTTTTCACTGCTGTGGGTTCAATCCCTGATTGGGGAGCTAAGATCCTGCAAGCTGCATAGCATGGCCAAAAAAAAAAAATAAATAAAGTAGTATGAGAATTAGCTCTCACTCAGTTTCAAAACCAAAGTTGATGTTATTAAGGATATTGATATCATTATTCCTATTTTCCTCCAGCCTTTGGAGAGAATGGTTTCCCAGGCTTGACTTGACCTTGAATCTGACCTTGGTGGGGGGTGGAGGTGTCTGTGTCCGTCAGCTAGAGGAACATTTCGCAGTGAGGGCTGTTGCCGTTAGGAGGGACATGGAGCCACGAGCGTGTCACTTCGGTGCTGCGCGCATGTGACTTTAGTGTCGTTACTGATGAACGAGCCCCGGGTGGAGCTGGCCCCTCCGGCCCAGGCCCGAGTCTCCCGGGTTCCCTTTGCTGCCCTCGGGTTGTCAGCTCCTCTTAGTGTTAGGTGGCAGCGGGGAGCTGCCGCAGGACACAGAGGGCTGGGCTGGGGATTGGGTGTCCTTCCCGAGCTCAGCAACCTTGAGAATTTTCCCAGCTGTCGTCCGGAAATGATGAGTCCTGCCCCCTGGGGTTGGGCCAAATGAAATATCGAACCTGGAAAGATTTGGGAACAGAGTCTGGTCCTTTAAAAATTAATGTTAGCTAAATTTAGTGCAGTCGCTTCAGAGGTAGTTGGAGAGTGCTCGAAGGACCAAGTGTAGGGGATTAAGATTTTGACGACTGATACAGCTTGCCTCACACCCCCGCCCCGTGTATATAAAGCTAACTCCACACTTGGGACCTAGAGCTGTGGTCCAGTAGACCTGCCATGGGGCTTCCCAGGTGGCCTTAGTGGTAAAGAACCTGCCCGCCAATGCAGGAGACGTGACAGACACGGGTTCGACCCCTGAGTTAGGAAGATCCCCTGGAGGGGCGCATGGCAACCCGCTCCAGTATTCTTGCCTGGAGAATCCCATGGACAGAGGAGCCTGGTGGGCTGCAGTCCGTGGGGTCACACACAGTTGGACGCGACTGGTGTGACTTAACACGCACGCGCACAGACCTGTGCTGCTGAAATCCGAAAGCTGGGTCCCTGCACGCGTGTGTCTTACTTCACAAACGCTGCCGTAGCTCCGACCAGGCCCCCGTGCCAGCAGGCACTCCGTCGGGCCGGTCCCGACAGCAAGCTCCTGGCGTGCACCGAGGCACCGTCAGCGCCTCGTGGCCGCTGCCTCCTCCCTGTGTGCTGGGCTGCCTTTCGTTATTACGGCTTTATCAACAAGGAAACCAAGCCTCAGAGGTTTCAGTGAACTTGAAACCAAGCAGGACGACGGAAGCCTTTCTGGTTTGTAGGCAAGAGCCCAGTCTCGAGACCTGCCTGGTGGTCCAGTGGCTAAGACTCCGCGCTCCCCGTGCAGGGGACCCGGACTGGGGACTAGATCCTGACCGGGGAACTAGATCCCACATGCCAAAGCTACAGATCCCATGTGCTGCAGAGAAGATCAGAGATCCCAAGTGCCGCAGCTAAGAGCTGGCACAGCTAGATAAATAAAAACGGGGCTTCCCTGGTGGCTCAGTGCTAAAGAATTCGCCTACCAAGGCAGGAGACACGGGTTCGATTGCCTCATCTGGGAATATCCCACATGCTGCCGAGCAGCTAAGCCCATGAGCCACAACTCCCGAGCTTCTGCTCTAGAGCCCACGCTTGGCAACAAGAGAAGCCCCTGCAGTGAGCAGCCCGAGCACCCCACAACTAGAGAGCGCCCCCCCACCCGCTCACTGCAACTAGAGAACAGCCTGCACCGCAGCAAAGACCCAGCACAGCCAAAAATCATTACATATGATTATAGTGAATAAAGAAATTAAAAAAAAAAAAAGACTCCAGCCTCCCCTGACCTTCCCTGAGTTCCAAAGGGTGGATTCCAGCCGTTGCTAATTCAGAGAGGAGCAGTCAAGAAACTACTTGAGGCAGTATTAAAGGGACCAGAGAAGCTCATCAAGATAAGACCAGACCACCTGAGCCCAGGCCCTACACACACCCTGATCTTCTTGGCAACCCCACCCTTTGAACTTGGCTGTAAAACTCCTCGTCAAATACTCCTGGGCTGCAGACACAGTTTTTAGGGCAAGAGGCTGCCATGTCCCCCTTTGCCTGGCAAAGCAATAAAGCTATTCTTTTCTACCTCACCCAAAACTCTGTCCAAGACTTGATTCAGCACTGGTGCACCGAGGCTGAGTTTTGGGCATCAAACTCAAAGGCAGTTCCCCAGCATCAGAGTGAGCTCATTTAATGCCTCTTCTGTCTCTCATTCCATAAAAGGGAGAGCCTGCCTTTCCACCCGTCTAGGCCTCTGGTGCCAAAAAATGAGTAATGTTCAGAGAGCTCAGTGAAGTGGGATTCAGCAAGCTTCCCCTTCTCCAGCACTGGAGATCCAGGGTTTACTACTGAAGTAATCCAAACTTGTGAAATCAAAGCAACCGTTTACCTCCATCTCCCAGGAAATATGCTGCACACAGAGTGAATGGTGTTGAATTATTGGACTTACGTCTCAACGTCTCAGCAGACTTACATTTCTTAGCCTTGAAATCTTCAAAGTTACTGAATCTAAGACTGAATTTCAAATAATATTCTCATAGTCTAAGTTAATATCTTTTTCAGACCAAAATACAGATGAAGATGGAAAAGCTGTCTTCAACCACCAAAGGCGTTTGTGAACTAGAAGATTACCATTACGGGGAGGAGAGAAAACGCCCCCCCCTCTTCCACACGTGGCCCACAGCCCATTTTTGTAAGTAGTTCTTTCTGCCTTATTTTCAAGGGTAGATCATGAGAGCATGTCATGCCATTTAGATCTAGCCCTCTAAAGCTGACAGACTTTGATTGAATTGACAAGACTCAATTCAGGAGGATCCATTGGGACGGAGGGAGATGGAGGCATCTTAGATGAGTGTTTCTTCTTGGCTTTAATTACCTACTAACCAGCAAAGACTCATTGGAAAAGACGCTGATGCTGGGGGAGATTGAGGGCAGGAGGAGAAGGGGAGAATAGAGAATGAGATGGTTGGATGGCATCACCGACTCAATGGACATGAGTTTGAGCAAGTTCCGGGAGATGGTGAAGGGAAGCCTGGCGTGCTGCAGTTCATGGGGTCACAGAGTCAGATATGTCTTAGCGACTGAACAACAATCAGCAGAGAATATTAAACATCATTAGAGACCCATGAAGCAAGCTGCCATTAGTCCTTTAAAGCCAATGGGTAGAATGAACTTAGCCTTCTCAGCAGAGGTAGAATTTTCTTTTTCTTTTTTTGTAGAAAGCTAGATTTTCACTTTTTGTTTAGCTTTGTTTAAAAAGTAAGTGGGGGTCACTTTAGCCTGCCCCATGGAGAAAGGCTGCTGGGAAAACAAAGTCCATTACTTAAATAAGTTGTGCAGTAAGGACGGTTTTTAGTTTTATTAGTTTAAAAGAAGGGCTAAACTATTTATTGTTGCTTTGAGACCTCACTTCTAAATAAGGGAGGAAAGGGTAAAATCACCTAATGTAAGGTGTTCATTGAATATTGTCAGTTTGAGGTGAATGTGCTCTGTATAGTGACTGTAGGCTCCTAAGAACTGCGTAGAAAAGGTTACAGCTGCTTTTTAATTCCGTGACACTCTTTTCCCTTGTTATCTGACCCTAACCTACACTGGCCGAAGTCCATCTTCCTCCCAGTTCTGTTGCTGACTCTGGCTTTTAACGCGCAGCTTTTCAAAGTCCCTGGTGGTCCAGTGGTCAGGACTTGGTGCTTCCGCTGCAGAGGGCATGGGTTCGATCCCTGGTTCGGGAACTAAGACCCCATAAGCAGCACAGCAAGGCCAAAAATACGGGTTGTCCCAGCCTTGGGCTCCCCCTGGCAAATGCCGCTGTTCGAGGGGGCTCGCGTTCCTTGCAGACGAGGTCTCCCGCCAGCTCTCCGACATGTACGGCCAGGAGCTCCGCCTGAAGCGCGTGGTGGTGGAGCAGCTGGCACACGCGACCGACCGCGACCTCGCCCTCAGCTACCTGTCCATGTGGCTGCACCAGCCTTACCTGGAGGGCAGCAGCAGGCTGCTTCTGGAGAGCATGCTGCTGGAGACGGGGCACCGCGCGCTGTGACCTCCCCCACCCCCCGGCGGACACACTAGGTGGGCGCTGGGCAGTACCCCGGGATCACGCCCCCCGGCTGCACCCCGCAGTCAGGCCCTGTGCCTGATCCTTCCACCCGCTCTCTGCGGCCTCTCCAGACACAATGATTACTGCTGCCTGCCGTCCACCTTGTCTGCACCTGTTGTGAATGTGGCATCTGTGAAGGCTTCTGCATGAAATAAATGAGTTCCTCAACTAAATGAGTGATCTGGTTTTTGTCAATTAGGTCTATTTTACATAGATTCCACTTGTGTAGAAAATCCCTGGTTTAATATTTGTATTGTTAAAATTGGGGGCTGTACATTATACAGAGTGAAGTAAGCCAGAAAGATAAAGAACATTACAGCATACTAACACATATATACGGAATTTAGATAGATGGTGGCGATAACCCTATATGCAAAACAGAAAAAGAGACACAGAAGTACAGAACAGACTTTTGAACTCTGGGGGAGAACGTGAGGGTGGGATGTTTTGAAAGAACAGCATGTATATTATCTGTGGTGAAACAGATCACCAGCCCAGGTGGGATGCATGAGTCAGGTGCTCGGGGCTGGTGCACTGGGAGGACCCTGAGGAGTCGGGTGGAGAGGGAGGTGGGAGGGGGGATCGGGATGGGGAATACGTGTAACTATATGGCTGATTCATGTCAATGTATGACAAAACCCACTGAAATGTTGTAAAAAAATAAATAAAATAAAACTAAAAAAAAAAAAAAAAAAATTGGGGGCTGTATTAGCTTTGTAACTACAACTAGAATAGGTGGCGCTAGTGGTTAAGAATATGCCTGCCAAGGCAAGAAATGAAAGAGATTTGGGTTCGATCCCTGGGCTGGGAAGGTCCCCTGGAGAAGGAAATGGCTACCCACTCCAGTATTCTTGCCTGAAAAATTCCATGGACAAGAGGATCCTGGTGGGCTACAGTCCATGGGGTCACAAAGAGCCGGACACGACTGAGTGCAGATTAGCTTTGTAATTACAAGTAGCGCCTAGAATACCTTAGAGGTCACCGAGTAAAGATCAGCGTCATGCAAATGAAAACTAGCTACCAAAACATTGCCGTCTTTGTACTTAGGCCACGACTGGCCATGTGAAATGTCTTCCGTGTCCTTCTGGTTTAAATCTTATAGTTTGGCAATATTTGCAACCAGATATTGGGGGTCAGTTCTGCCATTGCTCCCCCAGAAACAGAAGTCTGAGAAGCTTCATGCTATGTGATAAGGGATGTGTCTCATGACACTGAAGTCCTAGCAGCTCAGGAACAAGTGCTTCCCAGGCAAAGAAAGAAAATATTCCAAAAATAAAAGACTTTATGTATGATGGGGGTGTATTTGTAGCGAATCTCACTGTAAGTTGGCATGTGCAAAGCATTCCAAAGCAGCATTTCTTAGAACTTCTTGTTCCTCTCCTTTGCAGTATTTATTAAAACCCAACCATCATAATAATAGTCCGTCAGATGTCCTGCAGCCTGGAAACGGCCTGGCTGGCATTCGGCGGAAGGGGCGCCCTGCCCCCAGGGCTCCCTGCCCCGTCCCAAGCCAGGGGGGCGGGACCAGCCCTCCTTGGAGGCGTGGATCAGGTTTTAGGATTGGGATGGGGTGTGGTACTTAAAAAAGAGTAAATGTTCTTCAGGGGAGACACTGAAGAACTGCTCAGCCTTTGGAGGACAGACATTCCCTGTCTTAACACCTCATCCACGGACACCCTGGTTGCCCGGGAGAACTAATGGGAATGAACGATGCTGCTGATGCTGAAGCCCGGCCTCCGTGCACTGGCACGGAGCTGAATCTTGGGGACAGTTTGGCGTGAAGTAGGAAAGAATTGCTTTGCCAGGTGAAGGGGGCCACGCTGGGCTAATGCCCTCGAAACTGTGTATCCTGGGCTTCCATGGTGGCTCAGTGGTAAAGAATCTGCCTGCCAATCCGGGAGACACAAGAGACACAGGTTTGATCCCTTGGTCAGGAAGATCCCCTGGAGGAGGGCATGGCAACCGCCTCCCCGAGAATAAAGCCCACTCCTCCACAGCCCAGGGAGGGTGCAGCCCCCAGCCCCAGCCCCAGCCGTCCAGGGTCCTTCCTGATGGTGTCGGCCAGTGCGGGGAAGGACGGCTGTGCCCTTTCGAGGCTCCCATCTGAGTGTGGGCAAATGGCCCTCTCTTTCTCCCCAGGATGGAGCCAAGGAAAACATTCCAAGAAGAGACGGAGAGACCTCACTTGGTAAGTGGCTTTACAAGCGGGACATCGCGGGGCCGTGGCTCCTGTCCTCTGCGTCACTCTTCTCCACCAGGTGTTGGCACAGATAGCATGCTTCCCTGCTTCCCAATAAAATGCCGCCCAGGTAGCAAGCTTACATATTTATTTATTGAACCCGGAAGCAGCTTCTCGTGTGGACCAAGTCTGGTATAAAGCAGAACATCACCGAGGAGAAAGGGGACGTAGTTTTCTGTGTCTGGGGGGCAGGGGAGACAACCCAGAACCAGGGCAGCGGTGTCACCGGCAACAGCTGTCAGAGGAGCCCCGGGTGAGACGTGTCGGAGGGGGCATCACCAGGTAGCCTATCTGCCATCATCACAATAAGCAAGAGGTAGAAAAAGGTAGACAGAGAGGTAGAAAGATGTTATTCTTTATAAATAAAATGTTCATTTGTGTCAGTATTCACATTAGAAAAATACACACTCCTTGAGACAGACCTTCTCTGGGTAAAATCCACACAGATCTAGGGCTGCGGCTCTGACCCCATCTCACTGAGAGGGTTGCGTCTCCAAGCTTCCAGAGGAGCCATTCCAGGGGCCCAGCTGCAGGGCAGGCCCCTCCGTGTCCGTCAGTGTGACCACATCCCCCTCCCCAGGCACTACGGAACCCAGATGGAACAAGAGAAGCCCATCAGAGTCTGAACAACCGTCTGCTCCTCTTCCTGAGATGACAGCGTGGGGCACCCGTCGCTGAGTTCAAAAGCCACAGCCTCCCCGGTGGCGGCGCGGCCTCCAGCCCCTGGTCTGCGTGCCTCTCCGGGCAGCTGGTCGCAGCCCCTGCGGCCTGCAGGGTCCCCTCCAGACTCGGCATCTGCCCTGGCTGGGCTGAGGCCCCGGCTCAGACGCGGTGCCGTGCACACAGTCAGCTGGCACGGCATCCATGGACCACGCTTTCCTGGGCAGAGGGGCAGGGGCCTCCGGAGGCTGGGCCTCGCTGGGGTTGGACTCGGGGCTGCTTGGCTCGGAGCCACACGCCTCGCGGAAACTTCCTGCCTCTGCATTTCCAGGCTGGAGACTGAGGTGCTGCAGAGAGCCGGGCTCCCCAGGCCAGCCCCAGCGTCTGGACACTCCCTGGGGAACGCTGCCACCTGGTGCTGGGCCCGTGTCCCCGGTGCCCCTAAGGGACAGGGGAGCCCCGGCCCAGGGCACCCTGGCGCGGGGCAGTGGGGTCTGCAGGCCCACTGTAAGCTGCCCGACCAGCCAGTGCTGCCGGCCGCCGGCCCGCCTGTGCCACGCTGCTCTCGCACTCAGGAGCCAGCGTCGCGGGGCTTTCCTCGGGGCGCGGAGAGGCGCCCCCATTCACTCCAGGGGCAAAACCTAAATGGTTCGGAAAAACAGTCAGTTGTGTACTATTGTCGGTCACATATCACTATCCAAACCAAGCTAGTCCAAAGTAACTTTCCTGCCCCCGAAACAAAAGCATAAATCCTCCCTGTTACTTGGCAGCTTCCAGGAATGGATGAAACTATGAGGAAGCTCAGACCTGTGAGGCGAGGGGAGCTTTGTTCCAAACAGGTGTCAGAGTCCTCATTGTTCTCAGTGAATAAACCTGCCCTCCTGTCTGGAAGAATTAAGTCCTAGGTTCGGAAGTGGAGGAGGCCTCTTTATGTTAGAGACTTAAGGATCAGTTGCAAGGACTGATGCTGAAGCTGAAACTCCAATACTTTGGCCCCCTCATGCGAAGAGCTGACTCATCGGAAAAAGCCCTGATGCTGGGAGGGATTGGGGGCAGGAGGAGAAGGGGACGACAGAGGATGAGATGGCTGGATGGCATCACTGACTCGATGGACATGAGTTTGAGTAAACTCCGGGAGTTGCTGATGGACAGGGAGGCCTGGCATGCTGCGATTCATGGGGTCGCAGAGTCGGACACGACTGAGCGACTGAAGTGACTGACTGACTGAGGGTCAGGTAAGGTTATCAGGAAGCTGTGATAACATTTTGGAAAGTTACATAATCACTCTGAGTATGCCTGCAATACATTCCAGGTGTCTCATCGATCTGTTCTGGCTAGCACCAAAACAGAAGCTAGAACGTGTCTTGTTTTCAAATGGTAACTCTCAGCTGGCACTGACAGCCAAAGGGCTTTCATGAACGCCAAGCCACGGACTCATGTGTCCTGGGACCTGGCCTTGCTCTTGGGTCTCCCCAGCTCCTCGGGGCCCTCCCAGGTACAACCCACTCAGCACCAAGAGGCAGCTCTTCATTCCAATAAAGGGCTCAAGAAAACCCCAAAGACCCAAGACTCCTGGGGAAAAAACACTGGGAGGCTGGGGTAAAACTCTTGAGAATCCAGAGGGGTCTCTGAAACGCGGCCACAGGCGCGCCGTCCCCACCCAGCAGCAGGTCTCTGAGTCCCAGGGCGCACACCGCGAGGGGCGTCTTACCCGCATCGGCCGCTGGGGCACATGGGGCCAGCCTCTGCAGGCCCCCGTCGTCAGCAGGACACTCCGCAGGGTCCTGGGGCACAGTGTCTCTCCTGGTCCTTTTCACTGAGGCCAGCCCGTCCTCTGCAATCTAGGGAGAGAAGACCCAACCAGCTAAGACTAGGAAGAAACAGGCCAACCGGCCCCTCTTCTTCCTGGAGAAGCGCTGTGAGTCCCAGTGGTCCGACCCCAACAATTCCCCGCTGGCCGGACGGTGCCTGGCGCCCCTCGGGCCATGCCCACCTCAGTCGCCCTCTTCTGTGGACCCGCTTCCTCCAGCTCCTCTGGGGCCTTCTCCAGGCTGGTGCACGTGCAGGGAATGCAGTCTGCATGTACTTCTTTTTTCCTTAAGAATTCCTCTGTGATTCCTAAGGACTCGGCAACCTGAGAAGAAAGGGGTCCATAGAGATGCTTCACTCAAAACACAAGATTCAGAAGCATGTCCGCACTTAAGGATACAGGACTGAGTTTAACCCTGTGGCATCCCTCTGTACAGCAAGGTGCCATGAAGACAATGGGAAGGATGCAGATGAACTGTCGTCACAGAAGAATAATGTTAGTCTGACACCACAGTAACCTTCTTGCCCACTCTTCTTCCTGGATGGCATCCATGCCTGCTCAACTGGCAGGTTATAAACAGGCAGGTGACCACTGCCCACTGGGGCATCTATGTGAGGCTTAGCAAAAGACCCATTACATTTTAAAAACTATGTCATTTAAGGAGATAAAACATAGGACTTTCCTGGGGGCTCGGGGGTAAAGAATTCGCCTGCTGATGCAGGAGACACAGGTTTGATCCCTGGTCCAGGAAGATCCCACATGCCTCGGGGCAACTAAGCCCAGGAACCACAGCTACTGAGCCTGAGCTCCAGAGCCCAGGAGCCACAGCTACTGAGTCTGAGCACCCTGGAGCCCGGGAGCCACAGCTACTGAACGCAAGCACCCTGGAGCCCGGGAGCCACAGCTGCTGAGTCTGAGCACTCTGGAGCCGAGGAACCACAGCTACTGAGCCTGAGCACCCTGGAGCCCGGGAGCCACAGATACTGAGTCTGAGCACCCTGGAGCCCGGGAGCCACAGCTGCTGAGTCTGAGCACCCTGGAGCCCGGGAGTCACAGCTGCTGAGCCTGAGCACCCTGGAGCCCGGGAGCCACAGATACTGAGTCTGAGCACCCTGGAGCCCGGGAGCCACAGCTGCTGAGCCTGAGCACCCTGGAGCCCGGGAACCGCGGCTACTAAGCCTGAGCACCCTGGAGCCCGGGAACCGCGGCTACTGAGCCTGAGCACCCTGGAGCCCGGGAACCGCGGCTACTGAGCCTGAGCACCCTGGAGCCCGGGAACCGCGGCTACTGAGCCTGAGCACCCTGGAGCCCGGGAACCGCGGCTGCTGAGCGTGAGCACCCTGGAGCCCGGGAACCACGGCTGCTGAGCGTGAGCACCCTGGAGCCCGGGAGCCACAGCTGCTGAGCCTGAGCACCCTGGAGCCCGGGAACCGCGGCTACTGAGCCTGAGCACCCTGGAGCCCGGGAACCACGGCTACTGAGCCTGAGCACCCTGGAGCCCGGGAACCACGGCTGCTGAGCGTGAGCACCCTGGAGCCCGGGAGCCACGGCTGCTGAGCCTGAGCACCCTGGAGCCCGGGAGCCACGGCTGCTGAGCCTGAGCACCCTGGAGCCCGGGAACCACGGCTGCTGAGCCTGAGCACCCTGGAGCCCGGGAACCGCGGCTGCTGAGCCTGAGCACCCTGGAGCCCGGGAACCACGGCTGCTGAGCGTGAGCACCCTGGAGCCCGGGAGCCACGGCTACTGAGCCTGAGCACCCTGGAGCCCGGGAACCGCGGCTACTGAGCCTGAGCACCCTGGAGCCCGGGAACCGCGGCTACTGAGCCTGAGCACCCTGGAGCCCGGGAACCGCGGCTACTGAGCCTGAGCACCCTGGAGCCCGGGAACCACGGCTGCTGAGCGTGAGCACCCTGGAGCCCGGGAACCACGGCTGCTGAGCCTGAGCACCCTGGAGCCCGGGAACCGCGGCTACTGAGCCTGAGCACCCTGGAGCCCGGGAGCCGCGGCTGCTGAGCCTGAGCACCCTGGAGCCCGGGAACCGCAGCTACTCAGCCTGAGCACCCTGGAGCCCGTGCTCCAGCAGAGAAGCCAGTGCAGGGAGAAGGCCAGCACTGCGTCAGAGCAGCCCCTGCTCACCGCAGCTAGAGAAAAGCCCCCGCAGCAGCAACAAAGACACAGCGCAGCCAAAGAAAACAGACGTTTATCAGTTTATATTAAGTACTGCATTTGTATAAAACTACTTTGGACAACCCAAAAAACCCACATGGTATGTGACAGTGTGGATCAAGGTACTTCTTGCTATAGAAGTAGTGACTCTGAAACACTGCCCTTCTAGACAGGCAGCTCCGTCGCGGTGTGGTCAGATGTTAGGAGCAGTTAAAGCCAACATGGCCTAAGTGTTACTCTTTTTAACACACCTGACCCCGCGTTGTTCACCTGCTTCTTGCTGTCCTCACTGGTTTGTCGCACGTTTTGAGATTCTAAATGTAAGTGAGATGATACGGCATTTGCCCTCCTCTGCCTGACTTCTCTCACTCAGCATAATACCCTCCAAGCTCACCCAGGCTGTTAAAAGAGTGTAGCAAAACCAGACTACTGAAACCACGGCATTGTGAAAGCCGGAAAAGACGACTGATGATTCAGCGCCGCCTCCGCCGAGGGGGGAGGGTGTGGGGACCTGGCGCAGGCGGAGGTGCTCGGTGGGGTGAGGACCTGAGCCTCTGAGCTGGCTGCAGGAAGTTCCCCTGGATGACCTGCCCACGGGCACATGCTCTGCGCAGTGGAAGGTTTTACCCAAAGCAAGTAAAACCACGTCAGTTCACATATTTTTGTCAACGACCCAAAATAGCTAAAGGCAAGGATACTGAAATGGGAACTCTGTGAACACAACCACAGACAATAACTACTGGTCCCTGTGTAATTCATCCCTTTGCAAAAACCTACATAATGAAGAAAAGATACCACCTATTCACTGTGATCATCAGTGAGCAGGAGGATGGTGGGTGTTTCCATTTTTTTTATAGCTTATCTGCATTTCTGAGTTTTCTGAAAAAAGCATGTATCACTTTTATATTAAGAAAAAAAAAACCTCCTTGATGGAAGAAAGAGCTAAACAGAAGCTGACTATGAAGATGTCATGACTAAAATAAACCTCGTCCTCCTCTACTGAACAGTTTTCCCTTGGCTCTGGGCGGAACTTCCCACAGGAGCTTGTTACCTTACTGTTGTTTACTTCCAGGGGCTCCTCAGAACAGGGTCCAGAACTATGGAGGTAATCTTGACACATTTTCTTAACCATTTTATGCAGCTCTTCAAACTCCTTGTATACAGCTGGGAAGAGAGGTTTTGCTAGATGACCTTTTTCAACCTCAGTGAAGATAAAGATGGCAAAGAAAAAAAAAAATGTTTAAACCCAAGGCAGAGATGTAGGAAATACAGAGAGGAATCTTAAGGTGGGAAGGACATTCCTAAGCCCCGAGCCGCTGTCAGCAGACTCGGCCTTCACTCCTCAGCGAGAGCCCACCTGTGCCCCGCACTGCGCTCCGTGGGGCAGCGGACGGCCTGGGAGACGCAGCCCAGGAAACACGCCAGCCCCGCGGAGGGCCACCGGACAACGGTGGCCGGGGAACAGGACAGACAGGCCCTGAGGACCAAACAGGCACGTTCTGGGGCCAGCAGCTGGGGGAGGGCCAGGTCTCCACTCCTGGGGGTGCCTCCTGGAAGGGTGGGTGCAGGCAGCAAGGCCGCATCTCAGAGCGGGCTCCTTGGGGAGCATCCTGCTGAGCATCTCAGAGGAGGCGGCGGGCAGGGGCGTGGGTGTGAGAGGAAAGGTGACTTGGCGCCTCCCGCACACCGGGGCACGCATGCGGGCCTGCCTGGCGGCCCCGTGCGGGGCACCCGGGCGGGACCAGCCGGCTCACTTCAGCCCTGTGTGGGGAGAGGAGATGATTCCCAAGGCCTGGCTCCTTCTAAGAAAATATTTCAGATCGTCCCCTTAGTCACTCAGAAACACTAAGAAGACCCACCTTCATCAGAAGAAATTCATACACGGTCACGACCTGAGCCAGCTGAGGCAGAGCCAACTCCACTAGATCGTCCCGGTCACACTGGTGGAGAAACTGCCGGAAGCAAGCATTTGACATCTTTGAAAGAATTTCCCAGCAGCCAGCAAGTTGGTGCAACAAAAACCACAGAGGACAGAAAGTTCCCTGAAGTCTCAGTGACTAAGCAACTCTCAACTGGGAGCACTGTGCCTATTACTATATAGCTTACATGCTCACGCATAACAAGTCCTGTGATCAACTCTGCATTCAGAGTTTGACCCCCCAACAGAGCCCTGAGCGAGCAGTGGGTAGCAGACCCTGGATAAAGGCACATTTGCGGTGGGGAAATAGGTTTCTACTCCCAGGGCTCACCAACTGGTGCCAGAGCCAAAAACGCAGGCAAGTCGAGAGGCCCGCAGCCAGGAGGCCACACCAGGGTACGGTATAGGCAGGAGGGGACGAGGACCTGGGGCGGGGCTGGGCTGGGGGGCGTGGAAGACGCAGGAGGGTGCAGTCCTCAGGACGGGACTGGAGCAAGTGACGGGAAAAGAGGCGTCGTGGGCACGGTGTCCCCCCACACCCTGGACGGGGCCCAATACCGGACACCCCCAGTCGTGTGTAAACCAGGGCCCATCCCTGGGGAGCTTCTCTTGTGCAGGATCAAAAGAGGTGCTCCTCAGAGGGCCCCTGATTCTCCGCGGGACAGCACGACGCTGCAGGCCCAGACCACGCGCTCCAGTGGCCTCACTGGCCTGACCCAGGGCTGCGTCTGCCACCGCCCTACGTGGGGTGACCCGGAGCCAGCGGGGAGCGTCTCTGAGGCTCCGGTTCCTCATCTAAGTGGAGCTACTGACCCACAGGGAGCTGAGCGCAGCTGGAACCCAGCAGGAAGCGCTCCCAGGATGGAAGCCATTCGCTCATTTAGAATGTTAGTGAGCGAAAAGCATCAGAAGCCACCTGACCTCCTGCTCCTAAAGCTCACTCAGCCAGGACTTGGTAACAAGCCCGTGAGGAGGAAAGTTAATTCACCCGGGTTTAAATTTCCCGCTGGACCCTGCAGCCTCCTACGCTTTCTAGGAAAGCCATTTCCTCTCTGAAAACCACTTTCCCCTCATGTGTAGTTTGGAGGCCCAGGGCCCAGAAAGCAACTCTCTCTGGGGCCGGTTGTCTCACGACCTTATCTGTGATTTCCCTTTGCTATTTTTTTTTTTTACTTATTTTCTTTAAGATGCAGGCAAATAAATACATCCTTGCCAAAGACAATGTAAGTTTAGGGTCCCACTCTTCTATGCCAATCCAACTAAATTCAATAAACCTACTTTCAAGGGGCTAGAATGGAGATTCTAGAGTTCAAAACCCAAAACACGCTTTTATATCTTGAGACTTTTTACAAAAAAAAAAGAATCATTTCTGTTCTTTTCTAAACTGCTTCCACGCAAACCCAAGTTATAATTATTCTACGAGTTAGAAAGGCAAGCAGCTGGTAGACCTAGGAATTATTTCGGGCAATGCTATCTTTGAATAGAGCATTCATCTCATTACACATCAGGTGAACTGTCTGAGTCGATCTGGGCATTTTACTCTGAAATTCAGAAACCTAGGAGTGAGTTGCCACATACCATGCCAGAGACACGGGTTTCAAGAATGGGGCTCTCAGAGCGACGCACCTCCTGGAGCCTGGCCCTGCTCCCGACGGCCCCAGCACCCCCCGGCGGATGAGCTGCGCCGCTCTGCTCCAGGACGGCCACGCTAGGCTCTGCGGGGACCACGGAGTAGTCGCTTCTTCTAGGTCCGGGATGTCTCTCTGATCCCAGAAGGGCTGAAAAACTTCCATTTTTTGGTTCAGACACCAGCCCTTCTTCAACTTCCATAGACTGACCATTCTAGATTGGGGTACACACCCAAACCAAAATAAAAAAATCATGCTTTATACTCTGTAATGAAAACCTTAGAGCAGAAAAAATATCGTCAAAGCAAGAAACTTGTTATTCTTCTGGGCATAATCAAGACACATTAATGATAATCAATGCATCTTAAACAAAGGTTCCCTTTAAGATATCAGATGAACACCAGCCTGCAAATCTGGCCTGACAAACCATAATCATGGAGTGGTGCCCAAAATGAAACGAAAAACTCATCTGATGTCACTGGCACCTAAAAAATTGACCTGAGTTTTGTTAATTCATAATTCACCCATGACTTTTAAACTTTTTTTTTACTGGATACACTTCAAATACCATAAAAGTCATCCTTTGGAAATATACAGAGAGGTGGATTTTAGAAAATTAACCAGGCTGTGTAAGGTCAGAGTCCTAACCACTGGACTGCCAGGGAAACACCTCAACTGCTGTTTTTGAAATAACGGACTAGTGTACACGGCACACAAATGCTCACCACACACACTGGGTTTCAGTAAATAAATGCTGGCGTGGTGATGCAGATCCACGGTGACTGGACCTGCTTTGTGAGTTTCAAAAGGGGAAAAGCGGAGAGAGAACCCGGCAGGCCGCGTGTCACTGCAGACGGTCCCGGAAGCAGCCTTGTGGACCAGCGCCCCCCCGGCAACCCTTCCAAGGCCACGGTCACGTCAGCGTCAGCAAGAGCGCCTGCGATGCCTCCTGACCAGCCCTGAAGGACCAGCGCCTGTGTCCCGGGCACTGAGTGAGCCAGGCTGCCAAGCCAGGAGGCGCGCCCCTCCGTGACCACCCAGCAGCAGCGCAGACACGTGACGTAAAGCCAAGGACAGCGTGCAGGAACGGGGACACGACCACCGACAGAAAGGTTACCTGCAGGCCACGCCGTGCTGGCGCAGCCCCCTCCTCAACTGGCAGAGCTGGCATGGGTGGCTCCCGGGACGCCAGGCTGCTGGTCTCACCCTCCGTGGGGCCCGCGATCATGCTCCCGTTGGCTTTCCCAGACGGCGATGCCTCAGGCTCCAGCTGGCCGTGGCCTGGGTGAAGTTTAAAGTGCCGGGCCAGCCCCCCCTTGCCTATGTATGACTTTTCGCAAGTCTGACACTTGAAAGTTTTGGGCCTCAGGGAGCAGCTTGCTAGGTCGAAGAGTGCCTGCCTTCCTCTCTGGTCTTCATCTTCTTCCACACTCAGCTCGGCGTAGTCATCGGAGTCGGATGGGTGACCATCGGCCAAATCCTCTGTCTTGATGAATTTATAATCTTTAGCTTTATACTTGGGAGGTCGAGATATCCGTCCAGAACGTGTTTTCACTTTTAAAGACTTCTTTAGTTTCTCAGTGTGTTTTGTTTGCGAGCTGGAAATAAATAAATTTGCTGAACTGGATGAAACAGATGTGATCGCTGGCAGGTCAGAGGCCAACGGAGGGACTGCTGCAGTGCTCTGTCCACTCAGAGGCTCAGCGGCCAAGACTGTCTTCACGGGGACTGGCCGGAGGGCGGGCAGTGGCCTCTGGATGACCACGTGAACAGGAGGCGGGGGTGGGTGACTCAGGACACATGGCGGTGTCCCCAGCAGCTGAGAGCTGAGCCCCACCGCGCTGCAGTGCCCGCTGGGCGGTGGGCCTGGCCTGGCCGACTTGGGCTGGATGGCGGCCAGCGCGGGCATCGGCTTTTCCTGGCCTTTCATCTCTCCAGATCTTACCTTGATGCAAATGGCTTCCAATTGCTTAAAGACAGAAAAAGAAAAGAAGCACTGTGCTTATCAACATTTCCGCAATTTTGTTCCCATCTTAAATCCACTGCTGAAATTTTTTTCTAACTTACACATCTTATATATAAAAAACTCCACATCTATTGTGTTTACACTGACGTTTCTCAACCTTTCTGCCCAGTCCATAGTCACCTATTTTACGTCACATCTATTTGATGTTAATATCACATTTAATAGCACATCTCTTGTACTTGCATAGATAAGAAGCATTTACTTACATACACAAAAAGTTTAACTACTGACCACTCCTACATAAATGCCTTCTGATAGCACTGAGTTGGCCAAAAAGTTCATTCAGGTTTTTCTCTACAATCTTATGGAAAAAACCGAATCAACTTTTTAGCTAAACCAGTATCTACTACATTGTTTTTAAAAAAAAAAAAAAAAAAAAACCCACTCAGTTGAGCTCATGAACCATTAAAAAATATCCTTCTTTGTAGTTTTACCACGTGTGTACTTTTTCTTAGTACTCTAAATTGGACTCAGTTCAATACGTGGCCTTATTTTTTTAAAGCTTTCAGTGAAATTCTGGAAATCAAAAAAGCCATAAAGAACTATGCAACTCAGGTCCCCACCACCTACGTTATGCCACGCCACACTGCTAGACTGGGACGTCCTCTGGCCCCCGCCTGCGTGCCTTTTTTCGCCCTGCCCCGAACGTGCTGTTTGTCGTTTGCACGTGTTCTTTATGTCACACTTGTGCTTAGTCGCTCAGTCGTGTCCAAGTCTGCGACCCCATGGACCACAGCCCACCTCTGTCCATGGGGATTCTCCAGGCAAAAATACTGGAGTGGGTTGCCATGCCCTCCTCCAGGGCATCTTCCCAACCCAGGGATCGAACCCAGGTCTCCTGCATTGCAGGTGGATTCTTTACCACCTGACCTACCAGGGAAGCCCACATTACACTTGTAGGTATCCCTAAAAATTAGTTCTGTTTTGATGTGTTTTCAAACACTATATAAGTGACCATCATCTCTGGTATGCTGGTGGGGTTTTTCCCTATCCTGCTTGTGAAATTCATCCGTAGGGAGGTGCATGGCCCTTGGGCGCTCATTGCTCTGTAGCAAGAGGCAACAGGTGGTCTCCCGCCCTGCGCTCTCCGTCTGCTTTGCGCCGTCACGGATCGCAGATGTGTGTGTACATACCAGGGCACACACCTAGAAGACGGGCTGCATTTCTTCACCAGCTTTTATTTTTTAACATCTAACAAAATTTTATTTAATCCTTTTGGGCCCATAGCTTGTGGGATCTTACTTTCCCGACCAGGGATAGAATCTGAACCCTTGGCAGTAAAAGAGCAGAGTCCTAACCACTGAATGGCCAGGGAAGTCCCTAACAAAATTTTAAATGCATGTGCTTTTTGACCCTGCAATCTTGCTTCTTGGATCCCAGAAGAAACGCTGGCACTGTCACAGGGATGTATGTCTAGGAGGTTGAAGGCAGCGCCGTCTGTGACAGAAAGCACCCACCACAGGGGAGGGCTGCAGCCAACTAGGTTCCACAAGTATTTTTTAAAAAGAGTATTTATTTATTTGGCCATGCTGGGTTTTAGTTTCAACACTCGGTATCTTCAATCTTTACTCTAGCACAGGGGATCTTTAGTGTAGCATGCAAACTCTTAGTTGTGACATGCAAGATCTAGTCCCCTGACCAGGGATCAAACTGGGCCCCCTGCATTGGGAGTGTGGAGTCTTAGCCACCAGACTCCCAGGGAAGTCCCCACCAAGTTACTGAGCAGTGACCTTGTGCCTGATACAACGTCGAGGGGAAGGGGGCAGCAAAACGAGGTTCCTGCCCTCACTGAGCAGAAACAAAGAGCATCTTTCTTCAGGGAGAAAAGACAGAAAAACCTCATCACCCAGAGCTGGCTTTCTCAACTCGCCACAGCTGACATCTTGGACCAGTAAGTCTGTCATGCCAGCTGAGCTGGGCAGCGTTGAGCACAGCCCCACCTCCACCCAGCGGAAGCCAGCAGCACTCCCCAAGCTATCATCATCAAAAATGTCTCCAAGGACTTCCCTGGGGGTCCAGTGGTTAAGAACCTGCTTTCCAGTGCAAGAGATGTGGGTTCCACCCCTGGTTGGGGGAACTAACATCCCACGTGTCTCTGGGCAACTAAGCTGGGGCACCGCACTCCAGAGCCTGCGCTCCACAACGAAGACCCCGTGTCCCGCAACCAAGTCCCAATGCAGCCAAACAGATGAAAACCAAAACCAAAATATCGCCTATGTGCCAAGTGCCCTCTGTGGGGCAAAACTGCCCCCGCTGAGAACCATCACTAACAGGGCGGCCACCAACAGGCCTGGACTCAACCCCTCTACCAAGGAGAGGGTCAATCAAAATATAACACAGGACAGAATGAAAACCCACACTGAAATCAAGTTGGAGGTTGGAATATATCTGTCTGCACATTATATACTTACTGCAAACAGCAGACAATTCAATATACTGGTTTTTGAGGAGGTGTGCAGAGCTGGCCCTGAGTCACTATGAATCAAATGACAACTAGCTTTACTTTGCATATCTTTTAAGAATCACATTTGTTTCTTTTTACTACCAATCACTTAGAATGTTTCTCTAAGCTCTTGAGGTATTATCAGATAATGCCAATAAAGACAGACAGAGACACACACACACACACACACACACCCCAACACAGAGCAAATCCTATTGTTTCTGAATTACCACAGAGGCAAAGTTAATCTGCTCCGAAGACTACTTTACCAAGTGGGTATTCTACCTCATACCTATTATATGTCTATTTCATTCAACAAACTTTTCCTAAGAATCACTGGGGGCAAATTCATAAACAAGTCAGGTCCCAGCCTCACCCGTGGGGAGGTGGGGTTTCCCCTGCCATGCCTGTCACCTGCAGGCCTACTGACTCAGGTCTGTACTTTGCCTCAACACCTGTACTTTCAAAAGCTCCACTGGTAAATCTGAAGGCAGACTAGGTTAACCAAGGAATGCTGACAGGAAAACACCACCGCCGTGGTGCAACAGGTGCAGTAAGAGAAGCAACAGCTCAGGGCTGGTAGGTTTCCCGGAAGAGGTGACCTCCGCAGGGGAACTTGTAGGATGAATAGAATTTTTGGAACAGATATTCTAGGTGTAAGGAAAAACATGTATGAATGCATGGATGCATGAAAAGGGGCACTGTGTGGAGGAAACCGGAAATATCTCTGTGGGGCAGGAACAAGGATGGGAGGGGTAGGAGCTGACCTGAGGGAGTGTGTTCACTCAGTCTGTACCTTCTAATCCACACCATCCTCCCCTGCCTGAGTTCTCCAATCACACCTGGGTCCCCGCCCCCATCGCCTCTCCTCTTCTACATTTCCAACTCGGACCCACCCTCCCAGGTCTAGTTCAGACCACCCCTTCTCATCCCCTTGGCCAGAAACAACCTTGCGCTTTCTCAGTGCATTTGGCTCACTGTCCTATTTAGTGAGTATCTCTAGCTTTCTGACCAGAAGTTTTCTGAGTGATGAGTCACCTCCTGGTCACGTCATAACCTCCATCTCTGTGGCCTTTGTGGCACAGCCAGGGGCAAAGGGTATTACAAGAACTGAATGCAAAACCACAGTATCATGAATACATTAAGTATTTATATCACCCCAATGAGAAGAGCTACAGAACATGATCATGCTATCCAACTCCAATTAAGTTTGCTTTCATTTTTGGGAATACATCATTTTTGAACTCTTTCCTAAATTATCTAATCCAAAAAGCCAGAGCCACATTCAACAGGCCCTGGAGTGCAGCCACGCCTGGGGGAGCCTGGGGGTAATCACTCAGCCTCTCTCAGCTTCTCCTTCATCTGTAAAATACTGATAAAAACACTTTTGTGTGGTTGCTGAGACCCAAACAGTCCAGCACAGTGCCGGATAGAGAGGAGACGGACAGACTCAGCCACCTGAGCCCTTCTGACTCCACAGACCTGCCGTGCAGGACTGCAGTGGGAGGCATTTGTTTCCTCAGCGCAGGAGGAGACAAACCTCCTACAGATGAGGAAGCCAAAGTCAAAAGAGTTAGAAGTACCCAAGGTCACACTTCTAAGAAGGTTTGATGTTTGGGCAGTCATACTTGTCTCCCCAGACTTTAGTGAGACAACTCTCCAGTCTTGATGACCAACTGGGTACGACTCTTAGCTGGCCAAATCCCTCAGTCAGAAACAAAAACATAAACTCTGTGAAGCCTGCTGATTCTATTTTCTCGACCTATGTCGTCTAACGGCAGGACCTCTGTGGCACTTTTGGAGTAAGAAGCAAGGTGACATTTACAAGCCCAGGGCTGAAAGGGGATGTGACTTTACAGGTGACATGAACGACCTCAGGCACAGATGCTACTCTGGACCCTCTGGGATGGGAAGACCCATGTTCGAGTTGCAGCTTCCTTAGCGGCCAAGAGCTGTGTGACCTGGGAATCAGGGTTTCAGTCATTAAGCGAACGTCAGGCAGCGGCCGGGTCTGTAACAGGGGTTGCAAACGCAGACGCCACCACTGCGAGCGGAAGGTGCTGCGTCAAGTCACTAGAATGTACTTCGTTCTGCCCCCGAGTCTCGGCCGGGCCACTTGCAGCACCTTCCACCTGAAGGACTCTCCACGTTGGTTCCCCTTAATCCATTCAGGTCTCCGCTCCGGTGTCAGGCCTGGGAACCCCTCACTCTGGAGCAGCCCCCAGGTCCGGCCCCTCTTCACAGACTGTGTTCAAACGCCGCACCCGCCGCAGCGCCCGGACACCGTGAGTGCTCAACGAAATCGGGACGAAACGTCTGCGAGAGGAGCCCCGGGCAGGATCCCGGCGGCGTGGAGCTGACGGTGCCGGCGCGCTGACAGGGGCGGGGGGCCTGCCGTCCCCAGGAAGCCGAGTATGGGGATGCCCTGAACTTTAACGGCCGGTCTCTCGGGCAGGGAGGTTCTAAGGCCCAAGCGGAGAAGCCTTCCTTCCCCGCGCGAGGCCTCTCGGCCCCCTCCGGGCCTCAGTTTCCCCACGGCCCCTCACCTGCGGAGGCAGCAGGCGCGGCGGGCGCGGGGGCTCGGCCCCGGGGCCGCGCTGCAGGGCGGCCTGCTGGGCCGCGTCCCGCAGCCGCCGCGCCGCGTCCAGCACGCAGGGCGGCGGCGGCGGCGGCGGCTCCGCGGGTGACTGCGCCTTCGTCACCTGCTCCAGGACCCGGCGCAGCTGCTCGGGGCCCAGCGGGGCCACGCACGCGGCGCTCCCGCGCTGGGAAAAGGGAGCCCGGCCGCCTCTGCAGCCGTCCTCACAGCCATCCTCAGCTTCCGGCTCCGCGTCCGCCATGACAGCCGACGCGGGGACTCGAACCCGGGTCTCTGAGCGCCGGCGGCTCAAATGTGCGTCACCTGGGACAGGAGCCAGCTACGAGTGCCCCTCAGGCCAAGACACCTCGGAAGGCGGAAGGCGACCGCACAGAGCCGGTCGGTGGGCGGGGGCTCAGTTGGCCCCGCCCTATCGCCCCTTCCCCGCCCCCAGGAGGCTACCCAGCCACATTGCCTCATTGCCCGGCCTTGTTCATCTGTCACCTATCACCCCAAGCAAGAGGTGTCCAGCAAAAAATCTTCCAGGTTCCAGAGTTCCTGGTCTAACATCATATTGTCCAAATGCTCTCAGCGTCACCTGAAGACCCTGTCTGGACCCGCGGAGGCATGGGTCAGCAGTGACCTGCGGCAGGGGCTCTGGGTGCAGCAGGCCTGGGTGCGGCATAAGCCCTCTTGGAGGAGGCTGGAGGTTAACCCCACCATAGAGTCGCAGAGCAGACGACCCACAAACTGCAGAACAGTTACACCAAATAAATTCTCACACTGTTAAGACAGTTCTAGGACCTACAACTGATCTCCCAACCTGGGGATCTGGCAAAGGGACTGAGAACCCCCAGGGGAATTTGACTTTGGAGGGCAGTGGGATTTGGTTACAGAATTTACACAGGAATGGGGAAATAGACTCTTGGAGGGCACAAACAAAATGTTCTTTACACCAGGACCCAGGAGGAAGGAACAGTGACCCCACGAGAGACTGACTCAGACTTTCCTGTGAGTGTCCATGAGTCTCCCGCAGAGGCAGGCGCGGGTCAGCGGTGGCCTGCTGCAGGGTCAGGGGCACTGAGTGCAGCTGTGCCGCACGAGACCTTTTGAAGGGGGTTGCCATTATCTTCGTCATGGCTTCCCTCCTAACTCGGTTGGTAAAGAATCTGCCTGCAATGCAGGAGACCCAAGTTCGATCCCTGGGTCAGGAAGATCCCCTGGAAAAGGAAATGGCAACCCACTCCAGTATTCTTGCCTGGAGAATCCCGTGGACAGAGGAGCTTTGCAGGCAACAGTTCATGGGGTCACAAGAGTCAGACAAGACTTAGCAACTAAACCACTACCATCACCACCATTATCTTCATTACCTCTGCCATAGTTTGGTCTCAGTCAAACAACAAGGAGGGAACACAGCCCCGCCCATCAACAGAAAATTGAAGATTTACTGAGCATGGCTCTGCCAAATAGAACAAGACCCAGTTTCCCCCATAGTCAATCTCCCATCAAGAAGCTTCCATAAGCCTCTTATCTTTATCCCTAAGAGCGCAGATAAAATGAAAACCACAATCACAGAAAACTAATCAAACCAATCACATGGACCACAGCCTTGTCTAACTCAATGAAACTATGAGCCATGCATTATAGGGCCACCCAAGACGAACGGGTCATGGTGGCGAGTTCGACAAAATGTGGTCCACTGGAGAAGGCATTGGCAAACCACTTCAGTGTTCTTGCCTTGAGAGCCCCATGAACAGTATGAAAAAGCAAAAAGATAGGACACTGAAAGATGAACTCCCAGGTCGGTAGGTGCCCAATATGCTACTGGAAAAGAGTGGAGAAATAATTCCAGAAAGAATGAAGAGATGGAGCCAAAGCAAAAACAACACCCAGTTGTGGATGTGACTGGTGATGGAAGTAAAGTCAGATGCTGTAAAAACAATCTTGCATAGGAATCTGGAATGTTAGGTCCATGAATCAAGGCAAATTGGAAGTGGTCAAACAGGAGATGGCAAGAGTGAACATCGATATTCTAGGAATCAGAGAAAAAGAAATGCAAAAAGCAAAGTGGTTGAGGAGGCTTTACAAATAGCTGAGAAAAGAAGAGCAGCTAAATGCAAAGAAGCAAAGATATACCCATGTGAATGCAGAGTTCCAAAGAAGAAAGGAGAGATAAGAAAGTCTTCCTCAGTGATCAATGCAAAGAAATAGAGGAAAATAACAGAATGGGAAAGGTCTCATCAAGAAAATTAGAGATACCAAGGGAACATTTCATGCAAAGATGGGCACAATAAAAGACAGAAATGGTATGGACCTAAAATAAGATATTAAAAAGAGGCGGCAAGAATACACAGAAGAACTATACAAAAAATATATTCATGACCCAGATAACCACAATGGTGTGATCACTCACCTAGAGCCAGACATCCTGGAATGTGAAGTCAAGTGGACTTTAGGAAGCATTACTACAAGCAAAGCTAGTGGAAGTGATGGAATTCCAGCTGCGCTATTTCAAATCCTAAAAGATGATGCTGTGAAAGTGCTGCACTCAATATGTCAGCAAATTTGGAAAACTCAGCAGTGGCCACAGGGCTGGGAAAGGTCTGTTTTCATTCCAATCCCAAAGAAAGGCAATGCCAAAGAATGTTCAAACTACTGCACAATTGCACTCATGTCACACACTAGCAAAGTAATGCTCAAAATTCTTCAAGCCAGGCTTTAACAGTATGTGAACCATGAACTTCCAGATGTTCAAACTGGATTTACAAAAGGCAGAGGAAGCAGAGATCAAATTGCCAACAACCGTTGGATCATTGAAAAAGCAAGAGAGTTCCAGAAAAACATCTATTTCTGCTTTATTGACTACACCAAAGCCTTTGACTGTGCGGGTCACAACAAACTGAAAAATTTGTTCAAGAGATGGGAATACCAGACCATCTTACCTGCCTCCTGAGAAATCTCTATTCAGGTCAAGAAGCAACAGTTAGAACCAGACATAGAACAGACTGGTTCCAAACTGGGAAAGGAGTACATCAAGGCTGTATATTGTCACCCTGCTTATTTATCTTATATGCAGAGTACATCATGTGAAATGCTGGGCTGGATGAAGCACAAGCTGGAATCAAGACACCAATAACCTCAGATACGCAGATGACACCACCCTTATGGCAGAAAGGGAAGAGGAACTAAAGAGCCTCTTGATGAAAGTGAAAGAGGAGACTGAAAAAGTTGGCTTAAAGCTCAACATTCAGAAAACTAAGATCATGGCATCTGGTCCCATCATTTCATGGCAAATAGATGGGGAAACAATGGAAACAGTGACAGACTTTATTTTGGGGGGGGGGCTCTAAAATCACTGCAGATGGTGACTGTAGCCATGAAAGTAAAAGACACTTGCTCCTTGGAAGAAAAGCTATGACCAACCCAGACAGCATATTAAAAAACAGAGACGTTATTTTGCCAACAAAGGTCCATCTAGTCAAAGCTATGGTTTTTCCAGTAGTCATGTATGGATGTGAGAGTTGGACCATAAAGAAAGCTGAGCGCTGAAGAATTGATGCTTTTGAACTGTGGTGTTGGAGAAGACTCTTGAGAGTCCCTTGGACTGTAAGGAGATCAAACCAGTCTGTCCTAAAGGAGATCAGTCCAGAATATTCATTAGAAGAACTGATGCTGAAACTGAAACTCTAATACTTTGGCTACCTGATGTGAAGATCTGACTCACTGGAAAAGACCCGGATGCTGGGAAAGATTGAAGGCAGGAGGAGAAAGGGATGACAGAAGATGAGATGGTTGGATGGCATCCCCGACCCAAAGGACGAGTTTGAGCAAGCTCTGGGAGTTGGTGATGGACAGGGAAGCCTGGTGTGCTGCCGTCCACGGAGTCGCAAAGAGTCGGACACGACTGAGGGACTGAACTGAACTGAACTGAGAGGGAGTTCAACGTGTGCATTTTTATCAAGTGTGGTCCCCAACCCCGAAATTGCCTCCCTGTCAGCCCAGTCCTCCTGCCCGCTCACCCAGAGGGCGTCGCTTCACTCATCAGTGCCTGTTGGTTCACGCTTAGGGAATGAATGATAGATGCATGAATATGAATGAATGAATGAATGAGCAGAGGAACCTCCCCACCCCTTTCCAGACGTCAGTCGCCCCCTCTTCTTCCTTTCCCAGTCTCCCCTCCTCTACCCTCCTGGTTCCCAGTGCCTTATAGCCACAAGCACTAAGGGGGCCATAGGGCCGTAGATCAACAAATACTAAGCGCTTGTTGGGTGAGTCATCATCCCTGCCCTCCACATACAGTCTAGGCTGGAAGTGAGGAAACTAGCGTTTGCAGCATAATATGGTAAATCCGTGATGTTCATGGTTGGGGAAGCTGGGGGCCAGGCTTATTTATACCAGAGAATTTTCCAGTAACCTTTCTGGTAATTTTTCTCTCAACTGGACCACCATGATCATCATTCAGCAGCATCATCACCATCATCTCATCATCATATCATCTTGCATTCACTATGCTCTCTGCAGTGTCTAACTTAATTCATTAGTAGCCTCACTAAGGACTGGCCAAAAGAGAGATCAGATTTATGGAATTTGTTCCAATTTCTTAATCCTTTTCTTCTTTCATTAAAAAAAAACAAAAACTTTTTAATGAAAGACTTTCTCATCCTTTCATCCTTAAATGTCAGACAGGTCCTCTCTGACATCTAAGAAAGAACTGTCCCCTCATCTAGAACATAGTATACTATTTATCTTTTTTGAGCCTGTCAGGGAGGAAGAACTTTCCCTCTATCCTCTTATGTTCAGTCTCTGGGGGCTTGTGAATTAAGCTGACAAAAGACAGATTAACAAGAGAAAAGACAAATATTAGGGTGTTCCCTGGTGGCTTAGTGGCTAGGTTCTGGTGTTTTCACTGTGGAATTCTGGATTCAATCTCTGGTCAGCAAACCATGCTGCATGGCCAAAATACACACCTAAACACACGAAAAAGAACAGGCAAATTTTAATATAATGTGTTTTATCAATGTACCAATGAAATTCACAGAAAAATGTGGCAGTTAGAATGTGGGGCTTATACATTATCTTAACAGGGGAAGGGATGGTGGATACAGCACTTATGGGAAAACAAACAGCAAAGGAAAGATAGATAGGCCCTTACCTAGAGTAGATGGGAGGTAAGATAGTTTCCCGACAATGCCTGCTTAGGGGTGATGGCGGCTTCTCCTGTCCAGTGATGAAAGTCAGCCTTGCCTGGTTGTTGCCAGGGAAGAAGATTTAAGACAACCGAATTCTTTTGGAAGGCTCTACTTTAGGCGGAAGAGACTTTTCAGGAGCTAAAACGGCTTCTGTTCAAAAATAAGTTTTATGCCATAGAGGTGAATTCTGGACTCTTTCAAACCTTGTTTAGGGAAAGTTATGGGCTTGGAGGGCAGCAACTTAGGCTGGCTCCTCCTCTGCACGGTCTCTGCATCTAAGAAGGTGCCTGTCATATACACCCAAGGTGTCCATGCCGAAAGCGCAGCCTCTCTACACTGGTGCGGAACCACATCTCGGAGACAGAGCTTTGGGTGAAGTAGAAAAGAATAGCTTTATCGCTTTGCCAGGCAAAGGGGGACGCAGCGGCCTTGTGTCCCTCAATACAGTGTGTCCTCCCCTGGGAGGACTTGATGAGGCGTTTTATAGCTTTAGCCCCAGGGTGGGTTGCTGACAAGACTAGAGTGTGTGCAGGCCGGTACTCCAGGGGTCTCAAGTGGTCAGTCTTCTAATCGTGGTGCTCCTCTGCGGCTTTCAGTCTTGCCTCAGGCCCTTTCTTAGCTGTTCCTCCCTCGATTAGCAACTGTTGGAATTTGTCCTTGGGACTCAGGGAAGGTCATGGAGGCTGGAGTCTTGCCTACAGACAAGACATGGGGGACAGAAAGACTTCCGGGGTCTTCCCTGGTGGCCCAGTGGTAAAGAATCATCTGCCAATGCAGGAGACATGGGTTCGATCACTGATCCAGGAAGATCCCACATGCTGTGGAGCAAGTAAACCCATGCACCAAAAACTGCTGAGCCTGAGCTCTAGAACCCGGGAGCCACAACTATTGAAGCCCGTGTGCCCTAGAGCCTGTGCTCTGCAAGAGAGAAACCACCGCCAAGGGAAGCCCACACCCAGAGTGGCCTCCGCTCTTCACAACTAGAGAAAAGCCTGCGCAGCAACGTAGGCCCAGCACAGCCAAAAATAAATTAATATAATAAAATAATAAAGGCTTCTATGCCTAGGAGCCCACAGGGTCCTGCTTGACTTCAGTGTGAAATGCAGTCTGAGTACAGGTGCCTATTCTAGGGGTCAGGAGCCCCAGGCTTTCCTTCTAACTGACTGTTCATAATAATAACGGTCCCATCGCACTTTTTAAAAAAAATAACTTTATCTATTTGTTTATTTAATTTTTGGCTGTGCTGCCTCTTCACTGATGCATGCAGGCTGTCTCTAGGTGCAGGGAGCGGGGCGGGGGCTACTCTGGTTGCAGTGTGTGGTGTGGGTGCGATGGCTTCTCTTGTCGCACAAAAAGGCTTCAGTAGTTTCGGTTCCCAGGCTCCAGAGCGCAGGCTCAGCAGTCGTGGTTGGTGCACGGGCTTAGTTGTCCGACGGCACGTGGAATCTTCCCAGATCAGAAGTTGAACCCTAGCGTCCTGTGTTGACAGGTGGATTCTTTACCACTGAGCCCCCAGGGAAGCCCTCCATCACACTTTTAGTACACAATGAGCAGCTGCCAAAGGCGGGAAGCCTGTAGTTGTGGACGTGAGCTGTTACTCACTTAAATCAGAGCTTAAGGCATATTTGAGAAAAGAATGAATGAATGATCTAGTAGATGTTCTCTTCTGGGATTTTCTCAAACATGATTGAACCTTGACGTAAGATGGCATCTACCCTTAAGAGCCTTCGCTAAACTAAAAACTCCTGGGAACTTCCCTGGCAGTCCAGTGGCTAAACCTCCATACTCCTCATGCAGGGGGCCCCAGTTCGATCCCTGGTGGGGAAATTAGATCCCATGTGCTGCAACTAAGAGCTCACATGCCACAACTAAAGACCTGCATGCCGCAATGAAGATGGAAGATTCCGCTGCCTCAGCTAAGACCCAGGGCAGCCAAATAAATAGCAAATATTTTTTAAAAATCTAAAAAATGCCTGACTTGGACTATGAGTGAGAAATTCATCCAGCTGCCCTCTCGCTACATACTGCAGAACTAAGAGTAAGAAATGTGAAGTCTAACCAGCCGCAATGGCTATCATAAAAAAATCCATAAACAATAAATGCTGGAGAGGGTGTGGAGAGAAGGGGATTCTCCCACACTGTGGGGAGGAATATAAACTGGTACAGCCACTACGGAGAACAGTATTGTTTTTTAGTCGATAAGTCGTGTCCGACTCTTTTGCGACCTCATGGACTCTAGCCTGCCAGGCTTCCCAGTCCGTGGAATTTCCCAGGCAAGAATACTGGAGTGGGTTGCCTGCATTGACAGGGGGTTCCTTTTACCACTGAGCCACCAGATGGCAAACTGAAAAAAAAAAAAACCCTAAAAATAGATCTACCATGTGCTGTGATCAGTCGCTTCAGTCCTGTCCAACTCTTTGCAACCTACGGACTGTAGCCCTCCAGGCTCCTCTGTCCATGGGATTCTCCAGGCAAGAATACTGGAGTGGGTTGTTGTGCCCTCCTCCAGGGGATCTTCCTTAGCCAGGGATCAAACGCATATCTCCAGCATCTCCTGCATCGCAGACAGGTTTTTTACCCACTGAGCCACCCAGGAAGCCCAGAGCTATCATATGACCCTACAGTCCCACTCCTGGGCACATATCCAGGAAAAAACATGGTCTGGAAAGATACCTGCACCCCAATGTTCATTGCAGCACTTTTTACAATAGCCAAGACATGGAAGCAACCTAAATGTCCATCGACAGAGGCATGCATAAAGAAAATGTGGTACATATACACAATGGGATATTACTCAGGCCTTAAAAAGAATGAATAATGCCCTTTGCAGCAACATGGATGGACCTAGAGAGTATCATACTGAGTGAAGTCAGACAGAGAAGGAAAAGTGTCACATGATATCTCTTATATGTGGAATTTATAAAGAAATGATACAAATGAACTCAAAATAGAGACTCACAGACTTAGAAAATGAATTTATTGCTGAGAAAGGCATAGTTAGGGAGTTTGGGATGGACATGTACACGCTGCTCTGCTTAAAATGGATAACCAACAAACACCTATTGTGTAGCACACGGAACTGTAGTCAATATTATGTGGCAGCCTGGATGGGAGCGGAGTTTGGGGGAGAATGGATGCTTGTATATGAATGGCTGAGTCGCGTCATTGTTCACCTGAAACTATCACAACATTGTTAACTGGCTATATCCCAATACAAAATAAAAAGTTAACAGAAAATGTGAAGTCTGAGATGTCTCTGAAAAACAAAAAACAAAATGTAGCAAAAGATTTCCAGGTGCTTCTGTCACCCAAAAGTTGGGTTCGCCTCTAGGTGAGCATGGACCCAAAACACAGCCATGTGACAAACTGAAGGAAGGAAGGATGCACTCCTTGCAGGAAGTAAGGAGAACACCAGGGCTCTTTCCTAAAGTGGTGTCAGTTCAAACAGCAAAACTGGGGAAGGCACTTGGGTGGTATATACATGTTTGTGAAGGGGCTTGAGCAGAGGAGAATTCAGCAGAGAATTGGGGCAAAGATGTTGATTGAAATCAGGATGGTCAGAAAAGGTCAACATCACGGGACCTTAGGTTCCAGTAGATCTGGTGGAGGGAGTTTAAATTCTGCAAAATAGCTCAAGAAAGTGCTTCAGGCTAATCTTTACCTTTGAAACAGAACTGGGAGTCTTTACAACGGATTCACTATCTTTGGTACTGTCACTTCTCTTGCTGGATAGCAACTTGTTCTCTTGTGCCCTTCAGGTTGTTGTTACTGAGCTTTTCCTCCTGCTCACCCCCACTTTAGGCTGCACTGTGTTTGCTCTGGGCTCTAGCTTCCTACTAAGCTAGCGCCGCTGTGGGCTCCCTCCAGTCACCATCATAGTCATCTCCGAGGACCTCATCAGCCACGATGAGATGTGCTCTGACATCCCCCACATCCCAGAGGTTGCAGACGCACTGTCGTGGACGGATTGTGTCTGGGGGTGGAAGGGAATATGGCCAGCAGGACAGAGGGTAACACTGATGACTCATTCACTCACTGGTGGAAATTTCTCCGCTGAAGGTGCTGAAAGCACATCAATCACTGACATTGATATTATCTTGAACCATCACTTGCAGGAAATTGCAAAAGAAGCCTACAAGTGACACAGGAGAGAAAGGGGGTGGGGCACCACCTTTAAAAGAATGGCATGGCCATAGGATACAACATAAATGGTTAGAGCCAACGGGGTCCAAGATGGTGACCAGACTTCCACTAGACCTTGAGCCCCGGTATATGCTCATTGTAAGGTATCAGCAAGCTGAGTGGCTCACCCACAGGCACCCATTAGCATATGAAATTACCCACCCCAATAAAAAGTGCCAGTCCCATACCCTGAAGCCGCTCTGGCCTTCCGAGATGGCCCACGCTGCATCTGTGGAGTGTCTCTCTCTAAATAAATCCACTTCTTACCTGTCACTTTGTCTCTCACTGAATTGTTCCTGCGATGAGCCATCAAGACCTGAGCTTCGTTAAGTCCTGAGACCAGGTGTGTGATCTCAGTTAAAAGACCATGAGTTCAAGTCCCAATGTGGGTTGCACGGTTTCGCAAGAAACACATGAAAGATTACATGAAGTCAATCAAAGGGAAACTTGAAGAATACACCAGAAAGACTAAAACCTTTTATGACAGGGGCTGCGGAACAAATCAAGCACATCCTTACTAGTTTTAAAAACTATTGGTTCTTTGTTAGTGTAAACATGGATTCAGACGGCACGGTTGCTCTGCTGGACTTCTGTGAGGATGGTGTGATCCCATACATGATTTTCCTTAAGGATGATTTAGAAATGGAAAATTGTGAACAGACTTGGCTGTGAATTTGAATCACCTATCCTCAAAACTGGCTGCTTGCTGCTTTTCATCCACACAACACCAGGACTTAGACAACTGGGACTGATGTCATCCTGAGCTTTTTGTTTATTTTCTCATTGATTTAGGGCTTCTCTGGTAGCTCAGACAGGAGCAGAGGTTTGTTGTTGTTGTTTTTTTTTTTTTCATTTTAAAAATTTTAATTACTTTTAATTGGAGGAAAACTGCTTTACAGTGTTGTGTGGGGTCTGTCATACATCAGATGAATCAGCCACAGGTCACACGTGTGTCCCCTCCCTCTTGAAGCTCCCCCCCACCTCCCACCCAGCCCCACTCCTCTAGGTTGTCACAGAGCACTTGGGTTCAGCTCCCGACCCCGTACAGCAAATTCCCACTGGCTCTCTGTTTTACAAATGGTAATATATATGTTTCAATGCTACTGTCTCAGTTCGTCTCACCCTCTCCTTCCCTGTGGAGTGGAGGTATGGTTTTTGAGGGGGAAAAACACATGTCATGTAGGTTGCCTAAAAATTGTTGTTGTTCAGTCACTAAGTCATGTCCAACTCTTTGTGACCCCATGAACTGCAGCATGACAGACTTTCCTGTCCTTCACCGTCTCCCGGAGTTTGCTCAAGCTCATGTCCATTGATGCCATCCAACCATTTCATCTTCTGTCGTCCCCTTCTCTTGCCCTCAGTCTTTCCCAGCATCAGGGGCTTTTCCAATGAGTCAGCTCTTTGTATCAAGAGGCCAAAGTATTAGAGCTTCAGCTTCAGCATCAGTCCTTCCAGTGAATATTCAGGGTTGATTTCCTTTAGGATTGACTGGTTTGATCTCCTGGCTGTCCAAAGGAATCTCAAGAGTCTTCCCTAGTACCACAATTAAAAAGCATTGATTCTTTGGTGCTCAGCCTTCTATGAAGGTTCAACTCACACATCCCTGAATGGCTACTGGATAAACCACAAAATTGACTAGACAGACCTTTGTCGGCAAAGTGATGTCTCTGCTTTTTAATATGCTCTCTAGGTTTGTCACAGCTTTTCTTCCAAGGAACAAGCGTCTTTAATGTCTAAAAATAAAATGCATTTAAACTAAACAGGTCTCATTATTACTGAGACCTGTTCAAGGAAAAGTATGGTGGCCAGGCTTAGAACACTAATTAGTTAGGCCTGAAAGGGCTTTTCTCACGTCCTGAAAGTTATGCCTGGTTCTCGTTCTCCCCGGCCTGCTACCCAATCTGCTTTCTAACCCTAACTCCTCACTATAGACTGGGCAGTCATGGGGCCGGTCCTCGTCTCCACGCCTGCCGGGATGCAGGTCTCCTTCCGGGTTCCCCAGCTGGACTAAGACGCATGCAGCAGGCGCTCCGTGAACACGTGTGGCTTGGCCTTCGCTTTGGCAGCACATACACTAAAATCTGAAGGACACAGAGATAGGGCCCCTGAGCAAAGATGACACGCATATTCGTGAAGCGTTCCATCTCAAAAAAAAAAAAAAAAAAAAAAAGAACCGCAACAACAATTAAAAAAACAGAAAAAAGTGGAATGAATGAATTCCAAGGCTGGATTTTCAACTCTAAGAAACTCCAGAAAACGGAAAACGGAGGTCCCCCCGAGGGCTCTCAGAAGCTCTGCCTTGGGGAGCAACCCGCAGTGACATCGGAGAGCCCCCTAAAATAGGCCCTAAGGAGGCAGCACGCCCCCAGCGCGCCCTCCCCCCGCACCCCGCCCCGACTTCCGACCCAAGTCCAGAGTGACTCCGCGATTCCTTCTGTTTGCACGCGGCCCACGGCACTCAAGAAGCCTATTTTTCAAGACAGCTGGGAAACAAACCCATAAGCTGGAGAAAAGAAAAAAAGAAAGAAATTGTCGGTTGTGGCCCGTACGGGGATCGAACCCGCGACCTTGGCGTTATTAGCACCACGCTCTAACCAACTGAGCTAACCGGCCACCTGAGCACAGCGCGCCGCCGGCTCACTTACCAGATATCCACGCCTGCGCCGCATGGAGCCGGCCGGGCGCCTCCCGCCGGAGTCCGCTGCGCCGACTTCCACCCGGCGCCCGCCCGCCCGGGCTGCAGCCGTCCTCGTAGCCACCCCCGTGGGCCAGATAAAACAACTGAAGCCTTGGGGCCTTTAAGGAGAGGGGAGGAGACTTTTTAGAGCGAATTGGAGGCTTTCACCGGAAAAATGCAAGCTGCCCCTGAAACTTCTTAACTGGGGAGTAGGATTCTGCAATTCAGTGCTATTTTTATTCATCACTGTGAATCTCACAGCGTGTAAACTTCGTGTATCAAGAGCATTTGGCACTGCTAAATGCAGTTTGGAAAATACAGAAAACCAGATAAAGGATCAAAGAATCCGAATTCCCCACCGCCCCGAAACAACGGCTAGTGGGGTCTTGGCATCCTTCCTGCCAATCTTTTTTCACTGGACGGTGTATTATGTATATATGCAACCTTGTGAAAAAGAGTATAATTTTTATGTTGCTTTTTGTACTTAATATTCTATTACATGTATATTTCTAAGTGAATGAAAATGTCATTTTAAGTGGTTCCTCAAGGTTTCTTAAGTAAGGCATAGTTTTTCCTCCTCCCTCCTTTTGGAAATGTCTGGAAATTGTCATTTTGCCCTCTTTTGGTAACTAGCACATGAATAAATCATGAAATAGCTGTGGAATGGGCAATGTGACAGCCACTGCAAAGGTATAAGGTCTGTGTGCAAAAAAAAAAAAAAAAGAAAGAAAAGAAAAAAAACCACCCAGGAGAAAAGTGCTGCTACTAAGCCACTTCAGTCATGTCCAACTCTGTGCGACCCCATAGACAGCAGCCCACCAGGCTCCCCCGTCCCTGGGATTCTCAGGCAAGAACACTGGAGTGGGTTGCCATTTCCTTCTCCAATGTATGAAAGTGAAAAGTGAAAGTGAAGCCACTCAGTCGTGTCCGACTCTTAGCGACCCCATGGGCTGCAGCCCACCAGGCTCCTCCGTCCATGGGATTTTCCAGGCAAGAGCACTGGAGTGGGGTGCCATTGCCTTCTCTGGGAGAAAAGTGCTGGGAAGACAAAACTCAAAGACGTCCATCCCCCAGCCATGTGTCCCGGGGGCTCTTGTTCTCTGAAAGGCCCTAACTGCCTGAGCTAATGCGCAGGTGCTCCAGGAGTACAGAAAAGGAGCTCCAGCTTTTCACCTAGTCTACGCCTCTGGTCTGATCACTTCAAAAAACTGCTCCCGCGGGAGATGGTTCATCAAGGTTCCCTGTTGCAAGCAACAGAAGCCAAACCTAGTTAACCTTGACCAAACAGATTTAATTGAAAAGATGTGGGGAAATAGATGGGGAAACAGTGGAAACAGTGACAGACTTTATTTTGGGGGCTTCATAATCACTGCAGATGGTGACTGCAGCCATGAAATTAAAAGACGCTTACTGCTTGGAAGGAAAGTTATGACCAACCTAGACAGCATATTAAAAAGCAGAGACATTACTTTGCCAACAAAGTTCCATCTGGTCAAGGCTATGGTTTTTCCAGTGGTCATGTATGGATGTGAGAGTTGGACTGTGAAGAAAGCTGAGTGCCGAAAAATTGATGCTTTTGAACTGTGGCGTTGGAGAAGGCTCTTGAGAGACCCTTGGACTGCAAGGAGATCCAACCAGTCCATCCTAAGGGAAATCAGTCCTGAATATTCATTGGAAGGACTGATGCTGAAGCTGAAACTCCAATACTTTGGCCACCTGATGTGAAGAGTTGACTCATTGGAAAAGACCCTGATGCTGGGAGGGATTGGGGGCAGGAGGAGAAGGGGACGACAGAGGATGAGATGGCTGGATGGCACCACCGATTAGAGGGACATGAGTTTGAGTAAACTCTGGAAGTTGGTGATGGACAGGGAGGCCTGGTGTGCTGCGATCCATGGGCTCGCAAAGAGTCGGACACGACTGAGCGACTAAACTGAACTGAAGTAGGGAGATCCCCAGTGGTTAAGACTCTGAGCTGGCATTGCCAAGGCTCCAGGTTCGATCCCTGGAGGGTTGTGTTCTGAAGGACAAGGATAGATCGGTGTATGCCAAGGGGGTAGAGTGAGCTGCCTACGATGGCAGGCATCCTGCCCATTTTGCTTACAGGTGAATGTCCAGAGTCTAGCACCCTGTCTGAAATAATACCTGTTTAATAAATAGGAGTCAGGTTGTTACTGAATCAAACTTGGGTTCCCTCTCTTGTTCACTGCAAAGCCCATCTACTGCCCCCGGGTTATGATGAAAGAAAGAGCGACATCTATTGAAGGAAGCCAAGTGAGGAGTCCAGCAGAGCTGATGCTCCGAATACCCCAACTCCCCAGGGGGTTTCAGCAAAGCATTTTTAAAGGCCAGGTGAGGGAGGGGGCGTCACGGGGTATGTGATGAGCTCACACACAGTTCTCTGATTGGGTGATGGTGGTAACAGGGTTATGATGGATGGTGTCACTGGGTTAACATTATCAATCCTTTAAGCACCAGTAGGTCTGGGGCTTCACGCTCATGGTCATCAAGGAGTTAATTTCTTCCATTTGGTGGTGGTTGTTAGCACCTGTAAAACAACTCAGGATCTGTGCAACAGATACTTGTATCTAGGCGCTTCCAAGAGAAGCCACAACATAGGACGTGGGGGAGGGGGTCCATCCTGGGAAGGCCCCAAAGAGTTTTCAGTTACAAGATGGATAAACGAACTAATTTCAAAATTATCTTACACTTTAAAACAAAGTCAGATAAAGTTATTTCTCTGAGTTCAAACTGTCCTTTTCTGAGCCAGTCCTGATAGGGTTGCCAGATTTAGCAAATACTTCAGCATATGCACCACTGTCCTATGCACTATCTGGGGCATACTTACGGTAAACCAGGGACTTCCCAGGTGGCGCTAGTGGTAAAGAACCCACCTGGCCAATGCAGGAGACATAGAAAAGCAAGT